>NC_136909.1:8371216-8651910 GCF_949606895.1 Notothenia rossii | reverse complement strand
CCTGAGGGCAGGAGACGTTACATGTTTCATAGCTCTGACCTAAAAACTAACTGACATAACTAATCATTTATAAACTGTTACTTCATTATCAGAATAATGCTTAATATTATTTGAATGTTGCCATTGTCACACCATAATATATGCCCTCATTCCTCCTTAGTCAGATGTACCAACATTACAAATATTATAATATAAATTCCCTTCTGGGAAAGTTAATTGAAAAATCACTCTTGGGGTTGGGAGTGTGCGGAAATTCACAAGGTTAAAGGAAGGGATTCATTTAGTTAGGCTTGTTGTTATTATTATGTATCTGTTTTGTGTTACGTGTGGATGCTGTGTTGTACAAAGAAAGAAAAATAACACTCCATGGCCGTGTCTGTTTGAGATTCTGATGTTTTCTAAATCAGAGATACTGGGAGCTGTATTCCTTAAATACTGTTTATCAAACCATAAACATCCAGCTGTATAATCATTATCATTTGTTTAAGGGGTAAATCTCACATTACTGTAACCAATGGAAACATGTTTTAACCCCACTGAGTCACGATGACTGATTACTTTGACATTAAACGTTCTCTTAAACTGAACTCCTTGCTCCTTTAAAGAATAAATGGCAGTGAACCATAGACTGCATATATAAAGGCAGTAAACAGATGCAACTAGCATGCAAACAACTGCTATTTTCTCATCGCACAAAGACTGTCAATAAGTTGTGCTGTATTGAGTGGAGGTCGCTCTTTCTTCGTCACGATGCGTCTCTAAAGAAATAATCACTATGTGCAGCTCTTCACTTTGTTGTTGTGCTTTCTCTGTTCAGTTGTTTCTTTCTTCTCCTCCATGCTGCACTTAGCAGTGCTGAACAAGAGGTAGTACCATTTTTAATAATTATGGGACCTTATTGTTCGCAGCTGAAGCATGCGGTGCGTTCACACCAGCCTTGTATAGTCCGGTTGAATCGAACCCTGGTGCGTTTAGCCGCTTGGTGCGGTTCGTTTGGGTCGGTGTGAACACAGTCCGAGACCTCTTAAGTGAACTAAACAACCGGACTCTGGTCCGCTAAAATAGGTGGTCTCGGAGCGCTTGCTTGCGAACTCTGGAGCGGTTTCATCGCTGGTGTGAACGCAGTCCGCACCAAAACATAGGAAGCGTAGTATTTACGTGTCACAAGAACGCGGATGTCTTCCAAATCTTTAGCGAAAGATTCTTTCAAGACATCTGCGGTTGTTTAGTTAAAGAGTAAAGCATAATTGAGTGTTGAACTGTGTCGTGTAAAGTAAAAATTCTCCGTCAGCTACATAAAAGTAAGAACACCTGTCGTCGGTGAAACGCCCTTCCTACTGCAGAACGTTCCTCATGGATAATGTGCAGCGGTCATTATGCGGAAAATATAACACCGACAGGCTGATCAGGAGCCCAACGCGAAGCGGAGGGATCTAGATCGGCTCCACTGCGACCCGGACGGTGGGCTTTATTACATATCCTCCTGCCCAGGATAAATATGCAGCATTCAAGGCTTTCCTGCTAAGACTTTTGAGCTGTCACGGTCGGACGGGCCCGACGCCTGCTTGCTATTCATAGCCTGGGGGACAACAAGCCTTCTGACCACATGGAGATGATGCTCAGCCTGCTGGGTACGGAAGAACCACATTTTTTGTTCATAGATCTGTTTCTTCGGCACATGCCGCCGCATCTACAGACAGCGCTCGCTAACACGGCTATTACTGAGCCCCGCGCTTTGGCCGAAGAAGCCGACCGGTTCTTCCTGGCAACACAGCGTTTTAACTCCGAGGTGCTGGCCCCGACACGCAGCGGCACCTTCCCTGGTACAGGCATGCCACCTGGCAGAAGCTCCGGGGCCGACGTCAGCAACTCCAGCCCTGGTCTGTGTTATTACCATGCACGCTACGGGGCGAAAGCGAAGATGTGCCGTCCCCCCTGCACCTGCAAGGTAACGGGAAACGCCAAGGCCTGCGCTCGGTAGTGGCCGCGAGCGTGGGAACATCCAACCGGCTCCTGTTCATCAGGGACACCCTCTCTGGTCGCAGACTCCTTTGTGACACAGGAGCCCAGCGGAGCATCCTGCTGGCTACCGTGGAGGACGCCACCGGTGGAGGCCACGGCCCACCTTTAACGTCCGCTAACGACACCCCTATGCCACTACCAAACACGGGGTAGAGCACCACATTGACACTGAAGGCCCCCCTGTCTACGCTAGGGCCCGGCGGCTCAACCCTGACATGCTAGCGGTCGCCAAGTCGGAGTTCGTCAACATGGAGCGTCCGGGCATCATCCGCCGCTCAGATAGCCCTTGGGCTTCGCTGCTTCACGTGGTCCCTAAATCAGCCGGTGGCTGGCGACCGTGTGGTGACTACCGCCGCCTTAACGACGCCACTACGCCAGACCGCTACCCGGTCCCTCACATCCAGGAAATCTCTGCACACCTTGCGGGCAAGCTGGTTTTCTCCAAGGTGGATCTGGTGCGGGGCTACCACCAGGTGCCGGTGCACCCCACGGAAATCACCAAAACTGCGGTAATTACGCCGTTTGGGCTTTTCGAGTTCCTGCGTATGCCGTTTGGGCTTAAGAAGGCAGCTCAGTCCTTTCAGCGGCTGATGGATTCAGCGCTCAGACACATGCCATTCATCTTCACCTATTTAGATGACATCATGGTCGCCAGCTCCTCCTCCGAAGAGCACCAGGCACATCTCCGGGTCCTTTTTGCGAGGCTCAACCAACACGGCCTGATTATCAACCCAGCGAAGTGTCAGTTCGGGTTGTCCTCCATCCATTTCCTCGGGCACCTCATCAGCAAGGATGGGGCCGCCCCCCTCCCATCGAAAGTTGAGGCCGTGTCTGCCTTTCCATGACCGCCTACAGCTCGGGCGCTCCGAGAGTTCCTCGGGATGGTGACGTTTTATCACCGGTTCATCCACCGGGCGGCCCACACCATGCGCCCGCTGTACGAGGCCCTCAAGGACAAGTCCCCCGGCCAGGCCATAGACTGGACGGCTGAAAGGGAGGTCGCTTTCAACGCCACCAAAGCCGCCCTGAGCGATACCGCCATGTTGGCTCAACCGTCAGACAGGGCCCCATCGCTATCACCACCGACGCGTCTGACTACGCAGTGGGCGCGGTGCATGAACAATGGGTCGATGGCGCCTGGCAACCGCTCGCCTTATTCAGCCGCCAGTTGACTCCCAGGGAGCGCATGTACAGCGCTTTCGACAGAGAACTCCTTGTCTCTATTTGGCGGTTCGCCACTTCCGTTTCCTGCTGGAAGGCCGGGAGTTTGCGGCATTCGTGGATCACAAGCCACTGACCTTCTGCATGTCCAAGGTGGCCGAGCCGTGGTCCGCCCGACAGCAACGCCAGCTTTCTTACATCTCCGAGTACACCACGGACATACGACACATCGCTGGCAAGGCTAACCTGGTCGCGGACTGCCTCTCCAGAGCGGTCATCGGAGCTGTGCAGCTGGGCCTCGATTACCTCCCCATGGGCGCTGACCAGGCCTCTGACCACGGGGTCCAGACCCTCAAGGCCTCGGTCACGGGATTACGCCTGGAGGAGGTCACGGTCGGTGACAATGGCGCAAAGCTGTGGTGTGACGTCTCCACGGGCCAGCCTCGGCTGCTGGTCCCTGCGGCCTGGCGCCGACCCGTTTTGAGGTGGTTCAAAATCTTTCCCACCCCGGTAGGAAGCCGTCCGTGAAGTTGTTGTCACAGAAGTTCGTGTGGCAGGGGCTTAAGAAGGAAGTGAGGTCCTGGGTCGACTCGTGCGTGGTCTGTCAACGGGCCAAAGTCCACCACCATACTAGGGCCCCTTTTTAACTTTTTGCGGTTCCTGAGAGGAGGTTTGGTCAATGTCGACCTTGTGGGTCCGCTTCCCCCCCTCTCACGGTTTCACCTACCTGTTTACGATTGTGGACAGGACGACCCGCTGGCCCGAGGCCGTTCCCCTCGCCTCGACGTCAGCTTCCGAAGTCGCCCGCACTTTCATCGGCACGTGGGTGGCGCGCTTTGGGACCCCGTCTGACCTCTCCTCTGACCGCGGTTCTCAGTTCACCTCGGAGCTGTGGAACGCTGTTGCTGTGGGTTTGGGGGTCAAACTGCACCGCACCACCGCATATCACCCCCAGGCTAACCGATTGTGTGAGCGGTTTCACCGGTCCATGAAGGCGTCATGCTGGCTTGACCGACGGCAACTGAGTGGATAAGCTCCCGTGGGTTATGCTCGGTCTCAGGTGTGCCCCCAAAGAAGACCTGCAGTCCTCGCCGGAGGAGCTTGTCTATGGCCAGACGCTACGGGTCCCCGGGGAATTCATTCCCACCTCCACTGTGCCCTGGTCTGCGGTTGGGCAGCGCTCCTCCCTGCTGGAGACCGCCGGGACATTCGCGCCCGTCCCCACGTAGCAGCACAGCAACCCAGCTTTCCGGGTGTCCCCCGGATTATGGTCGGCGGATTTCGTTTTTATTCGCCATGACGCCCACCGCGGTCCCCTGCGGCCCCCTTACGACGGTCCGTTCAGGGTCATACGTCACGCTGACAAGAGCCTGGTTGTGGACATTGGTGGCAGGCCTGAGACTGTGTCCGTTGATCGGATTAAGCCTGCTCACGTGGACGTTTCCAGGCCGTTGGAGTTGGCTCTGCCCCCACGTCGGGGCCGCCCTCCCATGGCCCGTCCCCTGTGGGGATGTCCTGGTTGGCGCCCCTGCCCTCACCTGCGGCCCCGCACTCCTCGGCCCCTGTGGTCCATACGTGCCGTGGTCGGGTGGTACTTCCTCCAAGGCACGAGGATTTTGACTATGGGTGAATACTGGGGGGGCTTGTGTGGTGATTGACATTATTCACCCGCGGATCTATGGGTTGGGGTATTGTTCTGCACGGACATTTGAGTGAGCCGGACTTCCTGTTTCCGCCGGTCTTCGCTTCCCGGGCTTGAAGTGTTACATTTGTTTGCAGATGCTTAATAAAAGTCTAGCTTGTACCTTCGATACCCCGCCTCCGACTCCCGTCTCTCGGCACCACAATGTATTGATTTAAATTGACGTGCATCCTCTAAGAAAAATAGTCCGTTGTTACCGTTTGAACTAACGTAGCAACGGCAGGAACTGCTTCGATAGCGTTTTTGAGGAGCTTTTTGATTACAGATTTGAAAACATCACTGCTTGCTTTAAAAGTAGCACAATTCATTATGTCAAACCTTGGAAAGTATCTAGATATCCATGCCCTAATGCCAAAGTAACTGGCAACTGAATATGTGTCGCCGTTTGATGTCTATGTCTGGACCGCTGCATAAAAAGGAGGGTTTCTGCCCGTTTTTCCGCTGTTTTCTTGTCGCTCTTGTCTTGTCAATTAGAAAAGCAAACGCCAAACTGTATACAGTTAAATCGAACGGACTTGTTTGTGCAGATGTGAGCGTCCTTAACAACGGTCAATAAGTGCTTGACAGCGGTCTGTCTGTTCTGGATTAACAACGTGTCACGTGTTCTGAATTGAACAATTACAATCGAGTATTCAACTAAGCCATGTCATAATGTTTTTTAACGGACGTTGTCTGATTATATAATCATATGCGCGGGCCGCTAGTGTCTGTTGATCTCCAAATTAACAGCAGCATGAGAATAACCTGCCGAAAGTGCCAATGCTCCATGGAGGAGGCTCCGCTAGAAATTGCCGGGATTTGCATTTTTACCCCCTTAATGTCTGACCAATGGTTGAACAGCATTTCCGAGCACATGACTTGTGTTTAAAGTTTATAGTCCGTTTGAGTTTTGCCCGTGTGAACGCAAACCGAACCTTCTGAAAAATGAAACAATGTAACAAACTGTGGTCTGGTGCGCATCAGAGAGCGGACTATTAGGTGTGAAGGCACCCTAAGTGAACTTATTAGCAGCATTACAGCATTATTTATAAACCTAACACAAAAAGTAAGAACATTTGTGTTTGGTAGATTATGTGCTGCTTCTTGGATATACATCTTACAACGTTGGAAAGCCTGTTTTCTTACCTTTCCAATGGTACCACATTTGTGAGGAACAAGCATTTGTTGGATGAGCCTCATCGCTGAGGATGTTGGGCTCGCCCATGAAAAATGTGACAAGTCTCTTTGTAATCATAAAGGAAAAATAATGAATTTAGTTTCTAAATAATAATAAAACATATTGTTAATATTATGTCATTATTATTATTAAAGTGTTATTCTGAACTGCAAAAACTAATATTTTTGCTTGAGAATTGTCAAATACAAGAATTACGTTCGATCGTCTTCAGATACCACAACAGAGAGTAAACCAGAGTTACATAAGTATTTCATTTCTACTTGTGAAACTCTTACAGAGCCTCATCTATATTAGAAACCAGCACCATGTGAGTGTGTGCCCTCCTGTGTTTACAGAGAATAACAATGATTGCTGACCTGCAGACAGAATAAATGAAACCAAGCAGGTCACCATCTGAAGCTGTAGAGAAGGACAAAAGGTAAAAGTGGGGATTATTTTGTATCCTTGTGTGTGTTATAAATGCTTCTTTTGTTTCATTTAAATGCCTTTAATTGTGTTCTACTTGTTGTGCTCAGCAGTCCTTTAATTTACTGTTTCCAGCAGAGAGAATTTCAAGGACTACTAACCCTTTCAGAAGTAAACATGTAAGACAGATAGAAAAATCCAATGTATTTCTTAGTGTTTTCCTCCCCGGCTGCCAGCAAACTAATTCACCTTTTGTAACACATATAACAGTTGCTCCATTTTCAAATCAACGTAGAACAGTTAAAGTAAGAAGTCTGCACATTGTACGACAAAATACACCAACAATTAATATGTAAGTATATGTATAATACACCCAATTTAAACTATCGTAACGAAGCGGGAAACATACCGCTGTTATTCTCACTCTGAGTTGCAGCTGTTTGTGGAAAGTGTGTATATTCTCACCCCAATGTTAGTTTGCTTATCAGACTCATCGCTCCACGGACACTCAATAGTTGGACTGGCAGATCCAAATTGAGATGTTTACATATTTAACTCATAACTAAACATATCTTACTTCTTACTTGCTACCCTTTTCCCTCAACCTATAGGAGTGCATGTACGTAGACACGTTAGTTTTGCTGCTATAGGCTTGGACTGTCGGGGGACACCTTATTTCTTCCTTCTGTCTGTCTGTACCTGTGTACTCTCATGTTCCGAATAACCCAGCTTCCCCAAATGTCTTTTTGGTGTCTATCTACGCCGGGATCCTGAGTCGTGGCTGATCTGTTGCTACGGTCCTGTGTTCTGAATCCTGGGTCCTGGATCCTGAGTCCTGGATCCGGAGTACAAACGGTGAAGTCCACTGAGACAAATATAACATTTGTGATATTGGGCTATATAAATAAGCATTGATTGATGATATCTGTATATGTCCTATCCTGTGATTCACCCTTGTTACTGCTGCCAGAAATGGGAGAAGTACTCAGTTCTTGTACTTGAGTAAAATTATAAGTACTAGAGTGTAGGAATACTCTGTTACAAGTCAAAATGTTTCCCAAGTAAAAATACAAAAGCATCAACAAATACTTAAAGTACCAAAAGTAAAGTACTCGTTACGCAGATCAGTCCATTTCAGAATAATATATGTTATGTCTTACACTTTTAAAAGGGAAAGTAGTTATTGGAAGTCTCTCTGGGAACAGTCAATTGCTGAGAACAACACGTAGTACACAATGAAATGCAATTAAATGTCTCAAGTAGAAGTACAGATACTCATGTTTAAAAATACTCTGGTAAAAGTAGAAGTACTGACTAAACTTCTTTACTCAAGTAAAAGTAAAGAGGATTTGAAATGTACTTCAGTAAAAAGTACCCATAACTAGCAGCTGTTTTAAAGAGTACCTGACCTCCCTTTATATTAATAGAACAATAATGTCATTGTTAGCTAATGAATGTTTCCATGCTGAACAACGGCAACATGACAACGTTTTCATTGGTCCCTCTTCTTTAGAGAAGACCAGGAAGTGATGGATACACGGATCGTGTTCAAATCAATAGGCACGCAATGACTCTAAATAATAATGATCACGCCACCAAACACACATTCAAACTAAAGGAACCAGCCTGTTTGGAAAATGTAACAAGTAGAAATTACAGGTATTTGTGTTCAAAATGTAAGAAGTCAAAGTAAAAAGTCGTCAGAAAAATAAGAAGTGGAGTGTACTGATACCAGAAAGATTAAGTACAGTAACAAAGTATTTGTACTTCACTACTTCACACCTCTGGACAAAGGGTTATTTATGAGCTGTTCAAGGTCTTCTCTATAGTCTAGACGTCTAGAGATTGTAAGGACCAGCAAATCCTTTAGTTTAGTTTATATTTCTACTTATAAAAGCAATGTCAAAGGTTGTTTCCATCAGTCTACTTATGTCATTGCATTGCTACTCTATGGCTCACTTGCAGCTGATATACATTGGAGCTTTTATCGAAATAGATTTCATCCTTTGCTGTTTCCAGGTTGAAAATCGGATCCGAGGCTTTCAGACATTCGAGTAAATCCCTCTAATGTTGAAGCCACAGGTGCCGATGTTGTGTCATAGCCTTCATAGCCAATCAGAATGCGAGTTTTGCCTTGCTTACGTCTGAATTTGTGCATGACGTTGGGCCTCAGTGTTTTCGACCAGCATCTGTGGGGACGCCTGTTGAGCTCTGTTCGTGTTACTTGTGTTTTACAGCATGTTGTGTTGCTTTGTGGTTGTTATGTTACTGTTTGTTGTGAGTATGTGATGTTCATGATTATTGTCTTGGTTTTGGGTAGTAAAAAGTTCAAGAATTTATTGAATATTTCTCAAAATAGTTGCTGTCAAGTCCTGTTTTCGGCAGAATGACTTCTGAGGAGCTGCAGTGTAACTTTACATGTGTCCCTGTGAAGGTTATGTAACACCATACAACAGCTCAACGTTTTACAAAAGCAACATATTTGATTTTCTCCATACAGTATATTTTATGTTTAATTTAACAATGCAGTCATTGCAGGTGCTGGAAAAGGACTGAGTAGGCACTTTGAAGTGAATTAATTTCATTTAACTTTAGGAAAGGTGCAGGAACCCTGGAGATAAATCCTTATATCCTCCGAAGACATTTGCAACAAAAGGCTTTCAATAGATTTGAATATAACACGTTATTCTTTTCATTCTATTCATCCGTCCATTTACCTAGCCAGTTGATTCGTTCAGGCTCTGAGTGAGCAGAAAGCTTCTATTCAACTGAAAATGTGCCCAGCTGAGGGGAAATGATTAGGTTCATTTCATGCTTTGATGAAACTTGGAGAAAAAGTTTGTCACACAGTGTTATAAAGCTGGGTGTCGTTTACAATTCTAGTTCTGCTGTCAGAGTAGATACTATTAAATGTTCTAGATTCAAATCATTTGACGGAGCTAAAACAGTTCACATAAAAAAATAATTTGAGCTGCACAATTCAGACTCATTTTCACTACATACAGTTTACGTTGTGCCTCTCCACCTCTGTTCCTTACTTCTTACTTGCTACCCCTTTCCCTCAACCTATCCTAAGGGAGTGCATGTACGTAGACACGTTAGTTTTGCTGCTATAGGCTTGGACTGTCGGGGGACACCTTAGTTCTTCCTTCTGACTGTTTGTACCTGTGTACTCTCATGTTCCGATTAACCCAGCTTCCCTCAAATTTCTTTTTGGTGTCTATCTACGCTGGGATCCTGAGTCGAGGCTGATCCTTTCGCTGCGGCCCTGTGTCCTGGATCCTTAGTCCTGAGTCCTGGATCCTTAGTCCTCAGTTCTGGATATGAGTCCTGGACTTCGAGTCGTGGCTGAACCAGTCTCTGCGGTCCTGCCTGACTCTCATCATACTGCTTCCCCGATGGCTCCCACAGGATTGTTGACATCCTCGTGGATTCATCTTCTTATTATATAGTCATGCATTTCCAAACTTTTGGTCTTTCCAAACATTTGGTCTACCTACGCTTTAAAATGTATTATCTCTTTGATTTACACACGGCATCTATTGCACGTCTGTCCGTCCTGGGAGAGGGATCCCTCCTCTGTTGCTCTCCCTGAGGTTTCTCTACTGTGACATGTCTCCATGCTTTAATGTTCAAAAAGCTCTTTATTTTTCTGCCTGTGCTGCAGCACCTCTTTTCACCCTCTGTCTGAAACCAGAGCCCAGTCTGCTCTGATTGGTTAGCTGGCCGGCTCTGTTGTGATTGGTCAACCGCTTAGAGATTACCCGCCCCTTAGCTTGATAGCAAAACAAATTGTGTTGCTGTGTGGTATAAGAACAGCTGGTTGTTTAAAGTTTGGTAAAATTGTTTGTCACACGTATGCCTGGTTAATGCTGAGTGATGTTTATGAGTATGGTTGTGGTCGAGACACTTTTCTTTCTTGGCACTAATTCTGTTTCTACTGTTCATCATACTCACCATAAACTGTTATTGCTAATCTCGCTGTTTTAGTTTTTTGGTGCTGCCTGAGAAGATATTTGGAGCAGATTTCAGGGCCAAGAGCCGGCAGAACTGCAGTGGAAACACGAGCAACTGGTTTGCAGTCGGGCACCAGCTTTGAGTTTCTGAAGTGTCTTCTTCGTATAATCAGCAGAACACAGAACAGAAAGCCCTTTGAGGAAATCATTTATTTTGAAACCACAGATTAAACATGAACACATTGCTGCATACAACCTGGCAAATGCATACAAATCATAATATGTGCATTACATAAACAAATAGCATACAGTTAATAATAACCGCGCCAGAGGAGCATTTCACATTTAGCCGCTATTACTGTAACACACAGTTTAGCGTCCAGCTATACACAAATACAGAAATGTCGACCGCAACGGATATGAAAGCATGTTTGAAATATATATTTTGTTCAGGTTGATATTACAAGGCAATCACACACAATTAACTCCCATTATCTTTCCATCTTCGGACAGGAAACTAAAGTGCTGCTGGTAGCTTTGAGGTTGCAGCTGAACAAAGAGGCTTCTTCATTCCTCCAAAGCATTTTGCATACATTTTCCACTAAAGAGCACAACATCAAAGAGCAATCTTGAATACAGAAATATCAATAAAAGACATATCAATGGAACCATATTACATTAAGAGAAACGTAAATACAGCCAGTTACACAGCATGATAAAAGCATACGTTTTACACACTTTTGTTTTAAAGGTTTTGCATTTCAAGCCACAAACATAAAGTATTCAAGTCCACATATTTACTTTCCTCCAGAGCTGGCATCATGGTATTTCCACTTAAATAATTCACATTGAGTACTTGCTGATATCAGTAATACATTCAAATGAATTCAAAAGTAATAACAAGTTACTCTGTGCCTTGTTGTCCGTGACTGACACCTGAGCTTCACATTTCCAATGCAAATCTAAAGACAGTTTTATCCCTTATACTGTAAATCCCCTATAAATAAATGTGATTGATTGATTGATTGATTGATTGATTGATTGATTGATTGATTGTTCTGCTAAAATATACAATAATAATAATGCACATGTTAACAAAGACACAACCCGGGAATACATTCAAGTAACACCACAACAGTGACAGCTTAGCAATACAAATATTACCACTTGTTCATATCCGAGTTCTTCAGCTTTTTATTTGTAGACTGAATGACTGACACCTGAGCTTCACATTTCCAATGCAAATCTAAAGACAGTTTTATCCCTTATACTGTAAATCCCCTATAAATAAATTTGATTGATTGATTGATTGATTGATTGATTGATTGATTGTTCTGCTAAAATATACAATAATAATAATGCACATGTTAACAAAGACACAACCCAGGAACACATTCAAGTTACACCACAACAGTGACAGCTTAGCAATACAAATATTACCACTTGTTAATATCCGAGTTCTTCAGCTTTTAATTTGTATACTGAATATAATGCCTCTTTAAAGAAATAACATTAATGGCAAGTAAACGGCAATATTTACCTGGAAAGTAATCATTTTATCACACAAGCAAAAACTAAGCTTATAATGCCGCACATTGACCGTTTTACAAACACAATTCAATAATGACACAATTACTGTACTACCAAATCAAGGCACAGTGAGACACCTGCACGTTAGTAATTCACTACCTTGCATGTTGTCTAGCTGAGAAAATATTAGGTTACATGTCATTTGTTAGACACTTTTATCCAAAGAGACTTACATACAGTCAGTACTGTGGACAATCCCCACAGGAGCAATTTGGGGTGAAGTGTTTCAGGGACACAACGACATGCTGACTCCAGTGGGGTTTGAACCTGTGACCCCCTGATTCCAAGTCCAGCACACTATCCACTGAGCCACAGCCTCCAAAATATGCAAATATAATTCAAACTCTGTATCACTTTTGATGCTTTTCGATGCGTGCATAGAGGAAAATGGGTAGTTCACGTGGGCGGGAGATTACGCTGCATCGCACAGAGAGATTAGAGCCAGGTATCTCTGGTTTTCTACATGGTATAGAGCACTTTGGGTTTAAAGCAAGAACACATTTATTGTACATAGCTTCTGATATTGATTAGTTTAATGCTAAGTCGTTTTTTCCCTTTATCCAACAGCCATAGTTACAACACCTTAAATGTGTTTTTGATCTTAAGACAGAAAGGAATGTCTTTGCCTGCATACAGTATATTTATTTTAATATTCGGATACTATATTATTTGTACCGCTGTGAGTGTTTCTTATTCTGTTCTTACTTCGTTTTTTATGTTCATGGTCATAATGTTTCGGAAAATATATCTGAGTAAGTATACAATACAATCAACAATAAAAGCATTGAAGAAGAAAATGCTCATTCAAACATAGCCCGACTTATAAAGAATTTCTTTCTGTATTTCACGAAGTACAATGGGCTTTTTCTAACTATTATAATGTCAGTATTTTTCTGTCTTCTTGTGTGTCAGTATAGGTATTATTAGTTTCCAGACAGTCCGTGTCTCTTGATGGCCATGCAGCGTCTTCTGATTGTGAAATTGCCCTCTTCAAACTTTCCTTGCAACTTTTTTCTTGTGCCATAAAAGAGAGATTTGCGTCATGAGGGATCCTTAAGGTAATCAAACTCCTACGGTCTGTATGGGTTGTTTTTTTTACTCCAAGATAATGTGATTTAGTGTGTTTATTTCATCCGCACATTCATTTGTTTTCAACGGGTATCAACAACTTCTTCCCTGATATAAGATCTGTTTTATACTAAAGAGATTCAGAACTGAGTGTTTCTTATTAGTACGCTGACCCGGTTGTTACCGTAACCTTGGTTCCCTCGACACAAAGCTTATTGGATTCCTCCATTGGATTTTGAATTATTGCAGAATAAATACTCTAGGGCACTTGCACATTTAGTTCAGCAAGACTATCTCCACCTATTGATATGATTTGTGTTATAAATGAATTACACCACAATCACATGACTTCATGTCAACGATTAGGCTGAAGGCGGACTGGTGTTCTCGACTGTGTTCTGTCTCTATTGCAAACAACATGTTTAATTATATGTATCCTGACTTTGCTTTTTGAATACTTGAACATTTTTTAAAGGTATCATGCTTGTCAGGTAGAGGTTATTTACAATATTGTGTTTCTTATAGACATTGAGGTAGTTGACCAAGAGCTTTTGCCTTTATAATACTGTAAGGAGAGCTTACAATGAGTTTCAATCTTCTGCAATGTTGTGGAGGTAGATGAATTGTGTTGTTAATTACAATAACTCCACATGACCTCCGTAGAGGCAACTAGTAAGACCAAAGTGACCACTTGGTTTATTAACTGTAACGAAGCCATTAATGAATAGGTCCATTGTCGTTGTCCCAAAGTCTCAAAGAGTACAGTACTTGTTTGTATTTGTACTTCATAACTGAAACAAAATCCTTGTCAAGATAGTTTTGAGGTCATTTGTAGCCAACCAACTATCATTGTTAACACTTGAGGATAAAAGCACTGTCAAGAACAACACAACGCATTTTCAAAACAAGCTGCATTTCCGTCTGACTGGGTTCTATTTGGGTTCTATTTCTGCTGCCATTTCTATGTGAGGCGACTCAATGTGACAATATGAACACACAGCATGACAAGTGCCATGATGAGAAGATTTCACATAATGTCCGGATGCTTACAATTAACGCCTTTCAGAGTCTAAGAAAATCAATTCTCCGTAGCCTCTATTAAAGTGCTGTCTAAACCAAATCGCTTCTGTAATTAGCTTTAGATAGCACATCATACTAAACAATACAATTTAAAACATGCAGGCGTGCCATTAATTAGGTCCCTTCTCGTTGTAATCGTCAAGCCCCTGATAAATACTAACTGGACATTGCATGTGAAGACTTACATTATGGTCACACTTCTGCTCAGTCAATTGTTTTGCTGATCATCCTTGTCCTACATTAAAAATCTGTCTAGAACTTAGTAGAATATTGCTGATATAAAGTAGAAGGAGTAGTGGACATTCCTGTTTTGTTATCCAAACTGCCACTGCTTGATATTGATAATACTCTACCTTCATTTGGGTGGGTTAGGTTTATGAATGAGGATTGAGATTGGTTAGGATAATGGTAAGAATATAGAACACTCAGAGTCAGAGAAATATCGATCATGCCTTCACCATAGTGTGTAGAAAAAGCCATGTGTCTCTGTTTGTTAGGAGAATGTGTGATTCTAGAGCAATGGGCCATCCATACGGGATGATGAGATGTTGGACCAATGGGAATACTTCTAATGTTGGTTAAAAAAACAGCTGCTTAAAGTACTGGGCTAGAAATGACTGTCATGAAATAATAAGTGCAAAACCAACACATTGTTCCAACTTTCTTTTAGCTTTAACAATACCTTTGGACTTGCTTAGCTGTCTAAATCGTGACAATCTTGTACATTGTTGTGCTTATCTACAGTAAGGGAATATTTCTCAAATATACAATCGCCCTAAAGTACATTGTGCCACCTCGAGTGCTGTCATCTATGCTGTCCCTGATTGACTGATCATGGCCATAAAGCAATTTTCAAATAGTTAATATTATAGATGAGGCATTGCCTAGAACTAGTGTCCTAATGGGTATCCATCATACCAAACAGTGGCCCGATACACATTCAAAATCTCACAATTGATACTAGTCTCTTCCTTGGATCTACAATGCAACATACAATGGCTTTGTTGGGTTCATTTATGAGTAACAGTGTGAACTTCAGATGTCCCACGCCTGATACACTGAAGCTGCCTGTGGACTTGCCCCCTCTGACTCCTCACTATTGCTTCCTTTATTTTGTACTGCCACCATTTCTAACCCTCGATCTGAAAGACTTCTATCTGAGTGGACCACCACAGACCCTACCTTTAGACTCTTATCCACCTCGGCTGATTCAGTCAGCTGGTTGACGTTATGGACTCGATTCCTCACTCCCAAGACTAGACGATTGTGACTGCTAGTGGCATCTCTGAAATCACACTCTCTATCAGGTGCTTGCACAGACTGGTCTTTCCTCCCCCATCTGACCACCCTGCTCCACAGCTGGCACTGCATGAGGCAACAGAAGGGTCGAGACTTGCAAACAGCCTGGAAACCCTTCTTAAAGTTCTCGTTGTAGTAGCCGTAGATGATAGGGTTGACGCTGGAGTTGGAGAAAGCCAGCCAGTGGGTGAAGGGAAAGATGTAGCTGGTCAGAAGTTCCACCTGGTCCCGGTCGAAGCCTGCGTAGTCAGTCATCATCATGAGGGTCCACAGCGGCAGCCAGGACAGCATGAAGAGCAGAGCCACCAAGATGAGCATCTTTATCACCTTGATCTTTTTCTGGGAGATCAATGGCTGGCCAGCTCTTGCAATCACAGAAGACCCCAGCTTGCATCCGATACTCCCGTACATGAGCATGATGACGGTGAGTGGCACCAGGTAGATGAGAGCAAACAGAACCGCTGTGTAAACCTTTCTCATCTGAGGGATGGCAAAGTTCTCGTAGCAGGAGTACAGGGGGACCGTTTGGTTGAAGTCATTATTGTGCACCATGTAGTGGAAAGGAACTTTATCCACAGTCAGAGCCACAGCAGCAGGACACATGATAGCCACTGCTAGCGTCCAGATGAACACGATGGCCCCCTTCGCAACCAGAACAGTGGACTTGGGCTGTAGAGGGTACACTACACACCGAAACCTAAAGATAAAAGCATTGCTGAATGTTAGTGTTAGGAAAATATCACTCGTCACCGGCTTGAGCTTCAATCTCAGGATCCATGTCTTCGTGACCCTCTCCAGAATGGAAGTAGTCATCACATACAGAGCATCAACTAGTTCCTGAACAGTGTCCTTCACATGCTGATATCAAAGAGAGGGAGTTACTCAGTCACAAGATGGAGGAATAGAAAGCAGTATTCAATGTTTACTTCAGATTAGCTCCACGTCAGAAATGATCCTGCTTGTCATATGTCTCTCTCCATAGAGGCTGAATCATCATGTTAATCACAGAGCTATCATATGCCTCAAACAGTCCTGATGCTATTCTAGGTAATCACACATCCTGTCATGTTCACAGCTACAGTTGGGATACCTTTGTTAGCATGTGGACTCTCATATTGGAAGAGGACACTCAGTATTTCCCCAACAGTTAGTTTTATATGATATATATGTATTTACTTATACCAAAAATAATATTTAACTAAAATACTTCTTGCTTAATACTTTTATTTTCCAATTATGTTTTACATTCATCATTTAGGTTTTAAAATCAAGCTGAATGCCCGTCTAAGAACTAGAGATATTTTCCATATTCAAATGTTCTGCCACAGAAGAGTATTGGAGTCAGGTATAAGTTGAAATAAATGAGAAAGGGAAGATATTTTATTTTGTCTTTGGTCAAAAAAAGTCTAAGTGTTGAGAAAAAAGTTGAGTTTTCATATATTTCATAAATGCAGTAGTTAGATTTATTCTCAAAGGCTCAATATTTATTCCAGATATTTTTATTTTATTCCGAAAAAATTGTAATCCAACTTTGTTCTCAACGTTTTGAGTTCTCAAAATCCAAAATAAAAGGAAATCGTCCTCTTTTTCTCCGTCTGGCCGGCCTTAAAACTGTTCCATATTAGAATAGAATATATCTGTATTGTCATCATACAAAGTACCACAACATTTATTTGGCAACTCTCACTGCAGTAAAAAATAGACACAATAAATAATATTTGGTTATGTTCTGTGTCCGTGGAAATGTGCGATGGGAAGTGGAGACAGAGTAGACTGGTAAATATGGGAATAACAACAAACTCACCTCTCAACAGCTATGGCCACCAGAGTGAAGACTGAAGCAGAAACAGACACTCCTTGCACAAAGCCGCTCATCTTACACACACAGTTGGAAAAAGGCCAACCTGTGGAAGAAAGGATAACATCTCATCAGAGAGGAACTCAAGCTGGCAATTCACTGACATGATTACCCCTCTTTGAGACACCCCAGATCAGTTGATTGTACATGTTGTTCTTCAAGAAGCAGGTAAATACGACAATTACCAAACATCAATGTAATCGCCTATTGTGTAAAAGAGGTCTTCTCGAGATCCAGGGTCAATCACCTCCATGGAAATATTCAAAGAGCTCAGTTCAATTGACAATAAATCCATAAGGTCTTTTAAACAATTGTCAATAAGTAATCTGGTTTATGGTATTTCCAATTCATCATAATAATACGTTGAATGTACAAAAAAGGTAATACGGTGAATGTGGACTAAGAATGTTCTGACTTTTAGACACAGAATAATGGATATTGGGGTTTTTCCACAAACAAATTATATGACAATTGAGTAATCAAATAATTTGTTTTACTTAACTACATTTGAAGAACTATCCGAACCTCAACACAATGACTCACATATGTTACATCTTGAACAGATGCCTGAAATATAAGATAAAACCATTTTCATATTTTAAATGGAGGATTCAAATACTTACGGCTAAAAACTTGAAGGTTTCTAAAGTTTAGGTTGGGCTTCTCAAAGAACACAGAAAAACATGGCTAATTATTTGTTCAGAGAGACCTGGGTGTCTCTGGCAAATACAAAACTTAACATTCACTTTTCGAAAATGTGAAGTAGATAAAACTCCTTTTAACTTTGTTGTTTGTTTGAAGAACTAATCAAATACAGCCGTGCGCTGAATCAGTGGGGGCCACTACAGAACAAAACAGTCACTTTTTCAAGAAAAAACAAGAAATCAAAGTCTTGTGTTGAGAACAAATTGTGTATTATTTTTGATATTCCAATTCACAAAGACATGAGTATTTTAATAAATATTGACAAAGACTAACGGCCCGTCAACACTACAGCTTCGACAGCTTCAAAAACGGTTTCCAACGTGTCTGCCCATTCACTTTGAATGGGGTGACGTCACGTTGCCTCGCTTTTCGCCGAACTGAATTGTGGGTAGCAGAGCGGAGCTTTCCTGGCGTTTCAGGCTGCAAAAGTTGAGCAATGTTCAACTTTTGAAGCTTCTGAAGCTTTCGTTGGAAGCGTCAGCCAATCAAATCATATGCCAGTACAAGCTCTAGCCAATCAAACCGCTGCTTGTGTGGGGCGGGAGATTCATGTGATTGGTTGTTGGTCGAGCTTCAGACACGCCTGCCGGAAAGCTTTTTTTGAAGCTGTAGTGTGGACGAGCCGTAAGGAATAGGCGTCTAATTACTTGTGGCAAAATGTCAACCTGTGCACTTGCGTTGCTCGCAAAAATCCCCAAGCTCTCAGACACGCCCAGCTCCAAGATTTTTTCAAAGCTGCTGTGTGGACGTACCGTTAGTGTGAAAGTTAACAACAGTTGATTTCACGTCAGGTGTGGGAGTTTCTAACTCATGAACAGCACTGTGTGCCTGATGTGGTCTCCTATAGCTTACAATGTTCTCTCTTTCTATTTGTAGAGGTAATCAAACTAGATGATTGCCAACACCTGTGCATAATCTGTGAAATTGCAAGTTCTGTTTCACACTGACGAGGCTCTGTATGTGCAGTTTTGATGTGAACTATAAGGATGCCGCTGCGATCTAATGTTATTTGACAGGTAGAGATGTGGGATTAATTATTTATTCTTAATTAAACCATATACACTAGAATAACTGGCTCATATTGCTATTTAGAATCAACTTTGCCTGTTTTGTACACATATATATATCTATATAAAAAAGTAGAAGTATGGATCCCGGGTCAGGCAAGGTTGTCTTTCTCTCTAAGATAGACTTGATATTTACCAATGAGAGGAGATATCTTGGTAATGTGATTGTATTTACTTGCACTCTTATCAGTTTTATTGTGTTGCACTGTTGGAGGAGCCTGTGACCTAAGATTCTCATCGACATAACTGCACTGTAGTTATGTACGAATGACAATAAAAGCCTTAAATCTTGAAATCTTGAATCTCATATGAGTTTTGAGAAACGCTATAGGTAACATCATATGCTACAGAAAGCTAACATCTAATGTGAAAATCTATACTATACTATAGCATCTACAGAAAGACTTCCATGACCAACGATGTAACCGGCATGAGGTATAAGTCCGGCCTTTTGAGAGAGCTTGTAGAAAACAAAGGATTGGTACATTTTAAGGTTGTAAAAGTGGTTTTGTGGTTGGAAGGACACAACCAAAGCACATTGAAGTGACTGTTGTTTTGTGTATATTGATTGTTGTGCTTGTATTGATGTTTGAATGTGTGCTATGTATAAATGTGTCTGTTGATTGTGTCTATATACATACGTCTTTTTATATTTCTTTGTTTTTGTATTCGGGATTGTGGGAAACTGTATTTCGATCTCTCTGTCTGTAAACACAAACTGAAAGATTGACAATAAAGTTGATTTTGACTTTTGATCGTGCAACCTGTTTCTATTTTCACGAAGGACACTTAAAACAGACATCCGGAGTGGGACAGCAGCTGAGTCTGAAGCCCACTCTGTATAAGGGTCAATGTACTTTTAATAAAGTAGGAGAGCTGAGGAAAGAGAGAGAAGGAGACTTTCAGTGTTTTGTGACAAGAGGACTTTTGTGGTGTGCTCTCCATTTCGATCCTTTTGATGTTGAAGTCCTTTCCTTATCACTTAAAATGTGAGGTTGGCTCTTGTTCGCTCGTATTTTAAAGATGTCTTGGTCACTGTTATTTTTAAGGAAAATCTTGGTCACTTTTTAATAAACCAGTATATACACATACGCTAGTTTGACAGTTTTGCCAAGATGGAGGCTGACTAAAACAAAACATATAAACTTGTTATTGCTAATTTCACTCTCTGGAGGTCCTTGTTCCTGTTCCCTTCCTTCCTCCGGCATCCTAAGAAATAGATGATATGACTATATTTGTGCTCAAAACTGTACTGGAGCATACATGCCAACCTTTCCAAATCCAAAAGAGGTAGGTTTGCGCGTGGCAAATGTGCTCGCCCAAACTAGGTAATCAGAAGAAATGGAACCCGAGTAATCACATGTATAAACCATGTATTTAATATATTGCATCATTTTATGCATTTTTCAGAAAAAGTGGTACTTTGGTAAACAGTGACATCAACGACATGTTTGGTCTGTAAAATGCCCGAAGATGTCTCCACATTTTATTATGTTTGTAATGTGTTTCTGGTCCTCTTTCAGTTGAGACAGTGTAATGTAGATGAAGGATGTGTCAGGATGTAGAACTCTTGTATGAACATTGGATAAGGCCAGGTTCATATTCTTGTTTGATGTTGTTGACATATTAGAGTCAAAGGTTTGCACAGAGCAAAATATCTTTGTGTTGCGCCATAAACCAGAAAATACTGCATTACAAAAGTCATTTCCTGCATTTTTTCTACTGATAAAGTGTGATATAAATAATGTAAAGGCTTTCAGATTGCTGTAGTTCACTAAACAGAGACATTAACGACATGTTTGGTGTTGAAAAAGTGAAAGAATGGGAGATACAAATCTCAAAATTGTATTGTATTTTGTGTGTTTGTGGTCCTCTTTCAGTTGAGACACTGTAGGGGAAGGATGCTTCCGGAAAAGACCAAACACTGGATGTCTTTCAGTCGCCAACATGTGTTTTCGAGACACTGATATTAACGGGGAAATCCTGCAGGACTCAAATGCCTCGTCTCTCTGTTCCCCTAACTCATTTGGGAGTGATTACCCATCAGCCCCGGGGGTAACACTGCCTTTCCTCTCTCTGCACGTTGTTTCTCTCTCAGAAAGAGATTTGCGTCCGATATGACGTAATATTGGCAATGTGGACCCACAGCACTATCAGAAAGTTGCTATCAGAATCAATGCCCGAAGTGTTTTGGACGTAATATGGTCTTTGTTTACATTAGCAAGCATCGCTAACACTCAGAGCTAACCTGTACTGGAGAGAGCGCATGTGTAAAAAAAGGAACTCACCTTGTGGTAAACCCGCAAGAGAAAAAGCATTTGAGCTCCATACTGTTTCAGAAATAATCCTTGAAGTGGTTTGCAACATGATGGCATTTAATCACGGGAGCATTTAGCTGTATCTGCCGGGTAATTCTGAGCAGGCATTTGCTCCACCTCCTATTTTTGTTTTTTTCAAGCTAAGGACCCAGAATCAGCGTTTCTCTAACAGGGCTGAAACAGAGGGATATGAGGGATGTCTAAAATGCATGATCTGTTAGCATAATAGGAGACCTTTAGGTCGGTATTACCTGTGATGAGGTTATCCACCAGGGTTGTAGGGATGCAGAAGATGCCCACCAACAGGTCACTGATTGCCAGATTGAGGATGAAGAGATTGGTGACCGTGCGCATACAACGGTTTTCAAACACGATCAAACACACCAAGAGGTTTCCCACCATGCACAGCAGGAAGATAAAGAAGTAGGCCAGGATGTAGCTTGCGGCCACATAGAGAGAGTGTTGATAGTACGGGAAATAGGTGTTGTTGGGGATGTTGGGGATGTTGGTGATGTTTGCCACGCCATGTAGGCTGGCGTTTGTAAAGGCTTCTGTGCTGGCTGATCCCTCCTCAAACTTGTTGTCCAGGACCTCCATTATTGGGATGAACCCACCCTGCAGGGGGAATCAAACAGAGAGTATTTAAGGTGTGTCCCCAACTCAGAATGTATTGGTCATGTCTTGACTATTGTCAAAATGGTTATCGTATTGTTAGTCATTTAGTTGAGTCGTTGACGCTATTTGTTTTGAGAATTGGATGTATGTCTGCAGTACTGAAAGGGAGCGCAGAGCCATAGAAGTAGAAAATAAAAATGTTCTAGCCGGCTTTTTCATTCGTTGCAAATTCAACTTTTGCCCTTTTTCCATTCCTCTCATTGTATCCACAGACGGAGGGGAACTGTCACCGGACAGTAATCACTGAAAAGTATTCGATGATTGGGACGTATTCAAACTCAGGGACCCTTGCAAATTTGGATCCTGCCCTCATATCATTTGAGGTTCTCTATACATTTTCCAGCCCATGCAGTTAGTTGTAGCTTCCTTCCACTTGCATGAAGGAGAAAATGCTTGGTGACTGGAAATAGGTCGAACTTTGTCACTTAATAGCATGCCAACACTGATGCAACACATTTAGGTCTGTGACATAGACAAAATGAGTGAAATTGTAACGTAATTTCTATGCTTTTAGGAGGCAGACTTGCATGCCAGAATGATATTTAAAGCATCAATAATCCTTAACTCTTTAAATGTTTATCAGATGTTCCACACAACCATTGACTTTTCATATTCAGGCCCATTGGGTGTACGAGTTGGGTGAATGTTTGACTGCTTGTATAAATGTAATGCAATAAATGCTAGAATAACGTCAAAAATCTATATATTGTTTGTCTGGCCTTAAATGTGATTTTCTTTTAAACAATGTGGCCCTTGGTGAAGTTGTGTTTGACACATCTGGTGTGGTGTTTCAAAGAAAGTGGAAGTCGTTCTTGGATGCTATTATATCCAGTGGCGGCGCCAGGGTATGGCTGGGGTAGGCTACAGCCATACCAAGAAATGGCTTAGCCCTACCTTAGCCCGACCATGAAAAAGTATGTTAGTAAGCATGTTGAGAACACGGATTGCGAAAATCTACCGGTCGTGTCCACAACACACAAACTGATCCTGCTGTAACAACAAGTGCACGCTGACGCAATATGGTTGAGATCATTCGGGCTTATGCTAGAGGGGTGCAAGGAATAGTCTAAGTAGTGGGGGAGTTTTATACACTAAAGGTGTGGAAATTCTCTCGCGTTATAATATCAGCGCGGCCGCGGTCCGATCAAAATGCCTCCGAATGCAATTTGAATAGACCTACAGCCAATCAGAGCAACGAAACGTTGGGTCTGCTGCGTCATGCATTACTGATACGTCACGTTCACAGTGAAAAGTCCCCAAACTCGATCCGAGTAAATTGCAGAGACAGACAGCAGAGCTTCTAGGATTAATTGTATATTTCGGATGGATAGATTTGTTCTTAAACGCCCTCGCATTGAGGTACAAGTCGAACCGGTGCCAGAGTCACACGACCCACCTGGAGAGTGAATAGTGAGTTTTGAATATATTTTGTAATAATGGGTCATTTGAAAAAGTGTTTTGTATGACAATAGAGACACAGGCCACCTGTTGTGTGCTGTCTGTTTGTTTGTTTGTTTGTTTGATTGATTGATTGATTGATTGAAAAGTTTATTAACAGCTTGTATATTGGGTACAGTACAGTACAGCTCAAAACATACAATTGTTAAGGGGATGCAGACCACAGAAAGACTTTTGTCTTGTTTACATCAGGGTCCCCCATTTCCAATTCATCATAATGTCTCTCTCTGTTTACCTGTGTCTGTGTGTCTCTCTCCCTCACTCTCTCTCCCTCTCTCTCTCCCTCTCCGTGTCAATTCTATATGCCAACTTTTCTTGTTTTTGCCGCTGCGTAGCATGTTGTAACAACGTGGAATTAGCAGAATAGGCTATTGTATTGTTTAACTCACACCTGTTGCTCTCGATGTAATTTAGCTGATAAAAGGAGAATAATGAAAGCCTCACGCGTGGCGTTTCACTGTCAAGGGGTGCGATATAGCTTGTATGTAATTACATTACAAATACTGATTTGAGCCCCACCACTGTGTGGGTTAGCCCTACAATAGATTACCCAACAAAAATACTCTGGCGCCGCCACTGATTATCTGTAAAAACTAGAGTTCATCGTGAGTCATGCTCTTTATTGGATTTCAGATGATTTATGCGTTATACACTTTCCGAACACAGTCTTTAAGCAACATTTCAGCCGACAGAATCAAAGGTCTCCATCTAAAAATGAGAATAAATCAGGCGACCCTTTGTTGAGAAAAACTAAATCTGCCACCGCTCTCATTGTAAACCGCCTTTGTGCCGTGCAAGATAAGAAAGCTTGAAAGGAACAGCGTCAGTAACTCAGAAGGATGAATTAGCGAACAATTGTTAGTTTCTGAATTTCCTAGTTTGTGAGAGTAACCTGATTAATCTGATTTGGAAATAATCATTATTTTTGTTAAAGCAGCAACATTACCAAGGCTTTGCACTTTAATTCAAACCTTGAAAGAAACATAAGGAATAAGATAACAAATAATTACCAAAAAAATATGAACATATGATACTGCCTCAATTATACACGTGTACAAAGACAAAAAACTACTTTTACTTAGTCTGAGATTTTAATTTTGTTGACATATACAGTATTTGTGTACTTAGTCATCCCATCAAGTCTGTCCACTTTAATGTATGATCTCATTAAGGAACAACTTTTGATGGGTGATTAAATCAAATAAAGTATATTCACTCAAGTTTTGTACTTAAGTACAATCTTGAGGTTCTTGTGCTATAACTGGGTCTTTTAATTTATATTACTTCTACTTCACTGCATTTCAGAATAGAACATGTACTGTTTACTGCTAGATGTGTTTGGTATAACGACAAATTACGAACTGCTGCATGACACCGCTCGATGCCCATGCTGTAGTTGAAAATGTTATATTAAAGGTGGGCAGGTAAATAAAGAAAAGAAGAACGCTCGGTAATAAAGATTTCAAAGCTTTTTTTGAGAATTTCTTTTTTATAAAGCTGTGTTAAGCTTAACTACAAATAAAGCTCCTACTGAGGTTTTCAAACCATTCCAAATCTCCTGACTTTACCCTTAAAAAAATACAAAGTAATTATTGTACTAGATCCTCGATATGATTAAAGTCAATCATCGGATTAAATGTCTCTTGACCTTTTCCTTAACAACTCAGCCGTGCGTGCCTCCCTTTGTGTGCAAGACAGCAAACAAACAAAGTGAAAATGCTGTTTTGAAACGAAAAACCTCAACAAATATTTCCACAAAGAAAAATGTTGTTATCTGAAACACCCATATAACTTTTTGGACTTCACCAGACTCTGGATTGATTGGAAATGTAAGGATCAACGAGTCAGAAACAATCCCACGTTCGTGCTCCGCTCACATGTTCCAGTTGGAAATGTAGAGCATTAGAAAACCGAGAAGAACGGATGCAGGAAGTGTTCATCTCACACACTCACACAGATTAAGAAATTAACTTGTTGCTATGTGTGTGAGGATGTGCTCCTCTCTTCAATTTACTAGCGGTACCAAAGTGGGCCTGCCGGATAAGTCACTAGCCCCCCCCCCCACACAATGTAGACAATTTGTTCTCTGGCAGAAATGTATCCTGAGCCAAGGCTGAAAATAGATCATCCATGTTGCTTCGGCTCTGGCTTTGGTCGATTTCAAACGGGTTTTTCTGCTCAACATGGCCACACTGGTCATCCTCAGTAATCTGTGAACAGCAGGATGGTGGTAAAGACTTTAATACCTCAGCTTTCCTACTGTTGAATGACTGAGAAAGGCACACACTGAGACCTTGATTGCACCACAAAGACAATTACAAAGACTTTAGTTCATGTGGTATTCTGCAAAGGATTCTGTTCCTAGTAAAGCTTACTGTCGCAGCTTCCTTCCCGTGTTCCCATAAATTCCCCATTAATCATGGCATCACATCACCCCGGTCCACAAAGACCTCCACTGGCTCCCCGTTTCACACCGCATCCATTACAAACTCCTGGTCCTCACTTACAAAGCTCTCCACCATCTGCCCCCCCCCCCCCCCCCCCCCCCCCCCCCCCCTACCTCGCTGACCTCCTCATCCTCTACCAACCACCCCGGTCCCTCAGATCCACCTCAGCCGGTTTGCCTTCCATCCCCAAGGCCAAACTCCGGAGCTTTGGGGACAGAGCCTTAGATCTGTGGCAGCCCCGAAGCTCTGGAACTCCCTCCCCCAAGACCTCCGTGAGTCTGAGTCCCTCAACTTGTTCCAGTCCCGCCTCAAAACCCACCTCTTCAACTCTGTATATCCATAGCGCCCCCCCCCCCCTCAACCAACTTCCTCCTGACTGCTTTTGTTTTATTGCCCGTCCTTGTTTGTCTACCCTTCCCCAAATGTAAAGCGTCTTTGGGTTAAAGAAAAGCGCTATAAAAATACAATTTATTATTATTATTATTATTATAAGCCACTTCCCTCTGCTTCACAGAACATGTCTGCATGAGAACAAAGGCGACCTGCAAGCCTGAATCTATTGACCGTGTCCACTGTTTGGTACTAGTGTCTTTTAAGGGGCCCTATGCTTTTTGGGAGTTTTCCCTTTGCTCCAGTGTGTTATAAACGTTTTTGTGCATGTTAATGGTCTGCAAAGGCTACAATTCCAAAGTTCCCTCTCCCCCCCTGAAACACATCCATTGGACTCCTTTGTTTACTTCCATTACATCACTATATGTAACACTCTGGCTATCGCTCCAACACATTGTACATGATAGGCTAAGGGGCGGGACATCTCTAAGCGGTTGACCAATCACAACAGACCCGGCCAGCTAACCAATCAGAGCAGACTGGTCTCTGGTTTCAGACAGAGGGTGAAAAGAGGTTCTGCAGCACAGGCAGTATGAGAGAAATAAAGAGCTTTGTGAACATTAAAGCATGGAGACATGTCACTGTAGAAACACTACATACTGATATACACCTGAACATCAGCAGGAGAGGACTCTTTAAAGTAGAGACACTACATACTGATATAGACCTGAACATCAGCAGGAGAGGACTCTTTAAAGTAGAGACACTACATACAGTACTGATATACACCTGAACATCAGCAGGAGAGGACTCTTTAAAGTAGAGACACTACATACTGATATACACCTGAACATCAGCAGGAGAGGACTCTTTAAAGTAGAGACACTACATACTGATATACACCTGAAAATAAGCATAATATGTCTATATGTGTATAATATGTATTATAGTATTATTATATCAAGACGGAGTAGTTCTTATTGCACTTTAATGTCTTTAACCTGTTTGTGCAATGTTACAGCCTTGTTAATTGGCAACAAGCAGCCACAAACAAAACAAAGGGCCAGAAAGGCAACTAAGGCAGACTCTTGAGTAAACCTGCCTTACAAAATACTAACATTATTTAAATATTTGTATATACTGTATATAATATATAATAAATCCAGTTTTGCCATTCCTTTCATAATATGATCCCTGTATTTAAAAGAAAACCTCTCTGTGCTGCCCACTCACTGATGTCGTGACCATGCTGTGTCTGTCTGTTACTTTAAAAAAAAAAAAATTCTGCAGTCCAACTCTGTGATGCGCTGACAACATGCTGCGAGGCACGTCCAGGTGATAACTATCGATGTAAACCTGCATCCTTATATATCCTGTCTCCTGTTCTGGAGTTTAGTCGTAAAGCCTATGTACGTTAGCAGCATAATCAGCGTAATTTACATACGTCATTAGTTACAACCACGGACCTGATCCTGTCACTACCACCAGAACATCAGAATACTCCTTCATCAAACTTTTATACTAGAAATATAGTGATAACTTTCAGCTTGAAGTGAGTCATTTGATAGGATATATTTAATAAACAGTGTTGTCAGCACGCCCTCAGCCAAGAAACAATTGTATGTACAAATATGAAGTTAATTCCTCCTAAACTACATCAGGTCCATGTTTGATTACATTTGAAAGCAATGTCACTCCTAAGAAGATTAATGACATCCAGTTTAATAAGATATTTCCCATGTGACAGAGGGAGGTACAGCGCCTCACTCTGAAGGACTTTATTCCTATCAGTAGGTTATACCGGATAATATTGTATGAATATATCAGGCCATATAAACCCTATCTTGTTGTTGTTGTTGTTGTTGTTGTTGTTGTTGTTGTTGTGCCAATGAATGAAAGGACCACAGTAGTACTGGTGCAATTTAGCTTCCTGCTCCGTGTGTGTTAGGCAAATCACTTTTCTACAAGATTGTCGTGGTCTATCAGGTCATTTAGATGCATATTCCTGACTAAGTACAAAGCATACACACCGCAGAAAGATAATGGTAGTTATGTGATGTAAATGTAGTTCCTAAATGCAAAGACACATGCGCTGGACACGAGGGAGCGAAGGGATCCATGACTACATTATCATACGAATATTTAATAAACAAGACGAGATATAGCGCAGACCTGCAAGGGTACATATAGTACGTTTACATAGATACTCTTATACAAATATCTCGATCGATCAGGTTTTATAACACAATCACACATCCTCTTCCACAAACCGTTTCAATGTACAGCAACAGTAAAGGTTAGTCCTTACATACTACGTAGCTGTCCGTTATTTGGATAATCTGGGACATTTTAATTCACGCAGATGATTCTGCACCACAAGGAGACTACTAATGACTACATTACAAGATAATAAGCAGTTAAAAACACAAAGAAACTTCTCCTTCTCACCACAAATACTTCTGTACTACACGTATAATCTGTGTCCCAACAATAAAGGGGAATCATTTGGTCGAATACCTACTTTATCACATCATGTGCATAAATAATGATAAACACATAGATTCAAACCAATGTTAAAGGTTTCAATGTTATACTAAGAATCAGAATAACGTAATTTTTCCGACGACGGGGAAATGTACTTTATTACTTCAGCAGAAGTATAGTGCAAATAAAGTAAGGGAATATACTTACAACAACATAAAACTGAGTATGCACACGTTTAAACCAGCAAGTAAAACAATAAAATAATAATGATCGGACATATATATATATTTTTTAATTTATTCTACTAAAATCATACAAAAACAAAAACTTATAATTCATACACACAAATGAACAAAATTAGTAGAAGCGGGAGGGCTGAAGCATAGCTTATGGGGAGTAGCCCTCCCGTGCATCATCATTAGCATCAATATAATAATAATGGCATTTATTTCATCCAAAACATATAGAAATTAAGGAGTACAAAGAAACAAAGAAAACCAATGAAAACTGGAAAAAATAAAAATAAAAATTAGGGCAAGAAAAAAGGGAATGCATATATAAGTAATACTGGGAATATCCAATACCTGTTAGCTGGAGTAATCTGGAAATGACTTTTTAACACATTTGAAATCTTAATCTACTGTGCTGTGACTTTGTACTTTTTATTATTTCTCTACAAGGTTGTGGCCTATGATAATCTGTTTAGCACCACTGCTCGGTGCAAAGAATTGTACAACTAAATATAAAAAAGACACTCGATTCTGATTGATCAATTCAGAACATGTGAGAGGTTGTTAATACTGTAGTACAGACACTGTCAAGGACTGTAATGACCGTTGCTAAGGAGGATCAAGGGAGATAACTCCATGAAATAATTTCAAATAATATTGGGAGTCAAGTCGTTAGTTTCTTAGTATCTGGCCGTGTAATTCGCGTCGGGCTCCGCGATCCCCTTTTGGTGTATTCTTTCCCCATAATGACCGCTTGCTGCACATTATCCCTTACGTAACACACAATAACACCACATCTCCCCTTTTTAGAATCAATGGATAAACTGCCATTGATTCAACAGACCTTAGAGGATTATTCTGTCTCTAAAGCTTCCAGTTGGTGGCTGCAGAACAGGTGACATTCCCTTCAGCTTTACCTATACTTCATTTAGTTTTGTGCTGAAAAACACATGTTGACATGCCTTCACCTAAAACTAAGATAGTGCACTTGTTTAAATAAACATTATATCTCCTAAACATCAGCTTCATAGCATTTTTGCATTATTTGTGCATGTTGATGGCAGCATTTAGTTAAATAGAATCCATATTCATGAGTTGCGTCGATTTGCAATGATGTTCGATGTTTCATTCTGCGTCCACTCCTTGCTCGGGTGTTTTTCTCACACATTCACGCTGTAAATACAAGTGCTCTCGCCAACTTATCACAGCTCCTTGACAGAACTCACTGAGCTAATGATGGCATTAGAAGAGCTAATTAAGCCCCTCTGATCACCTATACTGTCACACCCGGAGCATTTTCCTGAGAGGCAACTCAACAGAAGCGTGGAGAACCTATAGCACTTATCTCTGCAGGGAGTGAACCTTTCATAAGCAGCAGGGCTAGTTGTGAAGGTGGAGAGATGTGAACGTGTAAAGATCTGAAGAGTTGCTCCACTTCTGGAGGTATATTAAAATGTGTGATCACCATACGATTCAATAGTTCACTCGTGTTGTTGTATGGCTTCTGCTTTTTTTTTTGCATTTGGCTAAATACAACTATTTAGACAATGGCAAAGCAAGGTTGTTTCACATTCTTTCATCGATCTTTTTATTACTAATTTCTATATATTTGTTTTGTACAGTATTTGCTGTTCTATCGTTTTATTAGTGGGGTCAAGTTATCTCACGCAGGAATATGATCAAATAGGGTATTGTGACAGATCTGAGGATGAATAATGCAAGATTTCTTTTCAGCACTGTAGCCAGGCTGACAGAGAGCCACAGCTCGACTGAGCCTTCTATTCCCATAGCACTCAGTAGTAATGATTTGATATGCTTCTTTAACGATAAAATTGGTACTCTTAGAAACAAAATTAATGACCTCTTGCCTTTGACCAGTATAGTGTTATCAACAGCTCCCGGAAACCTAAGTTCTAATATTACACTAGATAGTAAACTAGAATGCTTTTCAGCCATAAACCTTGAACAATGAAATGCAATGATTCTCTCTTCTAAACCATCAACGTGTATCTTAGACCCAATTCCAACTAAGCTGTTAAAAGAAGTTTTTCCATTCATTAGCACTTCTTTATTAAATATTATGAATATGTCTTTATTATCAGGCTATGTTCCACAATCATTCAAAGTAGCAGTGATAAAACCACTTCTTAAAAAGCACAACCTCGATCCAGAGGTTTTAGCCAACTATAGACCTATTTCTAATCTTCCGTTCCTCTCAAAGATTCTTGAGAAAGCAGTCTGTGTGATTACTTAAAAAACTATGATTTATTTGAAGATTTTCAGTCTGGCTTTAGAACACATCATAGCACAGACAAAGCCCTGGTTAAATTCACAAATGATATTCTAATAGCCTCAGACAAGGGACTTGTCTCTATTCTTGTCTTGCTCGATCTTAGTGCTGCATTTGATACTATCGACCATGATATCCTATTGCAAAGACTAGAGCACTTAGTTGGCATACAGGGAACTGCTTTAGGCTGGTTTAGGTCCTATCTATCTGAACGCTCTCAGTTTGTACATGTCAACGATGAATCTTCCACCCAAACCAAAGTTAGCCATGGAGTGCCACAGGGCTCAGTGCCCGGACCTATTTTGTTCACATTATATATGCTTCCGTTAGGCAATATTATAAGGAATCATTCTGTAAACTTTCATTGTTATGCGGATGATACTCAACTATATTTATCAATCAAGCCTGATGAAATTAATCATCTAAATAAAATTCAAGACTGCCTCAAGGACTTAAAAACGTGGATGACCTTTAATTTTTTGATGTTAAACCCGACCAAAACTGAAGTTATTGTACTTGGCCCGAAGAATCTACGAAACAAATTATCTAAAGATATACTAACTATGGATGGCATTAATTTGGCCTCCAGTGAGACTGTAAGGAATCTTGGTGTTATATTTGATCAGGATTGATCCTTTAACGCCCACATAAAATCAATTTCAAGGACCGCCTACTTCCATCTACGTAACATTGCAAAAATCAGGCATATCTTGCCTCAAAACGATGCAGAGAAACTAGTCCATGCATTTGTTACTTCAAGGCTGGATTATTGTAACTCCTTATTATTAGGAAGTCAGTCAAGTCGCTTCAGCTGATTCAAAATGCTGCAGCTCGTGTACTAACCAGAGTTAGGAAAAGGGACCACATTACTCCTGTTCTGGCTGCCTTACACTGGCTCCCTATAGAACACAGGATAGAATTTAAAATTCTTCTTCTCGCCTACTAAGGCCTTAATGGGCAGGCGCCATCTTACCTTAAAGAACTCATTATACCCTACTGTCCTACTAGGGCATTGCGTTCCAAGAATGCAGGGTTGTTGGTTGTTCCTAGAGTCTCTAAAAGTACAATGGGAGCCAGAGCCTTTTCTTATCAAGCTCCACTTTTGTGGAATCAGCTTCCAGTTTGTGTTCGGGCGGCAGACACCCTATCCGTTTTTAAGAGTGAGCTTAAGACCTTCCTTTTTGATAAAGCTTATAGTTAGGGCTGATTAGATTCAGCCAGTGGCGACTGGTCATTAGGGGCAGGTGGGGCACAGCCCCACCTAGTGTCAGCAGCAAGTATTAAAAATAATGATTACAAAAAAATGCAAAAAATAGATACAAAAATTAGGGCCGGGACTCGATTAAAAAAATTAATCTAATTAATTAGAGGCTTTGTAATTAATTAATCGCAATTAATCGCATTTTTAATCACATATAAATATTTGACCTGAGAACAGTGAGAAGCAATTTTTTTCACATGGATTTTAGTATACCATTGAATAATGACTGAATACATAAGCTTAAGCAACAAAACATTGTTTATTTTTTTCAAGGTGGTACTTAACCAAGACCAACAGAAATATGCAATTTTTGCCATAAAGTGTAGCAATAGCATATTTAGGAATATAGTACATTTCAGAGATTCAGGTAGACCTTCTGTAAACTATAACACTTTGTTTTTTAAGTAAAACACAATACTTTCAAGTACATTCAGAACATTGGAAACCCTGACTATTAGAAAACATCTCTCTGTTGCTTCAGAGGCCATAACAGACTTTGTTGATTTACCAACAGTTGATTTAAAAATGGATGTGGGTCCTTGTACTCCGAGTCGGGCTAACGTCCACGCTAGCTTCCACGCTAGCTGCTATATGTTTTGCATTGAGGTGATACTTGAGGCTTGATGTGCTGCGGTGATATGCGAGTTCCTTTTTGCATAATTTGCAAACAACCTTGCTCTTATCAACGCTTCCATCCGTCCGTTTTTTAAAACAAAATGTCCCATCCACGGGGCCAACCAAAGCGGTCTCATCAGCTTCTTCGTTCACGTTTGACTATTGTTCACTGTGGTTTGTTGTTGTCTGAAGTCATGAACGTTAGTTGGTGCTACAGTATAATCGGTACCACTGAAACTCATCCAGTGAGAAACGTTCCGCGGTGCAAAAATAAGTGCGATTAAAATGCGTTAATTTTTTTAACGCGTTAATTTTTGTGTAATTAATTAATCTTAATTAACGCATTAAAATCCCGGCCCTAACAAAAATATATAAAATATATTTTAAGATCATGTTTAATCATCGGATTCGTCTGTACATTGCTGTTTTAGTCTATGTTCTTCTAATTAGTGTCTACAGTGTGTGCCTATTGAGCTGTTTAGAGCCATGTGGGACAAAACCCGATCATGCCCTCCCTCTCACTGTCTAAGTGAACGGTGAATCCTGAATCTTGAGTCATGGCTGTGGTCCTGGATCATAAGTCCTGGATGGATATACTCGTGGATTCATCTTCCTATTATACACACATGCATTTCCAAACATTTGGACTACCTATGTTGCAAATGTATTATCTTTTCAATTTACACACGGCATCTATTGCACGTCTGTCCGTCCTGGGTGAGGGATCCCTCCTCTGTTGCTCTCCCTGAGGTTTCTCCCATGTTCCCTTTAAACTGTGGGTTTTCTCCGGAAGTTTTTCCTTGTACGATGTGAGGGTCTAAGGACAGAGGGTGTCGTATTGTCATACTGATATTCTGTACAAACTTTGAAGTCCACTGAGACAAATGTAACATTTGTGATATTGGGCTGTATAAATAAACATTGATTGATTGATTGATTGATTGATTGATTTTCAAGGTTTCAAGGCTTTTATTGTCATTTGTACATAGAGTTATAGTTATGTCGATGAACATTTTAGGTCACAGGCTCCTCCAACAGTGCAACACAATAAAACATAAAATATTCCAAGTAAATACAAATAAAAACAAATAAAATAGATTAGAAATAGTTCAATCAGAGTCTATATACAAGTAATTAGAATATGAGACCACATATTGTCTTCCATCCATCCATCCATCTTCTCCCGCTTATCCGTGGTCGGGTCGCGGAGGTAGCAGTTCCAGCAGAGAGCCCCAAACTTTCTTTTCCCTGGCCACATCAACCAGCTCTGACTGGGGGATCCCAAGGCGCTCCCAGGCCAGAGAAGAGATATAATCCCTCCATCTGGTTCTAGGTCTACCCCTTGGTCTCTTCCCAGCTGGACGTGCCTGGAACACCTCCCTAGGGAGGCGCCCAGGTGGCATCCTAACTAGGTGCCCGAACCACCTCAACTGGCTCCTTTCGACGCGAAGGAGGAGCGGTTCAACTCCGAGTCCCTCCCGGATGACCGAACTTCTCACCTTATCCCTAAGGGAGACACCAGCCACCCTGCGGAGAAAACCCATCTCGGCCGCTTGTACCCGCGATCTCGTTCTTTCGGTCATGACCCATCCTTCATGACCATAGGTGAGGGTAGGAACGAAAATGGCCCGGTAGACAGAGAGCTTTGCCTTTTGGCTCAGCTCCCTTTTCGTCACAACGGTGCGGTAAAGAGACTGCAGTACCGCTCCCGCTGCTCCGATTCTCCGACCCATCTCACGCTCCATTGTTCCCTCACTCGAGAACAAGACCCCGAGATACTTGAACTCCTTCACTTGGGGTAAGGACTCATTCCCTACTTGGAGTGGACAGTCCATCGGTTTCCTGCTGAGAACCATGGCCTCAGATTTGGAGGTGCTGATCCTCATCCCAGCCGCTTCACACTCGGTTGCGAACCGATCCAGTGAGTGCTGAAGGTCGCAGACCGATGAAGCCATCAGAACCACATCATCTGCAAAAAGCAGTGGTGCAATCCTTAGTCCACCGAACTGCAGACCCCCTCCCCCACGACTACGCCTCGAAATCCGATCCATGTATATTACAAACAGGATTGGTGACAAAGCGCAGCCCTGGCGGAGGCCAACCCTCACCTGAAATGGGTCCGACTTACTGCCGAGGACCCGGACACAGCTCTCGCTTTGGGAGTACAGAGATTGGATGGCCCTGAGTAGAGACCCCCTCACCCCATACTCCCGCAGCACCTCCCACAGTGACTCCCTTGGAACCCGGTCATATGCCTTCTCCAAGTCTACAAAACACATGTAGACTGGATAAGCATACTCCCAGGCACCCTCCAGGATCCTTGCGAGAGTAAAAAGCTGATCCGTCGTTCCACGACCAGGACGGAATCCGCATTGTTCCTCCTCAATCTGAGGTTCGACAATCGGCCTGACCCTCCTTTCGAGTACCTTAGAGTAAACTTTCCCGGGGAGGCTGAGTAGTGTGATGCCTCGGTAATTGGCACACACCCTCTGATCCCCCTTTTTGAAAAGGGGAACCACCACTCCGGTCTGCCACTCCTTCGGTACTGTTTCCGACTTCCACGCAACGTTGATGAGACGTGTCAACCATGACAGTCCCTCAACACCCAGAGCCTTCAGCATTTCTGGGCGGATCTCATCCACCCCCGGGGCTTTGCCACTGTGAAGTTGTTTGACGACCTCAGTGACCTCCCCCCGGGAGATTGGTGTCGATCCCCCTTCATACTCCAGCTCTGCCTCTAACATAGAGGGCGGAGTTGTCGGGTTCAGGAGTTCCTCAAAGTGCTCCTTCCAACGCCCTAACACTCCATCAGTTGAGGTCAACAACGTCCCATCCTTACTGTACACAGCTTGGATGGTTCCCTGCTTCCCCCTCCTGAGGTGTCGGACAGTTTTCCAGAACAACTTTGGTGCCGCCCGAAAGTCTTTTTCCATGTCTTCTCCGAACTTCTCCCACACCCGCTGCTTTGCCTCGGCCACGGCTGAGGCTGCTGCCCTTCGGGCCTGTCGGTACCTTGCAACTGCCTCGGGAGTCCCCCGGGATAACAAATCCCTGAAGGCCTCCTTCTTCAGTCGGACGGCTTCCCTGACCACCGGTGTCCACCAGGAGGTTCGAGGGTTACCGCCCCTTGAGGCACCTAGGACCTTGAGACCACAGCTCCCCGCCGCGGCTTCGGCAATAGAGGCTTTGAACACCGACCACTCTGGTTCAATGTCCCCAACCTCCACAGGAATGCCCGAAAAGCTCCGCCGGAGGTGTGAGTTGAAGGCCTCCTGAACTTGGGCCTCCTCCAGACGTTCCCAGTTCACCCGAACTACACGTTTGGGCTTACCAGGTCTATCCAAAGGCTTCCCCCGCCACTCGACCCAACTCACCACCAGATGGTGATCAGTTGACAACTCCGCCCCTCTCTTTACCCGAGTGTCCAAAACATACGGCCTCAGGTCCGATGATACGATAACCAAATCGATCATGGACCTTCTGCCTAGGGTGCTCTGGTACCACGTACACTTATGAGCATCCTTATGTTCGAACATGGTGTTTGTTATGGCCAATCCATGACTAGCACAGAAGTCCAGTAACAAACCACCACTCCGGTTCAGATCAGGGGGGCCGTTCCTCCCAATCACTCCCCTCCAAGTGTCTCCATCATTGCCCACATGTGCGTTGAAGTCTCCCAGCAAGATTAAAGAGTCCCCTTCAGGAGCCCCATACAGGACTCTTTCCAGGGTCTCCAAGAAGGCCGTATACTCTGAACTGCTGTTGGGTGCATAAGCACACACAACAGTCAGAGTTTTCCCCCCCATAACCCGCAGGCGTAGGGAGGCAACCCTCTCGTCCACTGGGGTAGACTCCAACAACGAAGCACCCAACCGGGGACTTGTGAGTATCCCCACACCCGCCCGGCGCCTCACACCTTGAGCAACTCCGGAGAAGAATAGAGTCCAACCCCTATCCAGAAGTAAGGTTCCAGAGCCGACGCTGTGCGTAGAGGTGAGCCCAACCAGATCCAACTGGTAACGCTCCACCTCCCGCACAAGCTCCGACTCCTTCCCCCCCAGAGAGGTGACGTTCCACGTCCCCAAAGCCAGCTTCTGTCGCCCGGGTCTGGTCCGTCGAGACCCTCTGCCTTCACTGCCACCCTTCTGGCAGCGCACCCGACCCCATTGCTGTTTCCCGTAGGTGGTGGGCCCGCGGGACGGAGAAGCGGAGGTGTTGCCCACGTTGCCTTTTCGGGCTGTGCCCGGCCGGGCTCCGTGGCAAGCCCGGCCACCAGACGCTCGCCGACGAGTCCTCCTTCTGGGCCTGGCTCCAAAAGGGGACCCCGGGCTTCCTCCGGGCCGGGTATCCTCACTTCGTGTGTCGTCTTTCATGAGGTCTTTTGAACCAATCTTAGTCTGGCCCCTTGCCTGAGACCAATTTGCCATGGGAGACCCTACCAGGAACACAAGGTTCCAGACAACACAGCCCCCAGGTTCATCAGGGCACACAAACCTCTCTACCACGGTAAGGTGCTGGTTCTTCAGAGAGGCACATATTGTCTTAGATTTAGAATATTCAGTGTCTTTCCCTGTTTTTAAAGGCTTAAGAGAAGTCCTTTTGATATTTTTTTTAATTCATCTTCAAGCCCTAATACTGCATTCACATGATACGCCATTTTGTCTTTGCTCACCGCGAGGTTTGGGCGCAGTGCCTTGTGGTGAAAACAGACTGTTAAGTTTCATTTGTATGGTTACCTCCTCTGCTTGTGGCGCTGCAAACAGCTGCCGCCTGATTGGTTGTGCGTTGAAAGGTCATAAAGGTGTAATGGGGTCCAAGTTTAAATCATTTGAGCTTTGAGTGCAGCGCTTGGCAACAAACTCAAGTGGTGCGGGACCCTCTCTCTCTTTAGAAACACAACGTCAGCGCAGAGCCATTCATTTATAAAAAATCATATTTGAACATCAACTTAGTATTGTAAATTGATATTGTCCACATTGTTTTTTGTAAATATATCGGGATGTTTTAAATGCTCCACATTGAATTACTCTGTAGACTGGGATCAAATTCTTTAGTCTGGATCAAAATAAAAGTCTGAAAGTCCAAACTAAACAAAAGGTTGGTTAGGGGTGAAAGGTCCCTTTATCTAACTAAGGTGCTGTTTACACGGGGACAAAACGGATTGTATCTGCTACTTTTCTCTCGCGTATAGCCCGTTCGTTCACACGAGGCCGACACGTAAACGCGTAAACGGACTCCGCAAACGATAACGGGTCCCAAGGTCGATAGATCTGCAAACGGAAAGCTCTGTGGGGGCAAACGGCTCCGTGTGTACGCCCTATACGATCATTTTCTGATGACGATGAAATAGCCCCGCCTCCCTCTCCCCACGTCTCCTGCTCAGAGATCAGCTGCTGGGCTGTCAGAAGAGGGGGAAGAAAAGAGAGGCTCCGTTCATTATTCTTATATTATTATATAGAGTCGTTAAAAATTTGTTTGAAAGCTCAATAAATAAAAAAGAAGACCTCTGACCGGCACTTTTCTAATTTTGTCCGGAAGATTTCAACTTCGACGGACATGTTGACCGGCAAAAAATATTTTTTTGCAGAAACTCTGCCGCACGGTCCTCTCCTCCCTTGGAAGAGGCGGAGAGCACACGCTGTCCACCGCGGAGAATGAATAGAAGGGCAACCATGGCAACCATGCAACCGGGGGTCTTCTTCGCTGCTTTTGGTCTATTTTGTGGTGGCAGCAGTGCCACTTACAGGCCCGGCATATGTACTACAGCGTTTCCAGCGGGTCGAGCGGTCTCATGTGAACGGACACGTTAATTGAGCCGAATGCATGTGAACAGAAGACTTTTTTGAAAACTAATTTGGTGCGTAAACGCAAACGTACCCGTTTCGTCCTCGTGTAAATGGGGCCTAAATGTCATGTGACTGCCTTTCATTAAAGGTCTCCTATTGTGCAATTTTTAAACATATATTATGGGTCTCAGGTATACAAAAATTAGGGCTGTCAGTCGATTAAAATATTTAATCGCGATTAATCGCAAATTAATCGCACATTTTTTATCTGTTCTAAATGTACCTTAGATGAATATTTTTCAAGTTTTTAATTCTCTTATCAACATATAAGTGGACAAATATGCTTTATGCTAATGTTTATTATCATTTGAACAATGACAAATATTCTCATGAATATTAAACACAACAACCTTTGAACATTACAAATATTCACCTCAATTCAACCGGGAACCTCTCTCATACAATAATACAATACAAATGATAAAAACATGTCTATGATGTGTCCACATTTCCGATATTACGTCATATCGGCAGCAAATTTGGATCAGCTCCGTTGTACCCCCGTTTTTAGAGATTTGGGTAGGGAGGATAAGAGAGAGGGTTTTCTTTTCTGACACTTTGTGAGTTCCCTGACACACCGCGGACACATCTTTATATATAAAAGACATTTAAAAAATGCATGATAGGTCCCCTTTAAAGTCTACTGGTGCCTTTGCTGATAGAGGACTTATCTTAATAGCCTCTTCACTGTCGCAGAATGACTTGAAAGTGTCCTCAGTGCAATATGTGTATATATATGCTGGGCTTGTTAATATTCAAAGTGGCAGCTGACTCCTGAAGGCATGAAGCTGAAGTCGACTAATTACAGCTCTGCCTTGGGATTTTAGAAATGTCACACTCAAGAGGGAAAAGCCAAATATGGCATCACTGTGGCTGACGATTGACATGATATGTAAATATAAACTTGGCTCTTCTGACAGCTTGAACTGAGTGGGTTTGCTAACATTTAATCTACAACATAGAAACAGAAACAGAACAGATTACGTTTGAGTAATGAATGGCTGTTGTATTACATTAAATTAATTAGCCTTATAAACTGATGAGTACAAAAGAGGTTTTATGCTTTTCACTAGTGTTTTTAAAATGGGTTTGCTTTCATTTCACATATTACTGATGTTTGAGTGTTTCTCAAGGGGTCGATTCTAAATATTAAAGGGCATGTAAAGTAAGCCAGGCAAACATTACTTAACACCAATGAAAAAAATATTGGTGTCACGTACCTCATATGTTCATTAAAAAGGACAGACTTTTTCCAGTCTACTTTTATTTGTACTTTGCTCTCTAGCATCTGCCTCTTATTTTAAAGTATAACTCCAACCGTGTCATACTTTAACAATGTATTATGTCTCCTTCCTGCTTAAATGCTTTGTGTTCAGCACTGTTGTTGTTTGTAGTGTCTAACTCCTTCTTCTGACCTACAAATCCCTCCATTCCCTCGCCCCCCAATACCTGTCTGACCTTTTCCGCCACCACACTCCATCCCGGAAGCTACGATCGTCTGGACAAGATCTCCTCTCTACCCCCCGCACCAGGCTGCGGACTTTCGGTGACAGAGCTTTCAGTGTAGCATCCCCCACCCTCTGGAACTCTCTCCCCCCCGAAATCCGCAGCGCCCCAACCTTGGACACTTTCAAAAAAGCCCTCAAAACGCACCTTTTCACCAAGGCTTTCCCCACTATATAGTTAGTTTGATAGGTTTATTTTTCCGCTACTTGCTTGCCCCCCCCCCCCCCTAACCTGTCTGCCTCTTTTCCCCTACTCCCCCCCCTACGCGACTTGTAAAGCGACCTTGGGTTTCGTGAAAGGCGCTATATAAATATTATGTATTATTATTATTATTATTATTATTATTATTATCTGTTCTATAAGAAAATAACAGTCTTCAACGCAGTCTTTTACAGGTCACCCTTGAAAAAGGGATCTTTTGATCTCAAGGGGCTTTCACCTGGTTAAATAAAGGCTACAAACAAACGCGTAAATTATATCTGATGTGTGTAAATATATCATGTAGACTACAGTGACTATTTGTGATGAACATGGGAAGATAGGTAAGATGGCCGCTGGGTGCAAAAACAATTTCATTCGGTGAAACGCACTGCAGTTAAAAAAACAATTCAAATATAAAAAACTCAAACGTGCCAAAGAAACATCTTCACCAACTTGACAAAACGTGCGCAGCGTTTACTAAAAGCGTCAACAAAATGCTGCAAGAATCTCAAAACACAACAGAAATGTTGGAATGCGTGAATGAAAACTATGATTAAAGATTATATTTTAGAGATTTTCTTTATCCCTCAGGTCTCTACAAATGAATGTTCCCATCCTCCATGCTTTCTGTTCTGAAGCTGCTCCAGATGATGCACTGTCAAAAAGCCCATGAATGGAGCCATGAAATGAAGCCACGGTTTACTGGCTTTGCAATACCACTATAGATAGTTTGCAGGACTGATATGCAGCCTCCTGAGAGCTTTTTCATTTTCCCCAACCGATGAGAGATGGATTCCTCCCCCTAAAGAGCCACAGAAGAAATGAAAAGAAATTGTCAATCATCAGTACAAATGATTTTTGTATTGAACAATACAGGTTATGTTTGCCTTTGGATTCTCCTACCGCCACAAAGAGAAAAAATCAGTTTCTTTGTTCAAATGCACTTTTTTTGTTGCAGTTGATATTTTTAAAGCTACTTAATATATACTATGTGTAATTTCCTTTTCCAGGATCAACGAGTAAAGTCCACTTCATTGTAAGCCGACAGAGAGATATCATCAGCTCAACAGATATAGATAATCCACCTTGGTTTAGCTCAGAGAGATGTTTACAATGGAGGAGAGCGTCAACATCACACAGACAGAAGGACAGAATGAGAGAATGTCGATAAGGAGGGAGAAAGGACGGAAGGTTGATAAAGAATATATATATATATATATATATATATATATATATATATATATATAATCCTTTATTTAACCAGGTAAAAAGTCTCATTGAGATTACAATCTTTTTTTCAAGAGTGACCTGGCCAAGAAGGGCAGCATAAACAAAGTTACAACAGATAAAACACAGACAATACAGGCAGACGAATGCAGCTGTAAAACACAAATGAAATGACACATTAACCGGTCAATATGCAAATAAATCCTTAAAAACTGGCACAATTTAAAACGACTTCAGAAAGGGGAGGGAAGCAACAAAAGGAAGGAAGGACAAATGGAAGAGAGAAAGGAACCAATGAAATTAAGTCAAGAAGAAGGAAGAGAGCAAGGAAAGGAAAAAACGAAGCAAAGAGGAAGGATAACTTCCTTCAAATGTGTCTACCTCATTTCCTTTTTGTCGTTTCTCCTTACCTTCCTTTCTTTCCTTCATTCCTTTGTTGTTTCCCTATTTCCTTCACTTCTTTCTTTGCATTCACACTTTATTATGTAGCTCCTCCTTCCCTTCCTATGTTTCTTCCTCTTTACCATTATTCATACCTTCGTTTGTTTCCTCATTCCTTCCTTCCTACTTAGTTTCCCACTTTCCTTCCTTCCTCTCCTTGCATGCACCCTTCATTCTCGTGTTCCTTCTTTCCTTCAAATTGCCTCCTCTTTACTGCACCTTGCCTTCCTACCTTCCTTCATTTGTTTTAATTCTTCCTTCGCTACTTCTATCCTTCCTTGCTTCCTGCCAGCCTTACCATTTTGTTCGCTTCCTTCTTTACGTCGTTATTTCTTACCTTCCTTTCTTTTCTTCATTCCTTCCCACCTACATTGTTTCCCTCTTTCCTTCCTTCTTTTCAATCAATGCACCCTTCATTCTTTGTATCTTTCCTTCCTACATCTTTTGCCTTTTCCTTACCTTGCCTTCTTACCTTCCTCCTCTTTTCTCTCTTCCTCTCTTAATTCTCTCGCTGCTCCCTTCCTTCCTTCTATACTTATTTCTTATACAATCTGCTCATGAGGATCCTCTTGGACAAAGCTATCTGAAGGGTGTTCATGTTGCATCTCAATGTACTGTAATCTTGTTGCTTCCTTCTTCAACAGGGAACATGCAGTCTTGCACACAAACGTATTTCCTTTAGAAGAAATGAAAATACTACGTATAACTACCACATTATAACTGAGTGAATGTAAAACTAAAGGAGTTTCAAAATAAAAGACCTTTGAAGTCTCATATATGAGCTATCTCCCCGCTGTTTTCAGATAATAATGAAACAAAAACTCTCAAGTATCAAAGACTTATTTCACTTCAGGGTGATAGCAGGATACCCCATCTAGTCACTCAGAGAATATCAGGACAATCTGATGTAACATTTCACCTTGAAGTGAAATAAGTAAAGTAAAGATTGGGTTTGCTTTATGAACTTTATGTTGACGGCCTAAGCCCATTTGAAATGAAATTCAGCTGTCATCATTGATTACAGCTGGATTTGTAACACCTTGCGCAGTCCTTTGTACCAGTAGCCTTCAGTACATACTGTATGAACCATGGACGACCCCTGTTACTCTTCCGTGCAGCATCCCATAATCCCCTCTGTTTCCAAAGTGCTGATTCTCTGTCTGTTACTTTAGATGAAAATAAGGAGCCCCTCCCCACGCCCCTCAGAGACAGATTTGGTTACAAAGAACACAATGGTGCTCTAGGAGGAGATCCAGGTGACAAGGTGGGAGGGGGGGTTACCTTGGTTGGTGATTGGCTAATGGTTACACAAGCCAAAACATCGTTATGACATCATAAAGTGGCCAAAATCTGATCAGCTCATTTTCAGACAAGTTTTCATTTTCCTGAAACTTTCAGAATCTTTTTACAACTTTTTTGCCAACCTGGTCTCACCAGAATGCGTGACTCCACCACGACTCCTTGACACTGCAGTGCGTGGTGGAGTCACGCACTCTGCTACATTTACGTGTCTGCACCACGCAAACAACGCCAATGTAAAGTGAAGGCTCCTTTGTCGTGGTGCACACACGCATTTCTACAACGTCCAGCAGTGGGCTTTTATTCTATAAAACGTTTTTTAAATCTACTTTATAGCTTGTAGCAACTCACGGGAGGCTTCTTTTATTTTATTTGTATTCATAATTATTTTTATTTTTCGTCAGAATGTATTATGGTGCATTACTTACTATTTTGTGTTCTCAAAAAACAGTGCATTGTGTGTAATACAACTGTGATTTTTATTAAATTAGTTGCTTCAGCTGTGTCAAATAGATTGTTCCCTATAGTTAACGTTTTTTAAAAGATAATTATATTCCTATTTGATCATGTCCCCTTTATTGTATTACGGATGCAAAGAATGTGAGCGTCGATTCCCTCATCAACTCAAAAACACCAGATTATCCTTGTAGATTACACGACATTGATTGGTTTAAATTGTGTCCAATGCTTTTGTAATTTTCCCCTTCGATTCGGAGAAACAATATTTGTTCAGAGTTTAGGATGGCAGAAGACACTAAACTACCCAGAATCCTCAGCTATTGTTCCGCTTTGCCTCAAGCTCTGTGATTGGTTGTGCAGCATCCATTATCCATTACTTAACAAACCTTACCCTGTTTTCCATGTGGTACACTTTGATGTAATGTGTTTTAATGTATTCCTATTTGGAATTTATCCCTGGAGACTCTCTCAGTGTTTTTGATATTAAGCAGAGACAAAACGAATTACCTTCCCAACCCTCCACCAGACATACCAACACGCTCTCACTCCATAATCGTCCAGGAGCGACGTTTGGTCAGGGTCCCGTGGCGTGCAGTTGTGACGCTCCTAGGCTCCTTCAGCTTCATAAAGGGACGCAAATAGCTTTCAACTGATTGCAATGTATTCCCATCTGCGGCGGGATTTGACGCTCATGGAAGCACGGCATTCGTTTGTGTCGGCTGCCCTTAAAGGCAATGTGAGCGTCCATTCCCATTGGATAACGGAGAATTGTACACCCGGAAGTAAGTATTCCCCTTACTGTCGACTGATTTTACAGTGATATCTGCACTACTCATCGACTAAAAAACACCAGATTATCCTTGTTAATTACACAACATTGATTGGTTTAAATTGTGTGCAATGCTTTTGTATTTTTCCCCTTCGATTCGGAGAAACAAATATTTTTTCGGAGTAAAGGATGGCAGAAGACACTACACTACCCAGAATCCCCAGCTATCGTTTAGGACTACACCATCTGCTCTTCAAAATAAAAAGATAACTTGCAGTTTTGAGTTTCCTCTGCCAGGTGTTGAGAAATGCATTCTGGGATACATGGTTTTCTGAAATCCTCCATGCCAATTAAAACGGGGGAATTATGTAGATTTATTATCTGCTATTATTATTATTATTATTATTATTCTTAGTAAGCTGTACTAATGCATAGTTTAATAATACTTTAGTGTATATGCTTTATTTGATTATAAATGCATTCCTGTATATACTATATATATATATCAATATTCACATTTTGTTTAGTTGTATAGTTTAATTATTTCAAGTTCAAGAAAATTGTTGCTTTTGCAGTTTTTATTATGTATTATAAGCTGAGCTGGTTTTATTTTTATTTATTTTTATAAAGACATAATTCTGTTTATGTATCTGCTTTATGTTGTTGTAAAATAATCTCTTTTGTAAAACTGTATTAAACCGAAAATTACAATTTAAAAGATGGCATTTGAATACATAAGAATAACGTAAAAATGAATTTACTGAATAGAGCTGGAACGCATCGTGATGTAACTAAAAGCTCTCATTCTGCCGATGTGGGCACATATGTCTTGTTCATAATGTACCTGTAATCAACCCTTTCTTCCAAAAGCTCTTAGAAAGGTTCTTGCACTTACATCTCAATTGACAAGTATTTATCCTCGTCTTGAACAACCCCCCATGCCTGAATCTAACAAAACAACAAATGAAGCTCAGCGCAAGATCTTTCAGGAAGACTGGGTGTATACACATTCACTCCGCAGCTGCATATAATCAGCTCATCACAGGCGTTCTCTTTAACCCATTACATTTCACCTCATTCTCCAGCAGCCAATCACGTGCTGCAGCCAAACCTTAAAATGGTTCTCCTCTCTCCTGCAGTCAGCTGTGATTTCATGGTGCTGCCCGCCTCCTCCCCATCCACCTCTTTTCATAATATCCAGTGTCAGGGGAGCTAATCCAAAGACCTCATCACATCCCCTCTTCATCCCATCTCCTCATCAAATCCAGATCTTCAGCATCATCACCAGTGTCTTTTCCTTCCGGGAAAAGATTGTCCCACTCTTGACCTAACAATCAACATCGGCACCTCTATTGTTTCCCCGACTCAGACTGCAAGGAATCTGGGTGTGACCCTAGATAACAAACTGTCCTTCACTGCAAACATCGCTGCAACAACCCGCTGCTGCAGATACACTCTTTACAACATCAGGAGGATACGTCCCCAGCTGACCCAGAAAGCGACGCAGGTTCTGGTCCAGGCTTTCGTCATCTCACGCCTAGACTACTGCAACTCCCTCCTGGCTGGTCTACCTGCATGTGCCATCCGACCTCTGCAGCTCATCCAGAATGCAGCGGCTCGTCTGGTCTTCAACCTTCCTAAATGTTCCCACACCACGCCGCTCCTCCGCTCCCTTCACTGGCTTCCAGTAACTGCTAGAATCCACTTCAAGACACTGGTACTTGCGTACCATGCTGTGAATGGATCTGGCCCTTCCTACATCCAGGACATGGTTAAACCGTACACCCCAGCACGTGCACTCCGCTCTGCATCAGCCAAACAGCTCGCTGCACCCTCACTGAGAGGGGGACCCAAGTTCCCATCAGCAAAAACACGTGGGTTTGCTATCCTGGCTCCAAAATGGTGGAATGAGCTCCCCATTGACATCAGGACAGCAGAAAGCTTACACATCTTCTTCAGACTAAAAACTCATCTCTTTAGACTCCACTTCGAGCGATAGAATTACTAACAAAGCACTTATATACTAACAAAGGACTGGCTTATCTAAAACCAGTTGAGTAGCACTTGAAATGTTTGTCTCTATGAAACCTGATGTACTTATATGATTCTGTTTTCTTCAAGTTTGTATCTTCTTGGTCGAATGTACTAATTGTAAGTCGCTTTGGATAAAAGCGTCAGCTAAATGTAATGTAATGTAATGTAGACCCCGGGGGGGTTCCCTATATGCTCACGGCTGCATTTCCCCATTTAGATCAGATTTCAGGATCGGGGTCTAATCGCCAAAAACTTAACATTTATGACATGTGTCAATAAATGTTCTTTAAACAAAAGGAAGTCTCTCCTGATTGAACTGATCTAACAGCATTGCAACATTCATTTCCCCCCCGCCACTTTACAGAGTCATTCCCCTCATCACAGACAGCTGTATGTTTCATTCATCACTCAACGATCACAGTGGATTTAAAAGTATAATCTACAAAAAGAATTGAAGTGGTTTTCTTTTACGAGTATGTGTTTTTCAGCATGTTTCAGGAAATTGAGTATCAAAGTGCCCCGCCTACATTAGGTAAACAAATGTTTTTAGTGAGAACATGCTGGAACATCCTCTCTGAAGTTTACTTTGTGAATCAAATCTTTACTTAAACTGAGGAGAAAGCTGATGTGGTACACGAGAAGACTGCAAAAGAGTCACTGAACAATTGGCCATTCAATTGTCCTCTACTTAAATGCAGATATGTTGTATACTGTATCTCCTACTAACAATAGGCTATTATTTATTTTTGTCAGAAGGTTTCTCATATTTTTCTTAGTACTTTAATGAGCAGGTATATTATGATAAAGCATTCTCCATGTTACAAGTATAATTCATATTTGTATGATATTGCCTGGTTTATTTTCCATTTGTATGGAAATTATTTGGTGGATTTGTATTTGAGAAATGAATTAGTGTTGGCGTTAATGCTTTCAAAAAGGATACATATTTAAGTTAAGACCAAACACTACGATCTTTAATACAAGTTGTAATAGCACAGTGTAGATATGCTTGCATGCTTTTAGTACAAAAGTGTTATCTTAACTAATGAAGTACATTTTCTGATACATGATAAATGTTTTGTTGATTATATATTGCATTACATATCTGAGAATCCAAAGAAGAGAAAGTAATCAAATCAGTGGTCGATAGTATCTTATAAAGTATATTTTAAAGTATATAATAGTTCTTAAACTGAATTTTGAGGTACTTCACTTGAGTATTTTCATTTTTAAGCCATACTTTCTACCTTTATCTTGAATCTCACAGGTACATATTGTACTTTTGAGTCGGCTATATTTATCTAAAAGCTGTAGTTACTTTGAAACCAAATCAGATACATAGAAAATATAATTGACAAATAATGTATCCTGTATTAATATTCTCCAACACATTAATGCATTAATGATTATAATATATATTTCTGAAATGGGACATTGTGGAGTATGAGTACTTTTACTACTTTAAGTACATTTTTACTGTTGTATTTATATATGCACTGCAGTATTTCTGATGTTACTAAAGTCAATGTAAGTGATCTTCCTCTGAATCAAATAAGGTAGAGTAACAAAAAAAAGGTTTGCAGTTACAGTGGAGTAAACGAAGCAGGACATTTACTCGAGTAAAGTAACTCAAAATCGTAGGGCAGTACTTGAGTTAATGTACTTAGTTACTTTCCATCATTGAGTATAGGATGACTTCTGCACAGCCAGATAACAGAGGATAAAGCATTGAGCCATCTTCCTAACACATGCAAATTATTCAACCTGTTCATCTTATAGTGAAAACTGACCTGTCTGTATTTGCTGACTATTCTTTTTTTATATAACAAGTGCAAAAACAAATGTCCCTTCTTCCACCTGGTTCAGACTTAATGCACTCTCACAAAATCGCCGATAATGGCCAGCACAAAGATTACACTGCTTTCTAATAAAACTCCACTCCTACAATATGACAGCTTATAGTCAGCAGTTTCACCCCACAGTCACTGATACTCTTCAAATCCATTAGGCTGCATATCAAAGCCAAAACACCTACAAGCGTGATGCACTCCACTGGAGGTATTCTGTTAAAAAGAAAATACCATTTCCAGAACTATGGTTGATAATGAAAACCTCATTAATGAATGTGCCTGTTATGTTCTGTAAGTTAATATAGCAAGTAGCAACGTGTATTTTCGGCTCACTCTTAACAACCGCTAACACTTTAAAAAAAAGCGATACATAAAACAAATACAAATAGGACTAAACGTTACGTGAGAATCTTTTTTATTTTGTTTTGTTTTGTTGAAAGGAATTGTGGTTTACATGTTCAACAAATGGCTGCAGGAAATAATAACACAATAACTAATAGATGTAATAAAAAGTTAATGTATTGTCGTCAAAGTATCGTGTTCTTTCTGGAGAAGTATGGGTGTATAAATATAAGTAATATAAACCCGATTAAGTAACATCATGTGGGTGAGTAAAAGAGTGTAAGCCTGTGCATTTTCCCGAACTGCATGTGAATAAATGTGAAATATTGCTTACTCCTACCTGTTGGTGCAGATGCTCTTTGACTTGCGGATATCGATTGTAGAAAATAAACAATAAAAAAAAGTCAAAGCTTCGTCAACAGCTTTCCAGATGATCAGTTACTTTACAGCAGAACAGGCATCACTGCTATGGGTGAAAAGCCATATTTCATATTTATAAATTCATTCGGAAACCATGCCGACGGTCCGCGCGCTCAGAGACACGCGCCACTGTGCCTGTGCTCCGCGCGAGAGGGAGACCGGGCACACGTGGTACATGTCGGAACACCTTTATTGTCTCGTGCTGTAGACCAACCTTTCCACAATTTGACGTCATTGTGAAAAAACGGACGTAATATGCAATAACAGTGCAGATCATCAGCTGATATGATGTGCAATGAACCCAAATAGTGATCTGCAGGGAGCTTTTGTAAAACTAATTATGTTTATGAATTTTGATAATCATGTGTTTTCCTGTTGTTTTTATGAACTGTTTAGGTCTGTCTCCCTGACGCTTTGCTTTTTGTAGGGGAGACCAGAGAATTTGACAGCTTTCCCTCTTTTTTGCCATGTAATGTGAAAAAAGGTAACCGTTGTTAACATGTTACAACTGTCCCTGGTCACCCCTACTCTTTTGTAGATGTTCCTCGTCTAATTGCACTTATTGTACGTTGCCTTTGATCAAAGTGTCAGCTAAATGCAATGTGATGTAATGTAATGTATTCTATGATTCATGAAGATATGAATATGAATGACCCCCTTCTAGTTTACCCGCTTTGCTCCATCTGTGGATGCCTATGGTATCATGATTCGATTAATGACTCTCAGAAAGTGAGATAACAGTAAAACTTTTCCAAAACTAACAAGTCTCTGAAAATTATATTTTTACACATATGACACAAAGTAAACCAAAGCCAATGTGGTTTTTAATGTCCCACCAAAATCTTACAGGTGTTACGAGTTTTTAATGATTCGTAATGTCTGCCTGAACCGACAACAATGCACTCTGGTTTTTAATATTTGACCCGGGCCTTCTGGATTTAAAGAGGACATACTATACTAAATGTTCAGGTTCCTATTATTTAGTGTCTCTACTGTGACATGTCTCCATGCTTTAATGTTCAAAAAGCTCTTTATTTTTGTCAGTACCTCTTTTCACCCTCTGTCTGAAACCCAATAGCCTATCACATACAATGGGTTGGAGCGCTAGCCAATAGAAGCACGAGTGTTACATAGTGATGTCACTATGTTCCGGAGGAAACACAGGAGCCCAATGGAGGCATTTCAGGCAGGAGGAGGTGAGTCTGTTAGAGAGAAACTCCTACACATACTTCCCTCTGTGGTAGTAATTGTAAATGTCTGTCTGCTAACCCTAACCCTAAATTGCTCCTTCCTATACGGTGAGTGTATTCAAATTGCTTTGGATAAAAGCGTCGGCCAAATGTAATCAGTACAAATCGTCCCTCACACACAAGAACTTAACTTTTTTGGAGCGACAGAGCGCCATCCGGGCACTTCTGCTGAGTCAGGAGTAGAAGAGCACGGTGAACGTGATCAATGATATAATGAGTTTAGGTGCTTCAGACTCAGAACAGAGAGGCAATGCTAAGCTCTGAAAAGGTTAGAATGCGTTTAAAAGACTTGAAGATTATTTATTTTTTGAGAGACGAGCAAAGAAAACCACTGAAAGCTTTGCTTGATGAGAAATGAGTTTCCGCCATTCCTCCTATTACCTGCCAAGTATTTCTGGAGTTCATGTGTCTGCTCTTTTCCAATCACTTTCCAATCACTGCTTTTCGGTCACAAACTTTTGTCTATGACTTCCCTTCAAGCTGCTTCATCACTACAGAAATCATTCTTAGAGGTTGTAGGTCCAAACTGACCGACAGATCTAATCAGTTAATCCCTTGGAGTCCTCAGAGATCTCAAAGCCAAAGTTGATCTAGAAATAGACAAGTCCAGTCCGTTAGATTGCACAAGAAAACGAGAAAATAAGGACATCTGAGGACTGGTTGAACATTTAATGGTGTCTGGTTTTCTCAGGAATGAACCAGAGTCTACAAAGCTTTGCCAGGCTTCAATAGAAATCCACTCTTCAGACTCAATTAGAAGGTGTGCCAGCGGCCGCTCACACAGTAAATTCCAATGTTAATAAAAGCTGTATACGTTTTTTGGGAGTTTGATTTATTTTAATTAACACAAATACAAAATTAAAACCTATAATTGCACACTAAAACCATTATTTCAAAAAAAGAACTATTTCACATAAACCTCTGGTTTTTACTGGGGCTGGGGCAGTTCAACTTGATTTTTTTTGGGGGGGGGGGCACTTCATAGTTTATGGGCGCTAGGCATAGTTTTGTTAGTATAAGATAATAAGATGTACTTTGTTGATCCAAAATCGGGAAATTGTGTTGTTATATGAAATGAAAATATTTTTTATTTTTTATTTCTAACTTTTTTTTAATTGAATTTTTTCCGGCACCCCCCCCCATAGATTGATGCACCCTTAGCATTCGCCTATACTGCCTATGCCAAGGGCCGGCCCTGCCTCCAACAGTGCAACACAATAAAAACAGAAAAACAGAAAAAATAGTGCAAGTACATAGTCAATACAAAAAGAATAATAGTAAAAGAAAAGTGGAAAAAGAAAAATTGTAAAAAAAAGTAAAATAGTGAAAGAAAAAAAACGTATTGAACATGGATGAATAAATGCAAGACATATCACAGTGTTTTTTTAATTGAATACAGTGTTTCAGGTCAAACCTTTAACAACACTTTAGGTATTACAGGTTTAATCTACTTTGACAGAACAAAACCAATCAGACCCAAACACGGAAACATGTAAAGCAACTATTAACCCTCTCTTAAGATACAGTAGTCCAACTTAATAATAACCCAGGAATTTCTGAATGATTCTGTTGAAAATATGAATTTAAAGGATATATACAGGATGTCAAACTGACAATGAAGAAATAGGTAACAACAGATGGAAGCTAACATTGAAACCTATAAGTATAACATTGAAGTACATTGTCCTCAAATTAAGTTAGGAGAATCTCTTGTGGTGGAAATATCTTATAAAAGTAAAGATCAAGAGATTTTGTTTGATTATTTGGGCGGGTCATCTCTAAGTGGCCGACCAATCACAACAGAGCATGGAGACATGTCACAGTAGAGGCACAACATACAAAGATAAATGTTAAAATGACAGAATATGTATACAATACAAACAAAATACAATTAGTTTCACCAAACACAAAAGGTGCACTTGTACTTCTGAAGGTATTTGAGTCTAAACACCTGAATCTAGTGACTAGATGACTCAGTATTCAGTATTGTATTGCAGATTGTATCGGTTGTCACAAACCTCCTTTTCACCTGAATGGTCTTTATGCATTAGCACGCCCAACATGCTGCAACATGTATAACACAAGGGAAGCACAGATAAAAGGTGATCAATTAAACATGATACAAGATAAAAATCAGAGTGCCCTTTTGGGTGCCATAAATTGAGTAAATGAGCTCTAGGATGACCTTAATGACGAAGGATGACCCTCCTCAGGGTTACTTTCTGTATGGAAAACATTGTGAAGTGCCAGCATACATTTAAAACAACTTGATCTCTCATTAAAAAGCCTAGTCTCTTCTTCTGTTCGTGTTGGAGGGTTTTGTTTTCTTCGTCCTCCAGTGGACCCGAACTAGTGATGCATATTTTATTTATGAGTCAAAGCAGAACATTTAACCGTCATGGCCACTGCTTTTTACCTCCTGCACTTGGATATATATAATCCTCCATTTCCTAACCTCTCATGTCTTTTTCTATTTTGTTAAGCTGGAGATCCGAAACCCTCTTTAATGGTCCCACATGCAGAGCACACAGCACACACAGTGAAATGTGTTCTCTGCTTTAACCCATCCTAGTACCAGGAGCTTAGTAGGAGAAGGAGTTAAGGTAAGTTCAAGAACCATGGCAACTATTGAAATAGTCGGGAACAGTGATTCATTTTCAATTATCCCACGATGAATGCTGTGCTATTTCAGGAAAACTGTACATGTAAAATGCAGGTGCTTCAACAGAACAATTTTAAACTAACAATGTTTAATGTTTAGCAAATGTTATTTATCCATTGTTGTGTGTGTTTTGTGAGTTGTGTCGCATTGAAGATCACGCCACTGCAGTTTTACCCAGCGTCGCTCCGCCCAAAAAGCTGATCGTCAAAAAGCTGATCGCCCCGCCTACACTGCGTTGCTACCCCAGGTCCTAAACTGTAATGGAAATGCGCCACGTCCTCGGACGGCCAGCTAGGCAGCCCGAGGCCTGAGCGAGGACGCTTAGGGACGCTTAAACGGGGCTACCCCGCTGCAGTGGAAATGTGCCATAAGACAATATATACACACAAGGTAGGGGGCACAGGTGGAAACAATCAGGGCGGGGTAAACAAACACAAAGGCAGGAGACACATAGGGGCAGGGAGCACAGTGACCTGAAACAAGAGGGACATGACAAGAGCTCATTTAAAGAATAAACCTTAACCAAGATCTTTCGAGACATGACATCAACCAAATTAATTAACTTTGTAATCAAATATTCCTATTCAAGCGTTCATTTCAAAAACTAGAAAAACAAGGTTTGTTCCACCTTGAGCAAAGGTGTTGGGAAACGTCTTTTTAGGGGATTTGATGTTGTTTTATTAAAATGAAAACATGTGAACAGTTAGAAGATCTAAAACATGACAAGGGGCCAAATAGCCACACCAACTTTAACCCTCAAACAGCTTTTAAAACGTTCTCCGGGTAGCGCCACAGATGTAAAATCAAAAACAAACAAACAAACAAACAAACAAACAAACAAACAAACAAACAAACAAACTCAAAGACAGTTTTCTTCCATCAATCATGGCACTGAACTCTTGCACTATTACCCTAAGTCTTCCTCCCTGTGCAATAACGCATACATGTGCAAAATTATACACACAAACATATTTATTATGCTATACTAATTGAATTATTTCCTGCACTTCATTTGGATGTTATTTTATGTTTGTATGAATGCTGCGTATCTTTGTTGTATGTTGTCTTTTCTGAATGTCTTGAAGGCACCTTAAAAGCAGTTCCTTTACTCTTCTCGTTGTACTTGTATAATGACAATAAATGCTTCTATTCTCTTCTCGTGTTAACATTAATGTTTTATTTAATTTGTGCTTTCATTCATGCAACAGTTTTACAGTTTTGTTCTCTCTGCAGTGAGACAACCATTTGCATTTGTTTCTCTCACGTGACAAGTCTTTACACGTCTGTGGCTCAGTGAAGACGAAGCAGTGTTTCAGGTGAAGGCAGAGAGCAGAAGGTCAAACAAGTTTTTCTGTCAGATTTTTAAAATAGATATCCAATGTGCTTTGGTTTTGATTTGTGTCATGCTCTTCACAGAAGTGAAGTTGGTACAATTCATTCAAAAGTAGAAGGACAAAAGCCACTCATGTAATCCAGGGGGTCTTCAACGCTTGACCCCTTAATTAGATATGTACTAAATTGAGCTGCATAATAAAATGTGCCTAGTATAACATTATGGACAATCTTACACTAATTCCAGAAGATTTTGAGGTGACTGTTATTTTGTATATATTTATTGATGTGTTTTTTTTGTATCTTAATGTGTGCACATGTATAAATGTGTCTGTTGATTGTGTTTATATAGGATATACATATTTGTATTCTTACATTCGGGATTGTGGGAAACGGTATTTCGATCTCTCTGTCTGTACACACAAACTGAAAGATGTACTGCTCCAGCCGTCTCCTTTGTGTTTGTTTGTTTCCCCCTGTCTGTGTTGTTTGTGTGTGCATGGTGGCTGTCACTCCTGGCTCCCGGCTCAACCTCCACTCACCTGCTGCAATCAGCTGTGCACCCTCCCTGACTACACACCTCCTTTCCATCAAGCCATTTACAACGGCATATCAACGGAGGCTCCACAACCTTTCTCCGCCAGATCGTCAAGTATCAGCCGTATCTCGCGTCTCCCCTCCGGTACACAGCACCGTAGTGTGGAGTTGCATTAGGTAACGCGAGATACGGCTGATACTTGCACATTAGTTTCTGTTATAAATCAGTATCAACAGTCCTGCCAGTAACGTTACTATATTATCAATGCTACTTTAGTTATAGCCTGATATATGATAGCTAACTTCACAATGTTTTGATGTGACGTTAGCTAACATTCTGTAGCTAACGCCGGTCACTCACAAAGATAGCTGCCCAGTTCTCCACTGGTTCTCCTCACACCACAGCTCAATTTCTCTCCGATGGCCGTTATTTCTTCTAATCCTTGGCTGCTCCTGGTCTCTTGGACGCCTAGCAGGCTCATAATTATAAGGTTGTGGTCCGTCATATGCATTCAAATATTCATGTTCAACTTCTTCTGTGTCGAAACTAGCATTGGGATCCATGTTTATTAATACGTTACACCGGCCGCTCTACCCCTTGTTTCCCCCGTGTTACGTCACACGCGGGAGGTCACGTGCCGAGGCTTTTTTATGCGGAAGTGAACATTTCTTACAAAAACGACGCCAGATGTCACTGTAGTGTATATTTCTGTATATTTTTGGGAAAATCTAGTGTATTCATCATTTTCCTACACATTTATTCACAGGTGTCTTTAACCTGGAAGTTGCTCTTTAAGAGTTAATGCATGGTAAATAAAATAGTTTTGCCATGAATCTACTGATGCATTTTTTCTATTTTAAGGCAGCATTGAATTGTTTTTCAGTTGTTAAGTTTGTTAATGTAATTTTAATAATGAATACAAAGTATGGCTTGGTAATGAATCCAGATTATTGCACAGTTGACTTAAACCATTTCTCTTTTTGTCCCTATCACACCCAGCTGTGAGAAAACCAAAAAGCCATGTACAGTTCATCATCATGGTCATCTTCATCTTCCTCCTCTGACGTAAACACAACAAGTTCCTGCAGATTGTGGCGATGGCAGCGAGATGAAGTGCAAAAGGCGAGACACGGGTCAGATAAAGGTGGCTGTAAAGGTGGCCAGACACCACCAGGTGAGAAGCATGATTAAGATTTCTTAGTTTCCTGTTGGGGCATGTGCAAATAGCTGGAGTGATAAAAATAAGATGTCATGTCCAATATGTTGTCAGGGTGGGGAAAATAGGACCCGCAGTTAAAAAATACAAAAAGGTTTGTTAACAAAAAGCGGGCTTTATTATAAAAAGCCGAAGACATGAAAATAAGAAACTAATTAACAAAACCAAAACCGGAGAGCACGACAGACAGGAAGAAACGTACATATTATTAACATTACATTGCATTTAGCTGACGCTTATATCCAAAGCGACTTACAATAAGTGCGTTCGACCAACAAAATACAAACTTGAAGAAAACAGAATCATATAAGTACATCAGGTTTCATAGAGCTAAAACATTTCAAGTGCTACTCAACTGGCTTTAGATAAGCCAGCGCTTTATTAGTATATAAGTGCTTTGTTAATAATTCTATTGCTCGAAGTGGAGTCGAAAGAGATGAGTTTTCAGTCTGCGCCGGAAGATGTGTAGGCTTTCTGCTGTCCTGATTTCAATGGGGAGCTCATTCCACCATTTAGGAGCCAGGATAGCAAACCCACGTGTTTTTGCTGATGGGAACTTGGGTCCCCCTCGCAGTGAGGGTGCAGCGAGCCGTTTGGCTGATGCAGAGCGGAGTGCACGTGCTGGGGTGTACGGTTTAACCATGTCCTGGATGTAGGAAGGGCCAGATCCATTCGCAGCATGGTACGCAAGTACCATTGTCTTGAAGTGGATTCTAGCAGTTACTGGAAGCCAGTGAAGGGAGCGGAGCGGCGTGGTGTGGGAGAATTTAGGAAGGTTGAAGACCAGACGAGCCGCTGCATTCTGGATGAGCTGCAGAGGTCGGATGGCACATGCAGGTAGACCAGCCAGGAGGGAGTTGCAGTAGTCTAGGCGTGAGATGACGAGAGCCTGGACCAGAACCTGCGTTGCTTTCTGGGTCAGCTGGGGACGTATCCTCCTGATGTTGTAAAGAGTGTATCTGCAGCAGCGGGTTGTAGCAGCGATGTTTGCAGTGAAGGACAGTTTGTTATCTAGGGTCACACCCAGATTCCTTGCAGTCTGAGTCGGGGAAACAACAGAGGTGCCGATGTTGATTGTTAGGTCAAGAGTGGGACAATCTTTTCCCGGAAGGAAAAGCAGTTCAGTCTTGTCAAGGTTGAGCTTGAGGTGATGAGCAGACATCCACCGAGAGATGTCTGCTAGGCAAGCAGAGATGCGTGCGACGACCTGGGTCTCTGAGCGGGGAAAGGACAGAATTAATTGGGTGTCGTCAGCGTAGCAGTGGTATGAAAAACCATGCGGGCTAATGACAGACCCGAGCGAGTTTGTGTACAGGGAGAAGATGAGGGGACCGAGAACAAAGCCCTGAGGGACCCCTGTAGTTAATTGACAAGGGTCGGACTCTGACCCTCTCCAAGTAACCCTGTAGGTACGGTCTTTGAGGTATGAGGTGAGAAGGGAAAATGCAGTGCCTGAAACTCCAAGTTCTTGGAGAGTGCGAAGGAGGATCTGATGATTCACCTAGTCGAATGTAGCAGACAGGTCCAGAAGGATGATGACAGAGAAGAGGGAGGCTGCTTTAGCAGTGTGCAGTTCCTCAGTGACAGCAAGGAGAGCAGTTTCTGTTAAGTGACCTGCCTTGAAACCAGACTGGTGCGGATCCAGCAGGTTGTTCTGATGGAGATAACAGGAGAGTTGTTTAAAGACAGCGCGTTCAAGTGTTTTAGACAGGAACGGTACAGACGGGAACAGGCAGGAGACATGGACAAGCATAGATGAGCATAGGCGAGGCAGGGAACATGGACATGAAGAGATGAACAGACACAGAGCAAAGGGGAAGACAAGACTAAATACACAGAAGGGTAATCACAGGACAAGACACAGCTGGGCAGGGGAGGCAGAAACACAAGGGCAATAGTTGAACACAATCAGACAATCAGACACACCAGGGCTGTTTCTCAATCTCGAGGAAACTGTCTTCCAAGCCAATATTTCAAGGATGCTACTTGATCGAGTGCCGTCGAAGGACTGTTCCAATCTCCAGCATACTTGGAATACCACCGAGGCCGCGTCCTTGGTTTGGGGGTAATTTCGAGGCTGCACATGGGTAGACTTCGCGTCCTTCAAATCCCCACAATGCTTTGCGCACGGACCAGTTTCCCCAAATCAGTGGCGGAAAATGTAAGGTGGGGCCTCTCATATGACGCACACCTGCACACTTGCTCGCCTGTTCCACTCTTCGTTTTCCGAATGCCAGGAAGGATTCTTGCCTAGCTTCTGAAGCAAGTGACTCGGAAGACATGTGCTACCAAGCAAGCATCCTCGCGATTGAGAAACGGCCCAGGGATACTAAAGACAGGAAGGCAAACCAGACAAGATACAAGAAGGAAAACATTTCAAAATAAAAGGTGGAAAATGAAAACATAAATCCAAAACCATGAAATATTTAGTAGCAATAGCAGAATTAATGAGTACTCTGTCACAAGTATCAAAAGCAAAAAAGCAAAAATACACTTAAAGTGCCAAAACTAAAAGGAATGATTTTGCTGAATAGCCATTTTAGGAATAATTAAGTAAATTGTTATTATATAAATATTATAGCTATGCCTTATTTAGACACCATTTTAACGTTAATGCTGGTAAAGGTAGAGTTTATAAAACACATGGAGATACTGCTTTTGATTTTCAGCATTCAAGGCATATATTATCTATCAAATAATAATGCTTCATAATCTATTTGTTTGTAATATTCTATACATTATATTATTCTGATTTAACGAGCATTATCAAATACATCTATTGGAGTTAATAGTGGATTATCTGTCTTTCAAATGAAGTGGAGTAGAAGTATAATGTCACAGAAAGTGTAGAAAAATCAGCCGAAGAAATTCTCTGGAAAGCTAAAGAGAAGCTAAAGTAATTCCCCTCTTCTAAATTAGGTGGTTCAGCACTTCAAAAGTTATGTGAAATAGAGAAATATAAATAGGTTTTGTGCTCTTCTTTTAACGCAAACATCCTATTTGGTGTCCCAAAATGAACAACCCTTGGCCCTCTCTTTTTCAATATTTGTGAGACACTCCATCCAAATAAAAAACGATCTTTGTCCACGTTTAGAGCAGTATTCAGAAGCTGTTGATGTCTGCTCGCTGGGCCGTGTGATGTCCGTCATGATATTTGGCTTCACGCTCTACCCTGTGACAATCGCCTACGATGCAATGAGCCATTCATTAAAACATGATCTTTCAATAAACTCAAAATCTTGTAAATGTAATACACATGATGGAAAAATTACCGTGAGAACTAAGAGGTCGTATCACTGAACAAAGACGGGAAAAACAAATCTAACAATAACCCTCTGGTCGGGTTTGAATTTAAGCGATGTATCCGTTATCAGTTAATTACATCCTGGAAATTAATGTTTGTATATATTTGTATGCCCTGCAAGGATATTGTTTCTCCGATACAAATGAAAGGAATAACCTTGCAGTAGGATAAGTGGAAGTTGAAATTAAATGTTTGATGAATTGTTTGCATTTGTGTTCAGGTACTGCTGCGAGCAAGTGGTCAATAATAGGAAGAGGCATTAATGGTCGGAGAGTCATTATTCCTGTTTTCATAACCTTGTAAAATAATTGTTCTGTAACTCATGATAGAAAATCATCAGCTGTACCTTCACACAAGACTTATACTGTCCAAAAATAAAGTGAGAAGTTATCTAAAAAAGAGCACGTGGCCACAAACTGAGAGGTATTTGTTCAAGGAACAGGTAAAGATAGTCCTTTAGTTTAGAAATATTTCCAAAATAAAGTCTTGGTTAAATTAATTATGATTTAATTCATAATGTAAGCATGAATACCATTGCACCCCAGTCTTTAACAAACAAAGTACCTGAGCATATTAGATCAGATTTCATTTTAAATCCCTCGTATAAACAGAAAACAAAATGCAAGATACAAATAAAACGTGAAAAAGTCAAGATAGTGTAAAGAATTACATAAAAGGAAAAAGACATATACCTACGATTCATCATTGAAGAGCCAAGAGAATGAGATAAAAAAAAAAAGCTGAAATATTTATAAGTTATAAATACAAACAAAATACAGTTTGGCAGAGGAGATTTGCTCGTCCCACAAATGCATGTTCCTCTGAAATGTGGCACCATTTAAAAGGGAAATAAACAGGCTTTCCAGCGGCATTAGATGCATTGCCAAGAAGCATTGTTACATCAAAGAAGTAATCTACCAAACACATGTCCTTACTTTTTGTGTTAAGTTTATATATAGGATTGTTTTTGTTGGCCATGGTCATATGACGCACACCTGTTAGCCTGTTCCACAATTCTTCGTTTTCCGAGGCTAGGAAGGATTCTTGCCTCGCTTCTGAAGGACCTGACTCGGAAGATATGTGCTACCAAGCAAGCGTCATCGACATTGAGAAACACCCTGAGATTCTGTGTCAGTCGACCTAAACATTTGAACCAGTATTCTTCCATCTTGTTGACTGTAACACCCTCTCTTTGTATATAAGCATCTGAAGGACACTGTTCTGAGAAATATTTGTCCCACGCAGCCCTGTGTTTGATGACTACTTCCATTATTGCAAGGAAAATAAATACATGTATCTTGATATTGAAGACCAAGCCGGTGATTAGTGATATGATAACAGTTTTAACGTACATGTTTGCAACATAGGAAACATCATGTTGACATTCCTTAAAAGGAGAAGGCCAATCTAACTATAAAAAGACCCAACTAATTTACAACACATGTGTAGGTTAGGACATGTTTAACTGCCAGCCATATGAATACATGCATTTTTACATTTTGATAACATCTCAGCTATTTATTTTTAGCCATAGATGTCTACTTATTTGTCTTCATTCTTCTTTTGTATGACGTGTGTTCTTTTCTCTTGATTTAAAGGTTTGCCCCAAGTCACTTTGATACTTTTGTCAACCAACTCTCAGAGTGCTAAATATATTTCTTAGAAGTGGAAATATCTTATTGTTAGTCTTCGACGATCCACGCAGGTTCATTGTGTTTCCATGGCTTTAACTTTTTTTTATCAACACTGAATTCCGGCTCATACTTAATTTCTGATACACACGTCATACTGTTTTTATATACTGTATACAGTTTGGGTCTGAACATTCACTTTTCTGTGCTTTGTGTGTGTTTGGCAGGGTTGTCGCTTGCTTTGTGAGAGATTACAAAAGGGTCTTCGCTGACCTCTGCTCTCAGACCCTAATAAGGTTAAACCACAGACACTACGGTGACAGGAAGTTGAAACCCTTTCTTACCTTTGTCACCGCTTGTAATGAAAAACATCTAATCAATAATGTAATTAGAATGAAGCAATAGCACAACTCTTTCCTTTCATTATCACAACAATGACATAGTGGAAACATGTCATATTGCATTCCACGTTGTGTTTCATACACAAAGACCCTTTGCTTACATTACGTAATGGTATATTGAATTATTTCACTTTTTATGCAAAGCTTATCAGCTGATATATTGATGTTTTGCTTCTTTCTGTAAAACAACGGAATATTCGTTTTCTTCTTCTTCTTCTACTTCGAAGTTGATATTTAAACATGTACAATCTAATTGGTTACTTATTACAGATTCAGGAGATTAACTAATACAAATATAGATCCTGTTATATAAAACATTTACATAATTATTAGGTATCCAGTTATAATTAAGTTAATTACAGCTGTCGGCTAAGAGATGCATTCATGCTTAAAAAAACATAATCCCCAAATGTTATATATATACTGTGTGATGATGAAATTATACACAACGAGAACTTTGATGTTTTGATGCCAATACATTATGCTTTAACTCTTTTACTTGTAAGAGTATTTTTACAATTTAATACTGCCTTTTCAAGTTGAATGGTGCAATGAAAAAAAAAAACTTTCCACCTTTGCAAACGTATCACACATACAAAACAGGGTCATCATTATTTCAATCAGGAGAGACTTATTCCGTGAGTTTGATAGCATATTTATTGCCCGAGGGGTAATGTACATTTTGGAGATTAGACCCCATCATACTGTGATGGATTTAGGGGGAGGAGAAGCCGACTAGGAAAAGAGAACCCCCCCCCCTGGCCCTAGATCTGATGAAACTGGAGGTGAAGGAGGTGGGTTGCATCAATTCTCTGAATGATGCTGACAAGGGAGAGAAGAACAGATTTAAACGTTTGCTGGGTGTGCTGTGATTGCTTGTAGGGGATGACACGAGACTGATTGGTCTACTGGGGGTATGACGCACCCTTGCTTATTGAAGGAAGGGCGAGTGAGTGAGAGAGAATTTTGAATGAGAGCGTGGGAACCAGTCTCCTTGAAAGAACTTGCGCTGAGCTTCATTTCATTTTTTTTACAGAACTGAGTCCTTTTTTCCCCATCTGGGTACAAAACCTAAAGGGAAGGCAAAGCAAGTGTATTTATAGGCAATTTAAAGTACAAAAACGAAAGACATTAAGAGCATTAAGAAACATATTATAAAATGGCATTTAAAAACACTCATTTAAAAGCAAAGATAATACAACATGAATAACAAAGGCAAATGAATTCAAGTTACAGCAGAGTGAGATACACACATCTGAAATGTTCACCTCCTCACTATTCTAGACAGGTGTGATACAGCCCCCCCTACAGCCTCATCAGACAGACGTACATCACGGTGTTCCTACTAACAAACACCAGATAGCTGTGGCACTTACATGAGAACAAGTGTGGAGGACAGTCTCACTTGTACTTATATAAAGCATCCCTTTGACTATCAATCTAAACAAAAAGCTCAAAACACCTTTGTACAAATTCACCTTTTTAGAAGCTGGCTGTTGCACTTTCTCAATGAACTTCATCTTAAACTGTCACCTGATTTTGTGCAATTATTATTATTATTATTATCCCATCGCTGTCATTACTATATGTTAAATGACAGGGGGAATTTGCACTATCTTCCCTTTAATGCACTATTTTATTCTTCTTTTCTGTCTGTTGAATGTCTACTGTTTTTATATTTATTTGTATGTGTTTTACTGGTAACTGTATTATATGTAATCAATTCTTCTGTGAATTTTTTAAGAGATGTCAACTGTCTACTGTGAATCCCCTAGGACTGGGATTCTTGTATGAAAGGTGCAATGTTATTTATTTACTTTTATTTGGTTTGATTTATTTTGGTGGGTTTAATTTATTTTTTTCATTTCATCTTTAATTAGTTTTATTTGATTTCATGCAAGTTCATCGAAGTTAAGGAAAGAGCAGTTGGTGCAATCAAAAGATATGATCAATAGCATGAACCACATAAATAACATGGACCTCTTCTGTGTCAAAACCGTTCTCAATTTGATCGCCAGTCCCGTCACGAGTCACCTTTCCTTTGTTATTTTAAAATATGCCTTTTTAAAAGACATCACCTTGGTCTTATTGAAGTGTCATGGTCAGTCTAGTGTGTACACTTTTCATTTTCACAGCCATTATATCTACAAAAGCTCCATGCGACAATTCATCCAGAGAAATGGGAACAAGCTTTTGAATTGGAGAGAAAGTACCAGTGTGCAAAGTGTGAAAGCAATAATATGAGAGGAGGATTTGAAGGTCTTTAGGTATATTCTAAAGAAGAAGTGGAGGTCACTCATCGTCTCGCCTCTCCTCCCACATCCTCCCACCCAAGGTCCCAATAATTACTGAGGCAAAGAAGAATTGCATACAGACAAAAAGAAAGGGAAAAACAATATCTAAAAGTAGTTTTTTCTGTAAATATATTATCATAATGTGTATGATATCTATGCTATAAAATAGTCATTGTATATTATGATATCAAAAAGTCATAGTAGAGTATTTCTATATTTCAGTCAGACAACTCACGTGTTTCTTAATATGTAAATGATAAGCAGCATATAGATTGAGTTTGGCGTCTAGGCTCGGGCCTCATCACTCCACAGATTAACAAAGAACATTGAGTGATGATTAGATAGACTATCCCCCGAGCCTACAGGTGGAAGCTGGGGTGGAGCTGGGGTGGTGGTGGGGCAGGCGAGCAGCAGCAACATGAAACACAGCGGCAGGAACATGAACGTAGCAATAGCAAGTGAACACAGCAGTGGCAGCAGCATAGCGAGGCAGAGGCAGGAAGACCTGGCAGCTTAAATAGAGCGGCATGTTTAGGAGAATGTGTTTGGTTGGTTGTAAGAGGGACGAGGTGCGTCACGTGTTAATGTATCATTGGCGCTCGAGTTGGTTGCCTGAACTAGCTGGCAGGCTTCGCCCCATATGTAGTATATTATGTCATAAAGAAAGTCAAAATATAGTATGTCGTAAAAAAGTCATGGTACAGTACGTCATTATTAAATAGTCATGGTATATTATGTTCTAAAAAAAGTCATAGTATAGTATTTCATAAAAAAGTTGTAGTATGGTATGTTATAAAAAAGTTGTATGGTATGTAATGAAACTTACAGTATCATAAAATAGTCGCGGTAAGTCAGTCAGAGTTGGGGGTGCGGCGTGCGGGTGGGGTGGGAGGGGATTTTTTTGTAAATATTGAAGTTAAAAGCATCAATCTGGTGCACTTTGAGAGCAAAATTAAGAGATCTACTAACTGTTTTTCATTTATTCTCTGTGGCTGTCCATCTCATAATGTTCACATAGAAACTAGCTGTCAATAGGAATATCATTCAGAATAATTATAATTTCATGCAAAAATCGTCTCAAAAAGAGGTTGCACATCGAAATTCAGGTGTTGTTATGGCAACTTCAGTGGCCAAACAGCCACATTTACTGCTGCAAATACGTTCAAACATGCTGTCGACACATAAAGCAGTGCCACCATTGCCACCATTTCAGCTGACTTTTTCTCAGACATACAGTGTCACATAACATCCATATATTTCAGTGCTAGGTTGATGCTTAGCTAAGCTAACTATGAAACACTTTAACTGACAGGACTCAGGATCAACTGTGTACTGTAAGGCAGTGGCGTAGCCACCATAGGGCCAGGGTGGGCCCAGGGCCACCCAGTTTACTCATTGGCCCACCCTGAGAAAGCTTCGGTGTCATTTAAAAAAAAAAAAAAAGTCTTTTTTAAAAATTATTTTATTATTATTATAAATGTATTCACCCATTGAGAATATCCAAGAATTCAAAGTGAAATTCAAGTGAACAAATATCGAGTTTAATTAATGTTGTATGTGCTTTATCCTCTGAACCGTACTCATTTACGGTAAAAACTGATTGTTGGTTCCGGCGCGCGCCATAATAACGTGAGAGGCAGAGAGCTGCCTGCAAAATAAATGATGGCTCAAAGTTCACTAATGAACTTTGTTTTTTTTTAAAAAGCCAGACTCCAAGAAGAGCCCCCACTGCCCTCATCTAGCAGCGATCTATACGATCATTTTCTGATAACGATGAAATAGCCCCGCCTCCCTCTCCCCATGTCCCCTTCTCCCCATCTCTCCTGCTGCTGGGCTTGTCGAAATGATGACATTTATAATGGGATCAAATCAAAGTGAATGGCCTGCTGCTGCTGAATGCATGGGTCAAGTGACTGGAAAACGTTTTAAAGTTATTACATCGTTTCAGATAATAAATAATAATGATAATTCATTCTATTTAGGGGCGTCTTTCAAAGCACCCAATGACACCTTACAATTCATAACATATTCTAAGGAAAGGTTTTAAGACAGTACAAAGAATGCAGTCCGGGTGATGTTTTTGTGGGTGCAGATGTGAGAGCTGTCCAGAATGACACCAAGATGTTGTGTTTGTGCTCTTGATAAGCCATTAAAACAGTAAAATACGTGTCTCCTGTTCACCAAAACATACCCATCTGTTATGGAAAAAGAAAGTATTCCAAAAGTATTCTAAAAGTCATCTGCCAACGGTACCGGCGGGGATTGTTGTTAACTTCTGATACCCAGAAGAAAAATCTGGCCCACCCTATTTTTTACAGGCCCACCCTAAAGTACATTTCTGCCTACGCTACTGCTGTAAGGTAGCTTCTAGCTTCATGTCGAACAGTAAGTCAACACTTTCCAGAGAGCTTTCTTTGAAATCACCAGGTAACGCTAAAAAACATTACATTTAGATTGTATGACAAAATGTTTATTTAATATCTCTGGCTAGTTATAGCTACTTGCTAACGGTTTAGCTTACCCCCGCGATTCAAAGTAACGTCAACGTAGCTGTAATTAATGCTTTGCTTACATGTTCGCATAACTTGGAAGTTTACTGACATTTACATACCTTGTTTACCTGGCTCAAGTGGTGGCTCTGGGGTTGTTGTGTGAGCCACCACTTGAGAATTGTCCTATTTTTTAAGAAAAAATGTTCTTATGTTTATCTTCAACAACTCTGAGTCCGACTGACAGTTTAAACACTGTCACAGGATAGGTACCTGTCAGCCAATAAGACACGTTTATTTCCATGCAACTCTCTGGTTGGTCTGGTCTCTTGCCTCTGTTGCATTCACTGAACACGGGAAATTACAATCTGCCGTCCTCTCATGATGAGGAAAAGCATGGTTAATGTATTATATTATTGAGGGAGAATTGTCCGGGGCTACAGAAAAAACCTTCGGGGCTTTGGTCCTGTATAATAACGTCATATTAAATGCAGTCATTTGGTCTTTCGCAACAGCTTGTGAGAGCAGTGCATTCATCGGTGTTCGTTTTAATGCTGCCAGTTTGTTGATGGACTGTGTGTTGATGGGAGGATTCTCATGCTCCCTAAATGTTTCCCCTGCCTTTTGCCAGTTCTTAAATCTACCTTTCACAAAACTCCCATCCCTGATCTTGTCTGCACTGACAAGCTTCATTTCTATAGCAGAGCAACAGAAGAAGCGCACCGCATTATCACTTTCTCTTATTATTTAGTGAAGCTTTTTATTAACTGCTTACACTAAAATGCTAACTCAAAAATAGTAACTCAAAATAAAACTTTTGTATTGAATGAATGAATGAAAACTTTATTACGGAATCAGGGTCCAGATAAAAGACAAGACATTGCATATATACGTATTGATTTGTTTATTGAACTTTTGGCGTTGCAGTTACAACTCTCCGCCAACAGATGGGGGTGCTGCAGCCCCCTCAGCACCCCCGCTTCCCGCGTCCCTGGTGTTATAAAAGATCCACTATCTATCCATCTATCTTCACCACTCGCTATCAAGCTAATCTTTTATTTTCAAGCAGATTTGTGAGGGAAAACAAACAGAAGTCACTTCAGGAAACACATTTTCACTTCAATGTTTTTATTTATCGCGCAACATGAAACAATATTGTGGGGTTTTTACCACATACACTATGTATTCACATAATACACCATACAGCTACAAAGAGAGAGAGACTGAACAAAAACACTTTTTTTTTACATACTGCATCCTTGACATGAAAAATAAAGAACCAAGAACAATCCTAAAACTCAGAAAGGAATGTAGCTGCCGTTGTGTAGGTTCATCTTTTTTTATCGTACGGGGCCAGAGTCCAAGTCTCAAAATTCAGAGAGTGTTAAATTAAATTATGTGTCCTTTAAAAGTGGGCCATACACAGTGAGATGTAAATCTGTGTGTGTGAATGTGTGAGACAAAATATACAAGGTGTGAGGAATAAAAAGAGGGGGTGAGTAGAGGAAGTGCATGAACAGGGAGAGGAAGGGAGGTTCTTGTTTGGATCAAAACATCTTCAGTTAGTACAGCTCAAGAGCCTTTGGTTCTTGAGCTGCACCAAACCCGGATAACAGTCTTCATTATGATTCTATATCATATCCTAGTTTGAATGACTTCAAGTACAATATGCAATGAATATTAATCAGAGAATATGAGCTGTTTGAGCGCCCCCCTGGCCTCACAAAGAGATGTAAATTTGTAGCATCGTAATAAAAGACTTTTCACAAAGTCAGCACCAGGACAGCTTCCCCTCATGTGAAACTGCTTGAATCAAAAGTATACTTCTCCTGACATTCGAAGAGCTCAGAAAAATATTTGTGGTATCATTTTTCCCCTCGCAATTTTACTTTTTTTTTTTTTTTAAACACAGTGAATTTCAAGGTGTAGCTTCATAGCACCAGCTTACCAACCCCCAAATCTCAGAACCATAGAAATATACAAAGTTATTAAGATATCACATACACTGTATCCTCAGCACCAATCGTTAGGCAAGTGTGTGTGTGTCTCTGTGTGTGTGTGTCTGTGTGTAATGTGGGCCATGCATTAGGGCTAAAGAGTAAAATTGCACCAGTGAAACTACCGTTGTTCATGATTTTTGATCAATTGTTACAAGCTAAACACAGGGGCGTCATGATTTTTATGCCAAGTGCATACGTACTAGTATGCGAGCTATAGTAGATTATCGTAGATACGTTCAAACACACAGGGAGGCCGTCTCTTTCCTGATAGGCTAACACAACTGACAAAGATACCCGGGCTTATTACTGGCTAAAACATCGCCCACTGATCCCCTCAGACTGACTGTATATCCCTTACACCTCCCCCCCTCTGGATGTGGTCCTGCACATGATCCACGGTAAAATGAATAAAGGGAAACTCTTCTGATATTCGGGGGGAAAGTTTGAAAGAGAGATGAGAAGATGGATGTAACTCAATTCTGTACGCAGCTAGTTAGCTTAGCATTAAGATAGGAAACAGCTAGCATGGCCTCTATAAACGTATAAAGCTACATTGGTTAATCCAAAACCGGAGTTCGTTCCTGTCAGTGTTACACTCTGCACTAAGATGATTGTATTTGTTTGATCTATGTGGTGAAAATCGAGTTGTTTCAAATACACCATTAGGCCACATGATTTAAGTTGTTAGCTTTCTTTTAAAAAGACAAAAAGCATTTGAACAAATCGTTTATCATTGAAAAATGAAACATTAACACCTATTTGTTCTTATGGTTATAACTTGCATACGATTTTATTCCATAAAATATGAATAATTGTAAACCTATTGTAGAATAACCATGATAGTTGTCCATCATTATGCTAAGATACGTTTGCTCAAGCTCCATATCTAACATCTCATCTTCTCATCTAACTCTCTTAAACAAAGTGAACTTTGATGATTTCCCATAACGTCACACTGCTCCTTTAAACCACAAACTGCTCCAATCACATGTACGGCTCATTTTTAAGATGTTTAAACACAATTAAAAAAGTGTTTTAAGCTTCTTAAATACTTGTTGTTGTAGACATGACGGCGTGGTCACTGTGGGGGAACCTCCAGTTGTTTAAAGGGAAGTGTAGTTTCATGCTAGGTTATGAGTTAGTTTGATAGAGGGAGGGGTCTCTGTCAGTTGACATGCTGACGAGGGGTACAGTACTAAGGAAAGCAAACAGCAGTGTTACTAAGCACACATTTACACACAACACACGTGTTGCTCACTGTTGTTGAGGGCTGTCAGAGACTTCAAAATACCCCCCTGTCATTCATGGTTTAGTTACTATCCTCACCAGTTAAATAATCTTACCTAAATATTTTAATATTTACATTTTTATCTCTCTCTTGAGAAAAAAAACAAAAGAACAAAAAAACTAAGCTTCAAGTTGTCAATAATCGGCTCTTTCTTTTCGTCATTAAAATCAAGATTAAAAGTGCTTTTATAAATCTTTTCTTCTCTATGTACAATTTGTATTAGCTATATAAAAAAACAAAGACGAAAAAAAAAACATCAAAGACAATCATCATCATCATCATCATCATCACAATGTAGTAATAAATAAGAGTACAAAATAAAAAAGGAGGTTTAAAATGAGTGTGGAGATCGTGAGCGTGTCTCGGCCCTCAGTAGCACGTTGTGATTGTGACCAGTGTCTCTGCAGAGAGGCTAGAGCTGGAGACGCTCAGAGAGGTAACACCACCCCCCAGCATCCAGGAGTTAGCCTGTTCCCAAATCTATTACTCGCTCACTTTCATTGCAAGTAAACCATGTGACCGTTTGAATTCAAATGGATCACGTGGTTGCTGCCTGAAATCTAAAAGGAGTGATTCTATCCGTCAGATAGTCTCTCTCTTTGGCTTTTCTCTCCCACGCACCCTGGCATTTTCAGACTCAATGCACTTGGCGCCAACTCCTAGAAGCTACAGTCGTTTGTTTCCAAGGTTTCCTTTCTATTTCTCTGTCAACGGTTTACTACTTATGCACCAAATGATTTTCTCAGCCATAATAAAAGCACCTCAAAATAAACCAGAGACTCCCACTTTGATTAACAGGCTCTGTGGTGCCTGCTGAAGGACGCACCCCCACCCCACCCCCCCCACCCCACCCTCTGCTCGAAGATGACAGCACCATGCAGAGGGAAGGCCCTTCACAGTAAATCAAGTTTGATAGGAGAGCACCAGAGTGTGTAGGAGCACCACTATCAGGTCTGAAGCAAACCCAGGAGGGGCATCTCTAGACGTTATTCACATTTGTGCCACAAGGGGACAACTTTAACCTCTAGCTGCATTTCAAAGGCCAATGCACGGTCAGCAGGAAGGGAGCGAGACCCCCCCCCCTGCTGGCAGTGGATGGGTAAAGCAGCAATGCAAGGCTCTAATGGTGCTTGCAGGATGTTTGCACACACCGCTTTGACACTGCTGCCCTCTAGAGCTTACACAGAGAGATGCTCACCACTACTTGAATGTAATAGGAAGAAAACGTGTGCCACCAGTTCTGTCTCTGTGCGGTAGAAGTTGCAGATCTGGGTCAAGTGGCATTTGCAAAAAGTGTCACTTATTTCAGCCTCTGTGGGGCAACAGATGTGTAAAGTTACAGGAACAAATGGCAAGCAAACGATTCCTCTTTGCACAAATGACACATGTCTCGAAGCATTACATCATCACTCAATCAATCAATTCACTTGCCAACGCTATTTGAGCCAGATTAGAGTCAGAGCACCGAAGCACAGCATCAAGTGCCGTGAAGAGTAACCGAAGGAATGAGAATCGATCAGAGCTGGAAGTTGAGCACCAGTTGGAAAAAGCTGGAGGGGTGCAGAAGAGGAGGAGCACGTCATCTAACGGCAAGACAAGCAGCAACTTTCTGTCCGAATTTGGGTTAAAATGTCGATTCCAATTGTTCTAACCTGGGCATTGTTTCCTTGTTTTTGCATCGCGGTGCTTGATTTTGATTCACTTCAGTTTTAGAGTGCTAGGGGATCAAAAGCAAAACCAAGCGCTGCTCTTCAGCTCTAACATCAAAGACGCAGCCTTTTCATGTGTCCTACTTCTTACTGCGACCACATCAAAAAGGTCAACATTAAAGTCCAATTGTTTGTGCAACTACAACTGTTATTTCCACTATACTGCTTTGACCGCAGAAACCACTTCTATTTATCAGACAACAACAGAACATGTTCTTGTTGCACATTATGCTAGGAAAATGCAAATGGTGAAAATTTGAAGCAAATACCGAGATAAAGTATATGCAAGTGCCAGGTAACAGCAAATATAATGTAATGTATTCGACAAAAGTGCTGCTGGTGCACTGAATCATTCCAGGTAATGACATTTGAATATTAAACACAGTAGGGAAGTTGATAAAAATTGCTATGATCTTTTATCGAAGTCTAAACTGCCTTGAATTCAAAGATACGTATCTGTTTATTAGAGAAATAAAGATAGGTATCTAAGGCTTTGTATTTGTACGCTACGGATGATGACTTTGCGCGTTTCTTGCCAGGCAGATAGCGTCTCCTCCTCTTGGTACAGCTGGAAGTTTGACAAGAACAAAGACAAATCGGAAACAGAAACAAAAGGGTACACGTTTTCCAAACACAGAAAAAGCAAATGTCTGACGGACTCAGACTGATTGATTTAAAAAAATACATAACCAAAAAAAACAAACAATCACATCATTAATAATAACATTAATGACACCAGCAATAATAAAAAAAAACAAGTCTTCATTATAATAATACCTGTAATAACAACATTGACAGTAACAATAGCAATCATAATAATATTGATAATAATAGCAATAATTCGAATCATTAAAATTCTATGAACAAGAAAAAGCAAATGGAGTTCCTCTCCGGGGACGAGAGAGGCAGAGCACCACAGGCAGTGTGTCGGAAACACCTGCCTGACATGAGGTAAAAAACAATAAAAACATCCCCTCCTCCAAGTGGACTGTGAAGGGGGGGGGAGATGCCAGACTGCAGGACGGCTGAGAGACATTCATCCACCCTGCGCTGCTCCACCGTCAGTGTGTGTGAAGGTCCGCCCTCAGACAAAGTGGCTGTAGGGCCCAGTGAGGCGGGTGAAGGCATAGGGAGACACAGTCACCATGGAGGAGGTGTGGCAAGTGGAGGCTAACCGCGTCACCGGCCCCTCCCTGTTGTCTTTAGATTGTCCCGGTCCTGGGCTGGCGCCGGCCGCCGTCGTCCCCCACTTGCGCTTCTTCGAGAGCGCCTTGATCTCCTCCTGCGAGAGGCCGAGCAGCGCGCCCTCCAGCTGCCGCTGCCGCGCCCGCTCCGCCAGCAGCTTCATCTTGGCCTCCCAGATGGCCAGGCCGTGGTTGGGCTGGTTCAGGTTCTTGTGCTGGTAGAAGACCAGGGAGATGCGCGTGGGGTGGGAGCGATCGGGCTTTTTGAGCGGAGTGGTGGCGTGCAGCTCCCGCCGAGCGCACTCGATCAGGATGGAGCCGTGGGTCGGGGCGACCGCCACGCCCCCGATGTTGTTGTCCAGGAAGTTGTGCTCGCTGTCGGACCACTCGTCCTCCTCGCGGCCCTTGTTGCTCTCGGCGTCGCTCTCTGCGCAGCCGGGGTTCCAGCTCGCCTGATCCGACTGCTGCAGGGCGTCAGGGAAAAGGCGGCCCTCGGGGACGGGGGACGGCGTGCTGCCCGCCAGCGAACCTCCGCACGACTTCCACGATTTCTCCTGCAGCCCGAGGGGAGTGGGACACCGACTCTCCCCCGTCTTGGACCAGATCTTGTCGGGGTAAGCTCCTGCGGGGTTGCTGTGCTTCAAACCGGGGATGAACGCCGGCCCCAGGGCCCACGGGTTGGGCTGAGGGCTGGGGGCCGGACTGGGCCAGTGCTGAGGTGTTCCCGGACGGGGAGACCCCTGGTGGATTTTACCCGGGAGTGCTGGGACGAGATGAGGGGACGGAGATGGAGAGGGGGGTATCTGGAGTGATGGCGACGGGGCAGGGGATGCCATCCGGGGGTTTAAGCCGGGGTAGGACGTCCACTGCTGGGGGAACGGCTGCTGCTTGTCGGGGGTCATCAGCGAGGCCTCTGGGGCGATACTCCCATTGAGCTTGTGCCCAGGCCAGGGGGCCGGCTGGGGGGTGCTGCTCGGTGTGTTAGCCTGGCTCTGCATCGGGTTCTCATACACCGGCATGTCCATAGGCTCCTGTTTGATGAGCGGCGTGCCTCTGTTGGAGGAATCGGAGCAGACGGAGGAGGGACGGGACCGGGTGTAGTCCGCAGGCTGGATGTAAGCGCTGTGGTTCGGGTGGTTGGCGAGCTCGGGGGGGTTCGGGTAGGACTGCGCCAGCCGGGCCTGGAGACTCTGAACCTCCGGCTTAGTGTCCACCGGGACAGGAGTGCCGCCCTGTTTGGGCAAAGAGCTGTTTCGACCCTCGTAGGTCCTCAGCTTGGGGCGGAAAAGTGCATTGGGGGGGTAGTTGTAGTAGCCATAGTGCATTGCGGGCAGATTGGGGTGGAAACCGTTGACGGGGTCGGGTGCAGAGGGCTGGCCGGTGGGGGGGGGGCCTCCCCTTGCATAGTAGGCAGGGTGGGGGTACCTGCTGTTGAAGGGGTCTGCTGCCTGCACAGGGTATCCATCCATTGATCCGTTGAAGGGCTCCTTCTTGATGTTGGGCTTCACCTCTTGTTTTATAATTGCTGAAAGTTTAAAACACAACACGAGGTCAAAACAAAACAAACTTCAAATGCATTTCAGTTTGTAATGTTTGAGCTTTCTGTTTAGTGTTAATGAGATACTTTACCATCTTTGCAAGGTTCTAATCAATTCCCACTAAAAATAACTTACTGCAACAAAGCTACCCTGGATTGAGGAAGAGCCTTTGGTTGTATAAAACACCATTTTGGGAAAGATTAAATACATCTTTATTCAACAAATGTATTTTTGTATTTTACAAAGCTCTTCAGTTATCTAAAATGAAACAATATCTACAAATCCACCGCTGGAATCTAATTCTACAAATAGATGAATGTAGCCTCAATCTCCAACTGTGCAGAAAAGCCAGGTTTAGATATATGAAAAGCAGCGCTCATATATCATGAATGAATCTTGGTAGGACTATGGCTTTTAATTTGGGCTAACTTTCAATTCTCACCGGTATCATTGTCCATGTTTTACTGTCTTTTTTCTGTTTTGCTTTTATTTTACATTTTTAAATGGTTTTATTTTAACCTATTTTAATTTCTTGTCAGCTTTAATTTAAGGGAATTTCATTCGGATCACTTTATGTGTTATCTTGTTCTGTATTTATTGTAATATTGTTGTTGTGTTTTCTTCTTGTTCTGTAAAGCCCCTGCCACACTGTCCCGAAATTGACACCCGATGGACACACGGTTAAGGAAATGTTCAAATTCAGCTCGGATCGTAACAACATCGGGCCATTCGTGAGGCCATCTTAAGCCATCGTGTGACCGCCGGTGGAGTTTCTTTTGGCTCCGGCAGCAACTTCGTGAGCGGCAACTTCGTAAGGCCATTGTGAGGACATCTTGTTATCATCGGGGCCATCGGGCATTCGCCCTCACTCTGATCGGGGCGAATGCCCGATGGCACCGATGATAACAAGATGCCCTCACGATGGCCTTACGAAGGGCAACATTGACACACTAATTCAACACGAAAAATGAACCTTCGCAAGGTCCTTCGGCAATTTTTGGCATGCCAAAGATTTTGCCACCACTCACGAAGTTGCTGCCGGAGCCTAAGAAACTCTGCGGTCATACGATGGCTTAAGATGCTCTCACGAATGGCCCGATGTTGTTACGATCAGAGCTGAATTTGAACATTTCCTTTATCGTGTGTCCATCTGGTTGTTTTATTGCACAACAAAATCATGCAAACATATTATGTAAATAACCCAATTTGTGTTCTGTGAAACTGAAAAGGATATAATATATTATTTTGAAGGCGAATTGACAGGAAGTTGTTGTTGCTATGGAAACAACATGAGGGAGAAAACTTAATATCTTCTACATATAAAGACGGAGAAAGTAAAGAACAAAGTCTGACAATATCAGCACAGTATCATAATACTTTAACATAATAGTTTGTGTTACTTTCGTTGCAGTTGTATGTCTTAAATGTAATGTAAATGTTGCCTTCGCGTGTGGTTCGGGGCCATCTTCGTGCGATATTCACAAATTCCATATTCGTGTGTCCATCGAGTGTCAACTTCGGGACAGTGTGACAGGGGCTTAAAGCACTTTGGGCTGCTTTGTGCATGAAAGGTGCTCTACAAATAAAGTGTATTATTATTATTATTCCTTACAGCCCTACTGAACATCTGCTCAAATGACAATTTCATTCATGAGTACCAAAACATCATCTTACCTTTATTGCCTGGGGGGTGAGGGGACCCCGTGACGCAGACCTCTGTCTTCACCACGGTTTTCTCCGGCGTCTCCCCCGCCTGCTGCAGGAGTTTGTTCTTCTTCTTCTCTGAGTTTGCTTTCTTGGCCTCCAGGCGGCGCTGTCGGCAGGACTTGGCCGGTTCGGGCAGCTTGCGCACCGGTCGTGGGAAAGCCTGCAGCATGTGGATGGCTCCCGTCTTCATCTTCATCCGCTGACCCTCCTCGCTGCCAAACTCGTCCGTGGGAGAGATCCTGTAGAGAGGCAGCACGTGCAGCTGCTCGTCCTCAGGGACACCCTTCACCGCGCGGTTGTCCTCCTTCGTCAACGTACACACCTAAAACACAGAGAGAGTAGATTAAACTATTCATCTCTTTTGCTTTACTAAAACCACCGGACTCAGGGACAGCTTCACCCCACAGGCCATAAGACTGTTAAACACCGGAACCTTTGAAACAACATCCATAACATTCATCTGGTTGAAACTTATTTTCTCCTGGTACAGGGATGGGGAGGGTGTTAGACTGTATCTATCGATGTATATGTATGTGTATATATGTATATGTGTATGTGTGTGTATGTATATGTATATATATATGTATATATGTCAATCAACAAGTAAAGCAGATTAATAATAATAACAATAATAATTAATAATAATAATAATATTGATAATTATTTATAGATTATAAATAAATAATTTAGGGACAAGGGGGTGAGATTAAATAAATTATACTTCTTCTCACTCCTTTTTGAACACTCGATGTGGGACTGTTTATGTTGCTAATGCTGTTGTTGTTGTTGTTGTTGTTGTAAATGTCACTTTGTTTTGTGTTCTCTTACATGAATATGCACTGCAGCATTTTTTGTTTTTGTAATTATTTATTTTACTTGTTCGAAATAAAATGTATCAATCAATCAATCAATATTCCAATTACTTGTATATACATTATTCTGCACTATTTATATTATATTTGATTTACTTGCACTATTATCTGTGTTATTGTGTTGCACTGTTGGAGCCTGGGACCTAAGACTTGCATTGTCATAACTCCACTGTAGCTACGCACACATGACAATAAAAGCCTTGCATCTTGAAAACGTATGCATTCGTCCCACATAGGGGACATTTACGTTACAGCAAAAGAGAAAAACGTGAGACAAGAAATTAAACTATTAGATGAAGGGCATGCATAACACTATGTATTATGAAATAAATGAAGTGTAGAATGTAGTGTGGTAGAAGCTAGATAACAGAAGTAAAATTATGCATTACTTACAGATTCTTGTTACAGTAATAACATTGCATTATATTCTTAATTCATCTCAAAATACCCTGACATATGTCGTGATCTTACCACTGTGCAGCCGTTGTACAGGTTGTGCTGGTCCTTGTGAGCGTGTGCACAGAAGTCCATGCACGCGGTGACTCCGGAGAACGGACGGCCTTCCTTCAGTCCCAGCCGGCACTCTGGAGCCTTGGACTCTGTCAGGCACTGAGGGAGAGGACAGAGTTTATTACACATATCTGCAGACACCTTATGTCCTCTCTTTCACAGTTTAAGCTGCTCATGTCTCGCCCTGCTGATCAGGTTAAGCTTTCTATTTTATAATATGCGCCCTCTTGATACTTGTCTAATTTATTGCTGCTACATTCCCATTTGAACAATTGTTTATGTTGATTGCTATGTTCTAATGATGAGTATTGTATGTACCGTTGCTGTCCTTAGAAAAGCCAAAGTAAATGTTTCCCCCGGGTGAACAATAAAGTCTAATCTAATTTCCTCACATTCATTCAAGGTAAACACACAAAGGAGCACTTCAGAGGTGTGACACATCGTAAAAGTAAATGTCTTAGACCCCATTTACACGGAAACGCATACGAAACGCAAACGAACCGGTTAGATAACAAAAAAGTATTCCGTTCACACGAGACCGCTCGGCAGCGCTGGAGACGCTGTAGTACATATGCCGGGCCTGTAAGTGGCGCTGTACTTCTGCACGAGGCCGCTCGAAAGCGCTGGAGAACAGCACATTAGTGTTTGTGCAAAGATGCAAGAAGTGTTATCACCAAACAATATGCCAACTCTGGATTAATAAAGTATCTATCTATCCATCATGGGAAAGTCTTGAGCATTGTGTGTGAGGACGATTATAAGTGTAGTTGTTTGCGGTAGACATGTGTTACTGTTTAAAAACTATGGTTGGTACTTGCTATTAATTGAACTGTTAATGTTGTTGTTCCGAACTATCATTGAAACTTTTAGCGGTGAGTCGTTTTCTATCAATTACCTAATCATCGTAGCTCTAATTATGACCTGTTGTTGTTGTTCAGCGTTCGTTGACTGTATTAATACACAACGTTTATTTAGTTTTTTAAATGAGAATAGTTTACAGCAGCTACAAGAGGGCACATTGTTACCTCAGTCCCCTCCAGATCATTTGTTCTGCTTTACAATAAATGGAAAGAAAGTATTCTTGCACTGAACCTTAACTTTTGAATACCGTGACCCCCCCAAGTATTTGACTTAGCAACTCACCTGGTTGCTGTACGCCTGCGGAGCCAGCTGCTTGTACAGAGGAGCCAGCTCTGTGGCCAGGTGCTGCAGGTTAACCCCCAGCTTTTCCTCCTGAAGAGCACACACACAGATCAGAACCACACATGTACACTTTTCTGTTGTTGTGTATAGCTCATGGTGGAAAGGAGCAGGGAGAAGAACATCTTATGTTACCTTCCCCTTACCATAAACAAGTAAAATGAAAGCAATATTCTTTCAGTCACAGTTGCTTACAAATACTGAAACATAAAACCAGAATACAAAAGTCAACTTCAGGTCTTAGGGGTTTTCTGTTTCTGTCTTATCATGTCATTGTGTATTTTGGTTTATTTTTGTCATTGCTATTTCTGGAATGGTCTTTTTATGATATTATCATTTTGCTTTTTTATATAGCACCTGCATTTGTACTCTGTATTTTTTCCTGTTATTGTGCTATGTGTGGGAAAAAACTATAAATAACTTCCTACTGTCTAATTACGCTTTCTTTATACATTTTCTGAAACAAAATGTTCTTACAGCCCTTTAAATAATTCGGCAAAGAATTCCACTTCTTTACACCAACTACAGCAGTACGTGCAAACTGATGCTTGAAGTTAAAACGAACCACAAAGCCACATAAAGTTTACCCAAGACCACAAAAGTGACTAAAGTGTGAAATAAAACGAGTACCTGTTCAGGGCGCTCTCCTTGCAGCCTGAACTTGCGCGGGGTTTTGCTGCGGGCGTACTTGCAGCCGTTGAAGTACATACTCCAGGAGCACCCGAAAGAGAAGGAAGCGCCGCAGGTCTCCATGTCTTTACCCTGACACGCACAGGTCCGACTGCAGGGGGAGACAGGGAGCACGCTCTCAGGGTCAGGCAAGGCAAGTTTATTTATACAGCACTTTTCAACACAAGGCAATTCAAAGTGCTTTACAAAAAATGAAAGACATTAAGGTCATTAAACACATTAGAAACATTAAAAGCAAAGGTAATAAAACATGAATAACAATACAGGTACATGAATACAAGTTACAGCGCAGTGTAAGATGTGAATAGTTCAATTACTGTAAAAGCAGCGGCAAAAAGCAAGTCTTCAGCCTGGATTTAAAAGTAGTCAGAGTTGCAGCGGACCTGCAGCTTTCTGGGAGTTTGTTCCAGATATTTGACGATACCCCGAACCGAATTCTCACATTCCTCTAATCCCTAGTCTTCCTGTGAACGTACAGTTCTTTTGACGGTTCGCTAACCTTTTTATATTCCTTTCATTATTCTCTTTCAATCGTTTTGCATCCCCAGAGAACACATTTCCCCATATTTTACTGTTACCCGAACCCATCTGTAACCTTTAAACCACTTTTTGTTTAACCCATCCTAGTACCAGGAGCAGGGACGTGCACAGACATTTGGAGGGGCTATTGCTCTAAACTAGAAAAAGTAAAAATGTTTTGCGGTCCATATCTCATTAACATATCTAATGTTAGTAACTATTAAAGACAAAATGCGGACAATTCTGTTTTAATGTAGTTTGACCATTGTAACTGCTGTGCCTTAAATAAACTCACTAATTGATTAAACCAGTTCAATACGCATTATTTTTATCATTCTTTATGAGCACATGCCGGTAAGGTATCTAATTACTTATTAATTAAGTATTCCATAACTTAATAACAGAGATGGTTAAGTTGAGACATGGCAGAAATCCTACAATGAAGCGGGACAGTGAACTGTTCACCCGTGAGAGGGCGATCAAGAAAAGAGAGAGAGCGGTGAGGGAGTTTACGGAGCAGATGAAAAGACACAGAAAGACAGAAGCACAATAACAAGTATATTTAGGTGGTTTTTTTTGTAAATAACCGACGGTGTCAAGGGGAAGTAAAGTCCCCCGGTTTGTCCCCTATACTCTAACTGCCATGAGAAAAGTCAAAATCAATAAAAGCATATTTAAAAACGGGGACATTTCCGGGGATTGGCCACCAGAGCCAGGCAGGCACATGATCACCATAGCCATATGAGGCCGGACTCGGAGGGCTTTCCTTTGCTTTCAGCTGTCAGATTGTAAACAAAGTCACGTGACTGAGGGCAGATGGCAGCGCTGGCAAGGTGTGTTTTATCGCAGCGAGACTCTACAATACTAATTGAGGGCTTATCATGTTCGGCCACAACAGAAAGAAAATACTTTCGCTCTCTCCAGAGGTCAGCCAAAAAGTTCAAAAGGGCCGTTGCCCGGGCGACATTAGCCCGTACCTGTGCACGTCCCTGACCAGGAGTCTAGTACCAGGAGCAGTGGGCAGCTATTGTCCAGCGCCCGGGGAGCAATGGGACTGAGGGGGGAGTCTGGTGCCTTGCTCAAGGGCACCACAGGAGGGCAGGAGGTGGACTGGGACCTCTCCAAGTAGCAGTCCACACTCCATATTTTAGGTCTGGTCGGGGACTTGAACCGGCGACCCTACAGCTCCCAGTCCAAGCCCCTACTGACTGAGCCTGTAACCTGTGCATGTCTTACATCCTGGGAACACTGAGGCTGAGTGGGATGGACCAACACAGCAGAGAGAAATGTCCCCAGGGAATTTAGGGAAAAGAATGACACAACTTTTTTGTTTTGTCATTTTCTGCTTTTCTAATTCATTTTACTGCATTTTGTGTTTTTTTATCTGTTTATGTTTGTTTGTTTGTTTGTTTGTTTGTTTGTATGCTATAGTTTTTTTTAAATGGTACAGCGTGTTTGAGTATTTAGAAAAGCGCTAAATTCAATTGAAAAGGATTATATCAGGAGTGCAAATACAAGCTCTTATTCAACCGTATTGGACTGGTCACTGAACCTAAAGTGTAATTGTTTTTAAACTGATACGTCAATTATCTGGTGTATTTCCGTTACTTCTTAGAAGTGTCATAAAACACATATATTTACTTTATCTTCTATGTATATATGTGTGTAAGACAAACAGATACAAGTTGACCTCATATATGATCAGCTCATCAGCTTATACACTTTGAAAGTAGAGTAATAACAGAGTGTGGCAGCAGTTGGTGAAGGCTTGCTGTATCTGGAACAGGTTAAACAAGGGTGTGTTAAAAATGCATAGCTTTCTGGAAAAACTGGTTCCTGTCAACGTTTTGTGTATTCATCATTTAAAAGGTCAAATGTGGCTTGTTTTGGAATGACTTTTCATTGTCACAGATCCTTACAGTATTAGGGAGCATTTGGACCCCCATCTCATAAGGTTATAGGTTATCAATGAAACGTACATATTATAAGTTGTATATCACAATATGTAAGTTAACTTTTTCGCAAGTTCTTGTTTTTGTAATCTCCCTAGATTTATTTAGCCTTTTTAAAATAGTTTTTTAACATCACATATTCTGTACAGAAGTTCATGAAGTTGCACTCGTCCACTCAAATACATAAGAAAAATGTTTTTGCATACTTTCACTCTTGTCTTAGGTCCAAAAGGTTCTTATTAGGATGCCAAGAAAAACACTTAAAATGCAGGTGCAGTTCAAAACAAAAAAAAGCTCTCTACACATTCACACACACGTATATTATAAACCAGGGGGGTCCAACGTTTTTCACAGAGGGCCACATACAGAAAGATATTGGAAGGGCTGGGCCACTCCCTAGAGGAGAGGTTTATGGCCTCATGAGTTCAGTTAGAAGTCAGCCAAATCAATCACATGTGGGTAAATTATACTTGTTACTTGAATATGCTTTAAGAAAAATGAACAGCCTACACCACAGCTCTCCAGAGGGTTTCATTTAATGTGATGACAGCTCATAAGTCATTGGGCTTTTTTTATCAACTTGTTAGAACATATCTTTTACTTTAATTGACTTAGTTTATAGGAAATTGGGCTTATGAACACATGAACACTACTGAGTAATATATGTTTACAGATATATTTAAGAAGTACAATCCAAGACAAGCTCAAGTTTCATTTGCGGGCCGTATAACATTATACCTTTTGAATTTGATGAGGGCCGATTCAAAATGGCTCGTGGGCCGTATTTGGCCCCCGGGCCGTAGTTTAGAAACCCCTGTTATAAACCCAAAAAGTGTCAGAGAGCACCGAGACACTACTCACTCGTCGTTGAGGCCGCAGCGCCGGCTGGTGGCGTTTCCGTACTGAGTGAGGGTGTTGCTGAGCTCCTGGTACAGCTGGTCAGCGAGACCCCGCTGCACTCCCTCCCACGCCATGATGAGGATGATGATGTGGGCGTTCTCACAGTGGTGTCCGGCGCGGTGACGCACCAAACACAGCAGCTTCTCCGTCTCACCGCTACGACGAATCACCTGACAGGAAGCAGAGGATTATAATTATGTTGCTTTAAAAGTTCCCCTATTATTCTGTTTTTCATCAATATATTATAGGTCTCAGATATATACAAAACATGTCTCTGAAGTGTTTGGCTCCAAACACCAAACAGATCATTGCAGCATTACCCATAATCCCCTCTGTTTCAGCCCTGTTTCCAAAGTGCTGATTCTCTGTCTGTTACTTTAGATGAAAATAAGGAGCCCCTCCCCACGCCCCTCCGAGAGACATTTGGTTAGAAAGAACACAATGGTGCTCTAGGAGGAGATTCAGGTGATGAGGTGGGGGGGGGGTTACCTTGGTTGGTGATTGGCTAATGGTGACACAAGCCAAAGCATCGTTATGACATCATTAAGTGGCCAAAATCTGATCAGTTCATTTTCAGACAGGTTTTTATAGAAATGGATCAGGACAAAAAGAGAGAGAATCTTTTTTCCTGAAACTTTCAGAGTCTCTTTCCACAGAGGGGACACATGTTGATGTAGAAGAGACATGAAGAAGAGGGGGACACATGTTGATGTAGAAGAGACATGAAGAAGAGGGGACACATGTTGATGTAGAAGAGACATGAAGAAGAGGGGACACATGTTGATGTAGAAGAGACATGGAGAAGAGGGGACACATGTTGATGTAGAAGAGACAGGAAGAAGAAGGGACACATGTTGATGTAGAAGAGACATGAAGAAGAGGGGACACATGTTGATGTAGAAGAGACATGGAGAAGAGGGGACACATATTGATGTAGAAGAGACATGAAGAAGAGGGGACACATGTTGATGTAGAAGAGACATGAAGAAGAGGGGACACATGTTGATGTAGAAGAGACATGAAGAAGAGGGGACACATGTTGATGTAGAAGAGACATGAAGAAGAGGGGACACATGTTGATGTAGAAGAGACATGAAGAAGAGGGGACACATGTTGATGTAGAAGAGACATGAAGAAGAGGGGACACATGTTGATGTAGAAGAAACATGAAGAAGAGGGGACACATGTTGATGTAGAAGAGACATGAAGAAGAGGGGACACATGTTGATGTAGAAGAGACATGAAGAAGAGGGGACACATGTTGATGTAGAAGAGACATGGAGAAGAGGGGACACATATTGATGTAGAAGAGACATGAAGAAGAGGGGACACATGTTGATGTAGAAGAGACATGAAGAAGAGGGGACACATGTTGATGTAGAAGAGACATGAAGAAGAGGGTTTTGCATAGCAGGTGACCTTTAAGTCATTCAGGAGAGGTCAGGTTAAAGCAAAACTTGTATTTATGCTCATTAAATTAGCTTATTCTTAATTTCAGTGTTTCCCCTAGGTTTACTGCCTTGGCAGGGTGCTGCTCGGATACCCCCCCAACATTTTTTTTTCGGGACACCCAAAAAAATGTTATCCTCTGGAGCAGAGAGAGGAGCTGTGGATTCTTGTTATTGATATCGTACAGTAACAGAATATTTGTACATTACAAAGTAATACAGTACAGTGTTACACTATTACTTTAATTCAAACTGTATTCCCTTCTTATCATGTAGCCTACACTTCTTCCTTTCATTGATACATTTAAATCACCTGACTACAGCATATAACATACCTGCTGCAACCCTGTGCTGCTGCTGCTGCTGCTCTCTGCCTCATCCTCTATGCTGGAGCTCCACCTCATCTGATCTCTGATATGAAAGCAATCGTGTTATGATCCTATTGAGCTATTGGTGTCTAACATTAAACAAGAAGTCTGCTTGTCATACATTGCTGACGATACATTTTAAGAGGCAATTTGTTGAGTCACTGCCGCTAAATGCCGGTAGCATCAAGCTAGCAAATCCTGCATTAGCCTCACATCAACAGGTGTAGACAGAACATCCAATTATCCTGAGCTAATTTACTGAATAAACCGACTCACATCTCCTGTCTTTGTTTTCACCCAACTCATTAGACTATTCTCCTGCTGGCGTTTCATTCTTGTTTTCTGTCAAATTCAATACTGTAGTTCAAAACCGCGGTACCTGCTCACCACCTGTGAGCTATTTTTAGAATGTGCACGCTACGTTCGTTGTCACGTTCGCGCGCGGCCACCTGGGCAGGCTGGTGTTTCCTTCTCCCGTGACGACAATGGCTTGCGGTTAAAAAATAATAATAAACAAATTTGAAACGGACACACACGGACACACACACACACACACACACACACACACACACACACACACACACACACACACACACACACACACACACACACACACACACACACACACACACACACACACACACACACACACACACACACACACACACACACACACACACACACACACACACAAGCGGGCAGACAGCAGAGCTCGGGGCAATAATGCAGATTTGTTTGACTTTTTTACACTTTGTTGTTCTTCTCCTTTCCTCCGCTCTTGTCTCTGATGGTGAGTGTGTGCATTTGTGTGTGTGTGTGTGTGTGGGGGGGGGGGAGAGGAGCGGAGCCTTCAGAAACAGAGTGGAGGGAGAATGTGAATATGCAAAGCAGTGGACACTGAAACATGCACATTGGATAAATAACATAGGCGTTTAGTTTATTTAATAAAAGAGCACATGTGAAAAGTGACCGTAGATAGATTACTTCAGTTGCAATTTGGTGCTGTATATATATATATTTTTTTAAATAAAAAAATAAATAAAAACATCTTGAATTTCAGGCAGGGCGCAGCCCCTCGCCAAGACAATGGAAGAATATAGAATTACAAACTTACAACTTGAATCAGATGCTGAAAAACCTTTATTAATGTCCTTGGGGAAATTATGGAAAAGCAGAAACAGCAGTTCACTCACGGATAATAAGAATATAAATAAAGTAACTGGAGGAGGAATAGGTAAAGTAGGGAGTTCACATGATCATTTGGTTGTGATTATTGTCTTGGCAACAAACATAACTCAATGTCCTATGCATTTGAAAGACACAATGACAAACAGGTGATGTTCCACTGCTTCTTGAAAGGATATCTGACACCTCTACTGAAATCTGACCGGCTGTGGTCACCGGATCCCAGTCCCGAATGTGCTTCTGACGCTTTACGTTTAATAAACGAGGAAGCTGAACAATGTACGGATAACGTATTTAAGCCACCTAGAAAAAGACCCACGTAAAAGAACATCCAAATCAGCTTTCATGTACGCAAAAATGGAAATATTGTCACTGCTTTACCTTAAATACGGACAGCTATTAGGTCTGTTATTCTGAAAGTGAACTCAAGCCGTGATCTATGCTCTCGCCAATAACACCACCACCAGACTCGATAAAATAAAAAAGAATTGTATTCTGCAGAACATGGGAGTTGCTTGTCTTGTTAGTTTGTGTAATTGTGTGAATTTGGTGTTTTAAACGGTTTGTTCAGATCCATCAAAGTGATTAAATAACACAAACTAACTCAAATACGGAGGCAGCGGTAGAACAGCAACTCCTATGGTTTGTGTTTGAATGTGGTAGCGTTCAAAAGCGCTTCAAAAATGGCTTCAGTTGCTCTTTGGCAGCAAGGTTAAGCTGTTAAAGTATTCTATATATAAGATACTCTTTAACTGATATGGTTTTCTGTAGGTGGGCCTTTAAATTAGGTGGATTTTGCAGCTGCCATCTCCACGGCAGTAAATACTTCTGCTAGTACTTGACTGCTTCTCAAACAACCAAAATCCAAAAATAAAATGCCTTTAATTTGTGTTATTTTATTTTTTTTACAATTTTTGCTTATACAAAGAAAGATAAATGACTGTTAATAAGTGTAAAGAGGGGGGGTGTATTATCCCCACACCCCCCCTCTTTATGTCTCCAACACCAACACTCAGCAGGATGGCTGTTTTGAATCCATAAAGCCATTAGCAGGATGTGTCAGGGGTGACACCTGAGGGGGAGGCCTCCTGCTTCTGTACTCACTGTGGGTGACAAACCTGTCTAGGTGTCTCCCCAGGACCCTCATTATACACACACACACACACACACACACACACACACACACACACACACACACACACACACACACACACACACACACACACACACACACACACACACACACACACACACACACACACACACACACACACACACACACACACACACACACACACACACACACACACACACACACACACACACACACACACACACACACACACACACACACACACACACATTGTTGTCTCACTTGAAAACAATCAGGATTTGGCTGAGTTTTTGACAGCAAATGTGTTTTTGAGAGTTAAAAGGCCAGTATTTAAAAATGTAAATGTAATAAAAGGAATAAGAAGAGACAATACTATGGCTCCCAAAACTGGCGCTTCATATCCCAACGTCCCAGAAACCTCATCATCTCTTTCAAAACCTCAAACCCATGTTAGATGTGATGCTGCTTACCCATTTAGCAATAGGACATCCGTGTGAGCTCTTCCCCTCTCGGCCTGTGTAAACCACCTTCTCGACCCGGACGGCATCTCCTTTCTCTCCGTACCTGCACAAAAGAAAAAAGAAAATTCAGTGTTATTAAAGTTCATCCACAGCTGCAACTATTTTTATAATCTGTTAAAGAAATATTTCATATAAAGACGGCTATTCTTAATTTCTAATACAAAAATAATACTTCATCAAATCCAATTTGCACTCAAAACACAATAAAACAAAAAAAATACTGAAAAACAAGTAACCAGCAATATGGATCTGTGCTCCATGAATAATAATAATAATACATAATATTTATATAGCGCCTTTCACGAAACCCAAGGTCGCTTTACAAGTCGGGTAGGGGGGGGGAGTAGGGGAAAAGAGGCAGACAGGTTAGGGGGGGGGCAAGCAAGTAGCGGAAAAATAAACCGATCAAACTAACTATATAGTGGGGAAGGCCTTGGTGAAAAGGTGCGTTTTGAGGGCTTTTTTTGAAAGTGTCCAAGGTTGGGGCGCTGCGGTGGGTACTTTAAAAACAGGTTCTAAACTAGCCTGCATGTCATGCTGCATATCAGTTTAAACAGTTTTGTGCTCCACATTGAACACAACAGCTTGACAGCTCAGATTAGAGGTGAAATATTGGCACTCAATAACAGGAACAGCTACAGACGAGACTGACTGTGTCATACTGTATATGTTTCCTTTTAGGAAGGTTATATTTAAACGCATACTTGTTTTACATTGTGGACGCAGTGGCACTTCACAGCCAAACCCAGAAAAAATGGGTGTGAAAAATGCAATTTGTAACACCTGCAAGTCCACATGTAGCGGTGAAGCAGCAACCTTAGAGTAAGGTTTTGACAACAAACTAAAACCTTCCGTGTTTTGGGATTGTGAATGCTTCATTATGACCCAACACTTGAAGTAAAGTCATTACAAAATCTTGTGTATGCTGTCAATTATTGTCAAACTCTAAAAAAATCAGACAAGAAAAGTAAATCAGTGCATCTCAGCTGCAATATGAGACATAATCACATTTTTAAAGCATATGAATGATTCCTATTGGTCGTCACCAACCTCCTCACAAGTGTTTGTTGTGTGTTAAGCGAGGTGGTCTAAGTCTGTGTTGTTATTTCAGTGTGTGGAAGTAGGCCTGTACGCCAGCCCTGACAGAGACAGGTGTGTTCACGAGGCTCTGCTGAGACTCACACTAACACGGCACAGAGAACCAGAACCCACGAGACCCGAAGCGACGCCAAGAGGAACTTTTCTCTCCTGGTGTTTGTGTCCACGTGTGCATGCATGAGCTATCTATTTAAATGTGTTTTGTTTGTCTGGGTCTTTGAACGCCTGCTTGAGCTAATAATTGATTGGGGAGAGAATATTTAAAGGGGCAGTTCACCCCAAAAAAAACACATTTTCCCTCCTCACCTACTGTGCTTTTATACATCTAGATTCTTTTGGTGTGAGTTTGGCTGTAGAGATGTCTGCCTTTCCTCCAATATACTTCAACTAGAGGGCACTGTGGTGCTCAAACTGCCAAAGTAAATACATTTAAATCTCAAAAGCTATTTCTCTTTCTGTTAAACCTGATCAAGATAATCCACAGATGTTGGTGGGAGAATTTGAATGTAGAAAAAAACGATTTTTAGACTGTTGAAAAGCAACCCCTTCTCTGAGGACTATTTTAAGTTGGGTGTCAAAACATACTTTTCATTCTTAGCATTTGAAGGCTGATGCGGCTGATTTGTTGTTTATTTGAGTGATTGCGTTAATGTTTATATGTGTTTTTTATTTGTGATTTTGGCTACTTGCTCCTGTCTGTACAGCAAGTTGCCTCATAAATAAACGTGACTTGACTTCTTTCTGCTCTTTGTGCAGAAGGAGCATGCAGCTTCTCGTAGATGAGAGGCTTGTCCCAGCGCAAGATGAGACAGCTGTAACGTGAGATATCTCAGGTTAGCTTCTTGTCTATGAGTAGATGCCCAATAACACAACAAGAACAAGAACAAGTTCCAACATGAAACTGATCACAACAAGCTCTGTGGATAATCTTGTGTAACAGGTCATGATTTCTCAAGAGACTTTGCTTTTGAGTTTGTAAAATGTATTTTTTTGGTGTTTTGTGCCATATAGTTACATTACATTTGAGAGGCAGTCGATATCTCTAAAAGTTGGCAACAAATAACAAAACAATCTACATCGATAGAAAACACTACAGTTTACAGGAAGACCTTTTGAAAGCATAATGTTCTGGAGAAAAGACAAATGTACAACATAATAAATAATCTTGCATTATTGCCCGCGAGTGGTGATTTGATGCGTGAGTGTAGTTCAGTACAAAGAAAATAGTCCCTACATGAAACCTCTCAAAACAAGTCCAAGAACTCACTACAAAACAATCCAGAGTCATTAATAACACACGGAAGCTGAAGACCTTTCTTTTTGCCGCTGCTTCAAATGTAACTATTCATATTGAAGAAGAAGAAGACACCTCAGGGACACCTCGGTAGCACTTGGTCTTTCCGGCACTTGAACTGGTGACCTTCCAGTAGCCAAGCCAAGTCCATATGGACTTCGCCACCACCGCCCCTTATATCTTCCACTGCACTGTAACTTTAATTCATGTATTTTATACCTGTGTAATTTGATATTAGCTTGTTTTATGTTTATTTCATTGTCTGCTTCAGTGACTGTTTTGAAATGACATTTGATCTTGTGTTTCCGCTTCACCATTTCTTAACGTTAATCTCTTTTGATTGCCTTGTGTTGAAAGTTGCTAAATAAATACAATTGCATTCCCTTAAAAGTGAGAGGGAAAAAACATTGTTCTTGATTTTCTTGATTTTAAAGCTCCTTAACTATTATTCCCGATGTGTGTATATGTGTATACAGTATGTCCTAGGAAGACAAGGTAAACTTAACTAATGTGCATTTAAAAATGAGGAATAGTTACCATGGGGTCAGGTTAGATGTTTCCAAAGGGCGGTTCGTTTAGCATTAAACACTTGAATTGACTAAAGGATAAGTTAAAAAAGAAAGTAGAAAGAAAGTGAAGTCATAGAAAACTATTTCTGCTAAAAAGTGAGCAACGATTGAGAGTCAGACCTAAACATTTCAGATGTGTGTATCTCACACTGCCCTGTGACTTTAATTCATGTACCTTTGTTATTATCTTTGCTTTTAAATTAGTGTTTTTAAATGCCATTTTATAATATGCTTCTTAATGCTCTTCTTAATGTCTTTCAGTTTTGTAAAGCACTTTGACTTGCCTTGTGTTGAAAGGTGCTGTATAAATACACTTGCCTTGCCTATTTCTCAAGGTCTGCTGTTAGAGTGTGGGGGTTTTGAGGTCAGAGGTTACATTGGGTTTGGGCGGGGGGGTCAGAAGTAGACAGAGTTTTGCACACGGCTCAGATCGGTCCTGCCTGCTTGATACCTGCCATTGTGAAACCCTGATCTGATGTGACAGTGAGCACCAGGGGCTGCAGCTGAATGGGACGCACCCCGAGGTGGCTCAGAGAGGGGGCTGCTGGGGGGGGTCAAAGGTTGGCTGGGGACATTGTGGCCTGAGCGTCTTATGTCATCTCTCAAACAACTTAGAGTGGGGTTTCTCCCCCCCTCTCACTCTCTATAATGACTCAGTGGTCCTCTCAGTGAATAGCAGCCAAATGTGGATTCAGTTCAACGATCACTCCTGTTGACATGAAGCTTAACACAATGTGGCATCCTTTAGTTACAGAAAGTTACTTTTAGAACAAGCTGTTTCTGCATTTTAGGGTTTCAAAAAACAGACACCATGAGGTATTTTCATAAAGTTAAGGGAAGACTTTTTATTTCTTGCATGCTTTCATGGTAAGATCAAGTTAGGTTACAAGGATTCTCAATTTGAAACACTCACTTCATTAAAGTCTAAAAGGTTACGTCTATTGTATTTAAAAGCACTAAGCCTGCCTGTTCATTAAGTGTGGTATCAATTAATGAATAAACCAGAGTATTACTTCTGTAAGTACATTTTTGTGGTGAAATCACTATATTTGGTTCTCAAAACAAATAACAACTATTCTTTTGAGGCATTACATGTTCACTGTAGGGCTATGAAGGGTTAATGGAGTATTTCCCTCACAAAAGAATCATTATATAGACATGGTTCACCCTGTGTTCATGAAGACAATGAAGAATCAAAAACTGAAAAAGGTCTTAATGGCTTGAAGTAATTGTCGTTTCAAAACATTACTTTTTCACAAACACTTGATAGTTTAATGTTTAAAACACTTTGGACGTGTAGATGGCTGCCTGTGTTAAGACTGCTTAAGCTGAAGTGTTTGGAAAAGTCATTTGTTTGCGAAGTCGTGAGCGGATGAATGAGACTTGGATTATGCTGCTCGAGTTGTGGGGGAGTTTCTAAAAGGATGTTTTGATACATTTTGCAATTATTCATTTAGACTTGTTCTCGTTTGTTTGGTGAATAATAACGACCGCAGAGCCATGAGATAAAAAGATAAACAGGGAGAGTAATTGATGAACAAAAGGATGTGAAATACGACTTAAACCAAGTTATGAAATATAAAACGAGCCTTCATTCATTCAGTAAGATCAAGCACTGATGCTGCGATTAATCCAGTGATTAATCCAGAATGCACTCTGGTTATTAAAATGACCAGCTGGGAGCTCTCTGGTTTCTCCCCCTAAACTAAATAAATACTAATCCTACTGGATGAAGATCAAGCAGCTAATCTCAATCTGTCTTTCTACCACCAAGTCTGCAGATGCTCAGAATATAAAGTGAAAACAGCTCATTTGATTTATTGGTTTGGAGAGCTGTGCAGATCGTGTTGCGTCTGTGACATCGATTCAATTAGAGTCCTGACCAGAGGTCGCGGTAGACTTTTTCGCAGCACGTCATTTTGACGGACAAGATCGTAAAATTCTACTAACGTAAAATTCCAGTATTACTCGTCGGACTTGACACAACTCTGATGAGGGGGGGGGGGGGGGAGAGAGCATGCTCGTGAACTGTCAACAGGGGGTTTGTGAACTGTTAGCGCTGTGTTATGCATGCCCACTGCACCTCGCGGGAGCGCGCACAGCGTAAAGCAAATACTCGCTAACATTTAAATGATTTGTTCGGCAAAGTTAGGTTTGGAAACGGTATCATTTCCTTTTTGGCGGGCATGCATAACACGGCATAACACCGGAGCCTGCACATGCGTTAAATGCGTTAAATATTTTAACGCAATTCATTCAAAAAATAAATTACCGCCGTTAACGCGATAATTTTGACATCATTAATTATAATACCGTAATTTTCGGACTATAAGCCGCGCCTTTTTTCCCATTTTTCGACCATGCGGCTTATATAACGGTGCGGCTAATCTATGGATCTTTACAGCTAACGGCCACTAGGGGACCTCCTAAACCTATGGATTTTACAGGTTACAGTCCACCACCTTTAACTCTATGGGCTCTATGGCCGGTCCGCGCCCCCCACCTTTAAGCGGCGGGCTCCAGCAGGAAAAGCTGGAGGCCTTAAATATGGTAATTAAACATTAAAACACCTGCGGCTTATATTCCAGTGCGGCTTATATATGTACACATCATTCAATTTAGCTGCTGCGGCTTATATTCAGGTGCGCCTTATAGTCCAAAAATTACGGTACATTAATAATAATAAATACTTACAAAATAAAATCACATACATTAAATTAAGGATGTATGTTATAATATAAGTATAAATATAAATGACAAATATATATATAAAACAGCTTACAAAATATGAACTGCATGAAATAAAAGCAGAGTAGAAATGTAATATACTATAGAGCTTAAATAGAGACAGTAGAATATAAACACTACAGACGTCTTCTTTCTCTGTGATTGGATTCCTCACTCATTCCTCTCATTGTCATCTGCTGCTTTCCTTGCTTGTGATATTTGTGATGATGCTGATGTTTCCTGTTTCTCCTGCTGGATTCTGGGTCATGGATCCCCTAAGGACAAAATGTGAGGAGGAGGAGGGAGAGCATGTGGGAGGAAGATAAAACGAGGAGAGGGAAAGACTCACCTTCTCTCCATCAGATCTCGTATTGAAGCTACAGTAGGTCCAGATCCCAGGTGATTGTAGTACGGCCCTTCATCTTTCTCGAGGATTTGTTCTAGAAACAGAGACAGTAAAGGGTGAGAAAACTGCTGACAATTGGACCGAAAAAACACATAAATCAACAAAATAATTCACTGTATCCGACAGATCACAATTAGTGGTGGTAATGTATGTGCATTTACTAGTGCCTGGATAGAGTTGAAGCGAGTAGATGTCTCACTCAAGTGTGAAATATGTATCAGTAAAAGTACTTTAATCAAGAATATAGTGTGTCTGTACTGAAGCAAATCTCAGTTGGTGTAAAACAAAAATTCAAAGGCTTTTGCGATTTATTTTTAGACAGACTCTAAGACATCCTCTTTGTAGCTGAAGATAAATCGTCTTTGAGAAGCGTGAGAACATGCAACTGATTGCAACATCCAGTTCACACACAGACTGCAGGGCGTGGTGTGTGTGTGTGTGTGTGTAGACACTTTGTAAAGCAGAAGCTTTTTGAGGTAGTGATGAACGAGACAGTTTGTGCGAGTGTTGTTGTGAGGGAGTGAGGGTGTGTCTCTGTGAGCGCTGTCTACATCTGTGTTTATAGTGTGTAGTATGTGTGTGTGTGTGTGTGTGTGTGTGTGTGTGTGTGTGTGTGTGTGTGTGTGTGTGTGTGTGTGTGTGTGTGTGTGTGTGTGTGTGTGTGTGTGTGTGTGTGTGTGTGTGTGTGTGTGTGTGTGTGTGTGTGTGTGTGTGTGTGTGTGTGTGACTGCTTTAGACCGTTGTCCTACATGCCTCTGTGGTTGTAGACCACGTCCTCTTTGTATGTGATACCACGCAGCTGAATGTTTACTACATTTAGGCCAGCAACTAACTAATAGTTTATTTGGTTGATTAATTGTCTATAAAACATTAACATTTTGAAAATGTGTTTTCCAAAGCCTGAGATGACATCCTAAAATGTCTCTGGACTGTCCACAACTAAAGACATTCAGTATACTGTCATAAATAAAGAAATCAGAACATGTTGACATTTAATAAGCTAGAATCAAGGAATGTTTTCACCTAAAACATGTCTATAAGGAAATTTATTTTCAACAGTTTGTGGTTAATAAATTCACAGCTGATCGATTTATCTTCACAGAACTACCTACATTACATTCCTAATGGATTTTAAATGTCCCATCTTTGCAAGTCAACTAAAGCGGTGTGGCTCTGGCTCCTGTGCACGGAGCTTCTTTATCATACACTCCCTGGATAACAGCATTAGCTAAATGCTCTAGATGTAAATGCTCTTCACTATCAGCTGATTGTCTGGAGAGTGTATGTGCAGGAAGTGTGTGTGTGTGTGTGTGTGTGTGTGTGTGTGTGTGTGTGTGTGTGTGTGTGTGTGTGTGTGTGTGTGTGTGTGTGTGTGTGTGTGTGTGTGTGTGTGTGTGTGTGTGTGTGTGTGTGTGTGTGTGTGTGTGTGTGTGTGTGTGTGTGTGTGTGTCTGTGGCTCAGAAGCAATATGAGGTCACATTCCCCTGTTGGTGCAGGAGGCAGCAGGGTGTGGCTCAGGGCAGGAAGTGGAGGAGTCACTAAATCCTAGCCTGGAAATCTGATTACACAGTCACGTGTGGGGACTCGCTTCCCTTATGGGGACAAATTGGAGGTCCCCATAAGGGGAATCATTAATTTTAGGGTGAAGACTTGGTTAGGGTAAGGGTTAGGCATGTGTTGGTTATGGTTAAGGTTAGGATAAGTCTCCAGGAAATGCATGTAAGTCAATGTAATGTCCCCCGAAGTGATGTATACACACACACACACACACACACACACACACACACACACACACACACACACACACACACACACACACACACACACACACACACACACACACACACACACACACACACACACACACACACACACACACACACCAAACATTTCCTGCTATGAACCATGACATTTGTTTTTCATTGTGCGTTTGTTAATTTTGTCAAATGATTATGAGGTGGTTAACCTGTTTATGTTTGAGTCTGATTTTTTATGTAGAAATGTGGTGAGTCGATTGTGTCACCTGGGGCCCTGCTTGTCTCCACCCCCCTCACCTGTGTCTAATTGCTCCCCCCTCACCTGTGTCATGTTAGTCTGGGTATTTAAAGTGCTGGTTTCTTGTTGGGCTAAGAGGGTGTGTGAGATCCTTGTGTGTTTTTTGTAGGACTGTGAAATTCGGACGAATGTTGCAATAAGGCAACAGCTGGGACATGTTGCGAGGTGGGTTGCAGAGAAGGCAACCCAGAGCATGTCTACTCTGAAGAGTGATGGATGGTCTGTTGTAGTTTTTTTGATTTTGTTGTCTAACTTGTACTAGTTCGCTATTTTTTTTGTTTTGCTGCTGTTATTAAATTGTTTGGAGCTCAACCCAACCGACTAGGCCAGTGTTTTTTTGAACGGACAATTGAACCCCGTCACTGTGTGTGTGTGTGTGTGTGTGTGTGTGTGTGTGTGTGTGTGTGTGTGTGTGTGTGTGTGTGTGTGTGTGTGTGTGTGTGTGTGTGTGTGTGTGTGTGTGTGTGTGTGTGTGTGTGTGTGTGTGTGTGTGGCAGTCTCATTACAGCATTGAGTTATGTTGAAGGGAGTTGACAGGGGTGTGTGACCAAGCTTTACTATGAAGACTTGTTTTCTGCTCTAAGGAACACCACGCAGCTGCTCTCCTCCTCCTGTCACCCTCTTCAATGTTAAAGGTCTATATAACAGACATTAAGTAATACTTTATGCTCAAAATAATCATTTGTATATTAACTACCCTGTGTTACCAAGAACTCGTTGTGCCTTCACATGCATCAAATAATTGAAATTCATACGAAGTCTTGGCGAATTGAAGTACACTACATAGGGCCTGTGTTTAATCAAAACTATATTGAAATGTTGTATACAAAGTCCCACACAGCTCGTTCTGTATAATCTATGTTTCATTCATCCAGCTGTGTGCTCACTGCTCTACAAACACAGAAAACCTTAGTATTCAAACCCAAAACAGTGCCTGTACAGACGAGTGGTATGGGACGGTTTAATAGTAAAGGTTTAGTAAAAGTCATGTGTTTGTGAAGTAGTGAGCACAGCTGGATGGATGAGACTTGGATTATAGTGTGAGAGGGAGTCGTGTGAGAGTTTGTTAACGGATGTTTTGATGGTTCATTCATTAAGACTTTTCTGTGTTTATGATTCTTCATTCACCCTGGAGGGCATCTTAAATATGTGAAGGTTACATGAGGTACGTAATTCATATTCATGGCGACTTACGTACACTAACATCCCATAGAGATGCCTACAGAAGCAATTTGGGGTTGAGGAGGACCGAGTTAAATAACATATCATGTAATAACATCTAGTAAAATAATATATATTAAGTATATCATGAATCTTTTGAAGGCCTACAGCTCTACAGCTGGTCGCATTCACACCAGCCTTGTATAGTCCGGTTGAATCGAACCCTGGTGCATTTACCCGCTTGGTGCGGTTCGTTTAGGTCGGTGTGAACGCAGTCCAAGACCTCTTAAGTGAACTAAACAACCGGACTCTGGTCCGCTAAAATAGGTGGTCTCGGAGCGCTTGCTTGCGAACTCTGGAGCGGTTCATCGCTGGTGTGAACGCAGTCCGCACCAAAACATAGGAAGCGTAGTATTTACGTTTCACAAGAAAGCGGATGTCTTCCAAATTTTTTGCAAAAGAGTCTCTCGACATCCGCGGTTGTTTAGTTAAAGAGTGAAGCAGAATTAAGTGTTGAACAGTGTTGTGTAAAGTAAAAATGCTCCGTCAGCTACATAATATTAAGAACACCTGTCGTCGGTGAAACGCCCCTCCTTACTACAGAACGTCTCATATGTGTTAGAATGTTTTTTAACGGACGTTGTCTGATTATATAATCATATGCGCGGGCCGCTAGCGTCTGTTGATCTCCAGATTAACAGCAGCATGACAATAAACTGCCGAAAGTGCCGATGCTCCATGGCGGAGGCTCCGGTAGAAATTGCTGGGATTTGCGTTTTTACCCCCTTAATGTCTGACCAATGGTTGAACAGCATTTCCGAGCACATGACTTGTGTTTAAAGTTTATAGTCCGTTTGAATTTTGTGCGAACGCAAACCGAACCTTCTGAAAAATGAAACAATGTAACAAACTGTCGTCTGGTGCGCACCAGAGAAGCAGACTATTAGAGCTTAAAAACCGAAAAACATTTTTGGTAATTCCTTCATAGAGAACAAATATTTCCTTTTTCAGTCATTGCAACAAGTTAATGGCTGCTAACCAGTCAATTCAGGTGATATACTGGTTTAGTTATTCACTCATTAATGACAAGCTGGAAATAAGAAGAAGACAGGCTTGATCTTCTTAAATAATAAAGAATAGAGAAATGATGTGGGTGTATTGAAGCCTCATTCTGTCTAAAGCACTTTTATCTTACTGTTATCCTATTCTAAATATGGAATCTGTGACATGATCTATACGTGTTTCATAGCTTTCTACTGTAGGACCACCTACTCTGTTAACCTGAGCAGGGTACGACCCAAACTGAAGCCTTTCTGTCTAACAAAGGCTCTGTTCTGCTTGCCTGCCAGACCCAAACCCACACAAAAGGCTCCTTCTGCCACCACTGCTATTGTTCCCACCCGCTGCCTTTAGTGCCTCACACTGTCGCAGTCTCTATGGTCACAGTCACACCCCCCGGCAACACACACATTCTCAGAAACACTCAACAAGCATCCACACAGAGAGGGACTGTAATAATTGACCTAGTAGTGACAGGTGCATTAATGTTAAGCTGCAAGATATTCAGATTTAGATTCCCAAGAGTCCTCCCTGCAGAATATGCATGCCTAGTTGATACTAAAAAGCACCACAAGGAAAAGCTTTTACTACCCAACACAGATTTACTGTTCCAACAGACATCAACCTATCTCCACTTAGATATGAATTGAAGCGTTTGAAATGGTGTGAAATGTGTAAGATTGATACTATATTTATCCTAAAAGGGCTCTCAACACACTGACTTACCGACACAAGTGCAGACGGGGAACTCTGCCTGTAGATCCTTGGAAGGAGTATCCAGCAAGGTCTTGGTTGGGGTGTCCAGGTATCGCAAAGGAGACTCTAGGAATCCTCTGAGAGACGGAGAGCAGGGCAGTCCGTCCTTAGTTGGCGTGTCCTCCTCAGAGTAGCATGTGGTGGAAAGTACTGTTATATCCCCAGAGGATTCGATCTTCATACGCTTGGGCAGTGAAGAACACGGCATGCTGAACATATCCTCAAGTCTCCTGGCCTCCTGGTGCTGATTGTTATCCACCTTAGGGCTTTCTGTAGGTGTCTTATTCATGGTTGCTTCACTTTGGGTCCCTGACTTGTTGACGTCCATCTCCCGATCGTCTGGATGAGGTGTGGAGCTGGTTTGAGAGTTGTGAATTAAGGGAGTCGATGATGTGGGACTGAGGTCCTGAGAACTTGTCTGGGACCGGTTCAGCGGCTGAGGGTCTGTCGACGTCTCCATGGACTGAGTGGCAGGTGCGTCTGAGGCCGAGTCCCCAAATTCAGCCTCAAACTGCCGGATCAGTTCTTCATACTTGGGGTCTATGTTCATGACACTCGGTAATTGTGAAGTGCTGGATGGAGATGTGGAGGTCACAGGTGTGCTGGTGTTACTGGAGGCCAAGACGCCCACTCCATCTGATTTAGGAAACAGGGCCACAGATGGGAGAATGTGGCCCACGAGGAGCGGAGTGTTTTCAGACAAAGCAAAAACAGTGGAAGAGGGAGTCATTGAGGAGTTGGAAATGGATACCTGAGATTGGGCTGGGGCAGGGAGGCCTGCAGCAGCAGCCTGAGTGGAGTTACTGTGGATGGGTTGAGAGGGTAGCAGGCCGGCCAGGGCTGCGGCTCTGTCCATCGCGAGGACTGATGGTTTTTGTACGGTGATCTGATTCTGAGGCAGGAAGGTTGGCAGGGAGGCTTTCTGCTTGGTCTTCTTGATGATTATCGGCTTGGGTTTGGGCAGAGGAGGGACTGCAAGCATCCCGCTCGTAGCTTTAACAACAGGAGAACCGTGGCTGCTTTTTCTCCTCTTGGGTTCCTTGGGTTCCTGTTTGATGGGCAGATGTGGCAACCCTTCTGCCTCCATCTGTGGCCACCATTTTTTCAAGTTTTGACAAGCCATAGGTGCACGGGGGCCTGGTGCTCCAAAGACAGGGGAGTGGTTAGAGAAGAGGTTCCTCTTGTAGTGAAGGTGCTGTTGCAGAGCTGCCTGAGTGGAGTGGCGGATGGCTGCCTGGCCAGGAGATAGAGGACTGCCAGGGTAGTGCTGACCCAGCTGCTGACCATTAGCCATGCCGTAATGCCCCATGGAGGCAGTGTGATGGTAGTGCTCACCAGAGTCCGGTTCTTGCTTTATCCTGGCCAATGCTGGGTTGTCCTGGACCTGGACACCTCCATTCTGATTCAGCTGCTGTGGGACTGGAAGCTTGAAATTGCTAAACTTGCTGCTGGTGTCACCAAGCAGCTGTTTAAGCTCTGACATGGGGTCTGAGCTGCTGTGAGGCGCGGCAGCGTAGTGAGACTGGGGCTCGGATTTAACACACATCCACGGGTTCCTCTGTTCAGAGCCTCTACCTGCACCCTGCTGCCACTGCTGGGGATTAGGGCTGAAGCCTGGATGTTTTCCCTGGCCTGGGAAAGGAGAGGTAGAGGAGGGGAGAGGGGAAGCATCGGGTGGCTGGCCCTGGGAATGGGGTCTGTGGTGCTCGCAGGACCCTGGGGCCTGCTGGATGGTGTGTAGTCCTGGAGGGACGGATTGAGAGCGTGAGGAGGATGATTGGGGGCCGGGAGAGGACAGGATCACGCTAGTGCCATTTGGGGGTTGAGATTGGAGGTTGTGGGTATGTTGGTGGTGATGGAGGTTACTGTTGTAGGGAGAGCCGGCAGCTTGTGGACCAGCACCAGATAACTGCGTCAGAGCTTCTATTGCGATGGCTGTCTGCAGACTGACGTTCTTTTCCTTGGCTATGGAGAGCACCTGGGGAGAGCAGGGAATTGGGGGTTTGGGGCAGGGCATATGGACTGAGTGAGGGCCTTGAGATCCCTGCTGCTGGGGATAGGGAGAAGACAGACGGTGGCCACCATTCATCTGGGGGTAGGGCTGAGGGTGATGCTGCAAATGGGGATGCTGCAGATGAGGGTGTACGTGTGGGGGAGCATCCGCCGTCTTGCAGCCACCTTGATCCCCACTATTGGCCAACTTAATCTTCTTCTCCAGCCACTCAAGGTAGTCTGGACAGTCAGGCCCATCACAGTTGCAGTTGGGGGGCTTGTGTCCATGCTTAGCTTGGCTCAGTGCTGACTGGAGAGTGTTCAAGTCTTCTGGAGTTTGGCAGCTTCCCTCAGGTTTGGCCTGAACTCCATCAGCACCCACCTCTTTGGTGAACTTCTCATAGAGCCGGCCTGTGTTAGGCTTCACGGGGCAGGAGGAGGAGGAAGAAGGAGGCAGGGAGCCGGCTATAGCAGAGAAAGCCACCAGGTTGTGGGCGTCCTCCATGTTTGCGTGGTGGACAGGTTCACCAGGGGTGAGACCGCTGCTGCCGTTCCAACATTGTTGTTGGGTGTCACTGACCTTTCCATGTCCTGACACCCAGCACTGCCTAGGAGGCACACTCCCTGCCCTCTGCTGATCTGTTTCCATAGATGAGGCTTCATCATTGGGGAAGCGATTCACCCCATTGGCCAGTTCCAGGCTCAGCGCGCCTTCCTGGGGGCGGTCATGTGACCCAATTTCCATCTGGCCTCCACTTCTGGGGCCATCCACTGAAGTGACTTTGCGAACAGTCTGCAATACAAACAAGTACTGAGGTTAGTGAGATCATAACAATCCAATGAATCCAGGAACACTTGTAAAACAGTACACATTGTACACTAGGCATGATTTAGGAAAATCACCCGATGAATTTGTATTTGTAATATCAGACTCCATTCCCTTTTCCTCTTTCAGCTCTCATCCAGGGTTTCCCTCCTACTTCATACAGAACATACGGCGCTGCAGGGTCATGTCAGGAAAGGAAAGCGGCATTAACTATTGCTCCAGTGGACTGTTTTCATAACAGGCAAGTGTTTTGTCGAGCAAGTCACAGGTCATGAGGCATAGTTTTACTGTTGTATATAAAAGGACATTGTGCTCCAGATCAGTTGGGCTATGCAAAGCAGGCAGTTGGCTCTAAAACATGTCACCCTCGGTGTGTGCGGCAGATCAGAGACAAATACCAAATATACAAAACACTAATTTACTTTGAGGTCCAAAATATTTTACTTACATTAAAAACGACAAAGTTCTTAGTACATTTAAAAAGGGTAAATGCGCTTTGAAAGGGTTAAAAAAGGGTGATTCTTTTTATTTTAAGAAAACAATTTGTATAAGAAACGAATAAAGATATTTAAGAAATGTCCCATACACACATAAATGTACTGAACTTGATAACAACATGTGTCTGTGATTCTGCTTTCATCGGCCTTGTGGAATTTTGTGTTGACTTTATATTGTTCATGATGGGCTCAACTCAGTCTCTGAAAGTGGGCAGTGCAACTTCCATTCGCTTGAGTGACTATATCCTCAACCCAAGACATTTTCTTCTAAAAGAAGACCTTAAATGGCAAACACAGAATCAACCAAATACCTGAAGATTAGTATGTCATCCTAAATACAAAACCAACAAGAGAAAACCCCCTTCCTGCCCTGGCTGGTAAAACCACAGTCAAAGAGCTGGAGAGCTAAAAATACTCAAATTCTTTGTTGGAATTTTAACATTGAGGGTTTAACCGTTCAAAACAGTATTCATGGCAGATTGTGGCTCTGCACATGCTCTCAAACTATCTGAGCAAACACCAAATGCAATATTGGATAAACATGAGCATGTATTTAAAGAAACACACAAGATGAACTTACAACTTAATGCTACCAAGTTGTAGGGAGTAAAATTGCAGTTGGGCAGAATTGATGTTGTATATGTACGGGTTGGTGTACGCAGACAGAAAGGCCTGTCTAGTGTTAAAAGTCATGGACCTATACTGCATGTTTGCATGGCTAATGGAACATGTGACTACTGTATAAAATACTTGTCCACGTGGTTGAACTACCATCACGCTTCTGTTGAGAGACTTGTGCTAAACAAACCAAGACACCCTATGGGATGTACCAACATTTAAGCGATGATGTAGACTACAAAAAATGACAAGATTTGGCAAAAAAAAAAAAAAATACAAATAAAAGCTCCTTCCAAGTCTCTCAATGCTCAAGGTGATGTCTTCAAATGTCTTGTTATGTCAGTGAAACAGAGATAATATCATTTATTAATAAAGTTAACGATTATTTTTGTTTCTATAATCATCATGTAATGTAATCAGTAAAATGTGTAATCTGGAATAAGTGTATGTTTTTTAAGTCAAACAGCAGTTCTTTGGAGTTTGGCCCATTTACTTCCCTGTCATGTAAACACTTGTATACGCTTCCATCTTTGCCACTGCCATATAAAAGAGATTCTGATTCTCAAAGGGAACGTACCCGTTAGAGCACAGGTCAATTAAAAAGAACGCTTTGATGCTTCACTATCAGTGATTTATAAAGACAAATATAAGCAATGATTTGTCTTTAACCACCTGCTACAGCCCACCATGCCTTAAGTATTTCATAAACATGCTGGCTGTGAGTCACAAATTGGGGAAACATTGCTTCTTTAGTCTTCAAGGTTTAAAGACCTTCTCGGATGTTTTGTTGCACGTATCAAGAGCTGCAGCCACATTTCTCACTTCCTCTCTAAGTCAGAATTGGGTCAGTAACCACTAGTTTCTCCAAAAACTGCAAACACACCAATTGGACTTTTTTCAAAAGCACTCTGTTCTTTTGCTCAGCCTGAAGCACAATGAGATTTCATCGATAGAGCAAACAATAGGTGTAGGCAAATCATTTTACAATGTTTGATGAGATGTGAAATATCTTGATATGATACGATTTAAAGCCAACTATGGTGACCCACTGATGATGAATGTTTAAATACAACGTGCAAACAGCATTCAGCCCAGGTTAACCCCTCATAGATTGTCCTCAAATAACTCGAGAGAGTACCAGCAAACAGAGATAAACCAAGGGCAGTCTGAAGGATCATTGACAGAGTTCATGTAGTGGCTGAACAGTCTTTTCCAACAGCACATAATCAACGGCAGACTCACTGTATAAATAGCTTTTGTGGTGTTAGCCCAAAAGCTGCGAAGATGATTTATTACAATGTGAAATATTAAATTAAACGCACATTTTCTGCTTTTTAAATGTGATTTAATTATTTCTCAATGTCTGTGAAATGAATAATTTTAAGGTGTGGACAAAACAAAGGACTTTACAGTATCTTGGGCTTTTGGAAACACTGATGCACATTGTGGACGACATATTATCAAGCTTCATAAATGTGGAAATGTTATGGTTTCTTCCCTCCTCTAGGAAAGAAAGATGTATATATATATGAGTGGTGGACTAATTGACATTTGGTAAACACTGATTGACATTTTTGGCCATTTTATGGATAAATTGGATGATTGAGAAATAACAAACTGTATTATAACCATTTGAGCGTCACATATATTAAACCTATATTCATACTAGGAACACAAATCACACCCTAAACATGCACCTTATGTACAAACCCTGCACCTTAAGAAGACACAACAAAAACAAAAACTTACACTTAAACACAAATCCATAGCAGGCTATCTGGTTCCTCAACATGGATGTGAACTAGTTCCAGATCCAGAAGATATACAAAACAGAGAACAAATGCTGTGTGTAGATCCATCAGCGCACGACAGCAGAAGTGAGCCTGACATGTAGCTTCCTCATCATTTGAATATTATTAAAATGAGCCTTTGCAAGTGGCTAATTACTGGACAGGCAGTATGCTCAGGCCTTTTGAATTCACCTTCTGCGCCGGGTGTCTGTTGGGGGTCCATGGGGGGGGGGGGGTCGGGGGTATTGGAAAGAGGTGTGAGGGGAGGGGGTTGTCGGGATAGCAGTGAACAGCCGGCATGCAATACGTGAGAGGCCCCATGTCTGCATCACACGGGAAAGAGGAAGAAGAAGAAGAGGGGGGGGGGGGGCTGTGCATGCACGGCAGTTATGGGAACTGCAGTGTGTTGAAACACAGTGACTGCAACACTGCACAACCCACAATCGAGCACACTGACGCTCTCTTTTCCCCTTTTACACACAGTTACATGGACGAAACCCCGCCACAGACACACAGTCACGTGGGTTTAAAGCACCGCGGGCTGCACTCAGATGGACTTTACTCCGATGCGTCTGTGCAGATAATAAATACTGCACGACAACACTTCTCTGAGTCCTCACATGATCGCAGCCTTGATTAACCTTGAGCTTGCCAACCTGGGAATGAACGCTGCACTTGACACCTGCAGCACACTACACCTATGCGGGTATCTTTGGACTGGACAGACCACGTGCTTTGACAAATATTTACACCGTGACAGAGCCTGCCAAGAGTTTATCTGTCTTCTCTCGCAGTGTGTCACTCACACACACAATAGTGCATGCCTGACACACTCTTTAAAGTGTCTCTGAAGACATCAACATCGCTAACCAGATCAGATATGGCAGTCTGATTTCACAAGACAAGCTTTCACAGCTCTGCGAGGGCTATTTAACTCTGACGGTACAAAAAGCAACAACTAGACGGAGGAAACAAAGCCACTAAATACACTAATGGTGGTGGTGGTGACGAAGGGGTTAAGTGAAGCTCGTGAGTAGACAGCTGAACCTAAATCCCAGATACACAACAGCCCCCCCTCAATCCTCCCTCTTGTCCTCCTCCTTTGCCCCCACCCCTTCCTTTGCTGCCGTGCCGAGCAGGAACATGAAGCAGAGACAATATGAAGCCGGCGTAGAGCCCGAACAGCGGCGCCGCATACTTACGTGGTCTTAGACGTCCAGAGGGGGAAAGCAGACGTTAAGAGGAGCATGAGAGGTTCTTGCCGGCACAGCAGCCCACGATCAATCCGACCCCGATGGGTTGTATTCCTTTTTTATTTCTTGCAGTCTGCACAGGCAGAGCGAGCGCCGAAATACACATGCATGCATTCACACACAGCAAGCCTCTCACACACACATGCAACAAACCTCCTCCAAACACAGCTCCACACACATTTCTAATTTATCTCGTGCCTCTTCTTATGGCCGACGCTTTCTGTTCTCTCCTTTTTCCTTTCTCATTATCTCTTGTCTGCTCCTCCCTTCCCTTTTTCAATATCCTCTTTCTTTCTCTCGGCTACACATGCAGTCGGCTTCTCTTCGCAGCCCCCACCTTCCCCCTCTCTCTCTCTCTCTCTCTCTCTCTCCATTCCCCTCCCTCTCGCGCAGCCTCTCCCTCCATCTCCTCTCTCTCTCTCTCTCTCCAGTGTGTGCAGAGCGAGAGGCCATTATCTGAGCCGCAGTGGGCACGTACGATGCAATGGGGGAGTGTGCAGTGAGCAGAAACAGAGAGCTGTGGGGGAGAGTCGCCAGTAGCGGCAGCCTAGGAAACAGCACGGTGCAGCAGAGAAAGCCAATGAGAAAACCTCTGTGTGTGTGTGTGTGTGTGTGTGTGTGTGTGTGTGTGTGTGTGTGTGTGTGCACACCCTTCAGCACCACTGCATTAGGTGATGCCACATATAGCTGTGTGTTTTGTTTATCCACAAAAAAAGCCCACTGTTGGCAATTTAGGCTATGACAGAGTTTTCCAGTGCAGAGGCGAACCATCGACTGCCAAGCGAATGCACAACTCACAACGCCATCAACGGGAAAAAGGAACGAAAGGAAAACAGCGATGTTATGTTTACGCATGTGTATGTCGTCTGGAAGTGGGGTCTGCTTTTCCTTAAGGATGTTTTTGTTCCATGGTTTTAGCGAACAAGATTACGACTCTGGGCCAAAGGACAAGCCACCGATTACGGTTCTCGGATCTTTCCCATTCACACCGGTCGCCTATTCGTCACTTAAAACCAAACGCTTGAATCCTACACCTGTGGCGGAGAGTAATAGATCCTGTAAGCGAGGCAGCATGCGCAGGAAAGAGGAAAGGATGGGAGATGGAGAGGGAGCTGCTGGCCCTGGCTCGGAGATCCAACGGACGAGGTGGAAGGTCTCCGGCTGGGTTCGCTCTATAAACTATCGACAGTATAATGTCAAATCACTCTGTACACGAGGGGTGAGAATAAACGGAATAGCAATGGCGATATGATTAGAAAAGAAGTCAAAGGAAGTACGCGAGGCGATGGAGAGGGGATGACACTTTCGACATCAGCGAGAAAGAGTAGCAGAATGGAAACACTGAGGAGAGGGAAAGAGGAGAAAAACAGTCATTATGTAAGGGAGCAAAGGAGATAAGGATGAAGAGGGTCTGCTGGTCAGCCACCACGGAAACCATCACAGTTCGCTGAGGACTTCTATCCACGGGTAAACGTCCTCTAGTCTTCTCTCCTCACCGTTGTCCTGCCTTGGCGTCTTTGCCATCATTATCATCATCAACGTCGCCATGATCGCTGGATGTTCCCTGTCAGACCGGCCTTGTGGCGTCTCCTCTCTTCTCTCCAACATTGCTGGAGTTTTGGAGCAGATTAAACCGGGAGGAGGAGGAGGGGCGGAAACATGGCCGTCCTCCCCATGCAGATCGCTGTCAGCTCCTGCGTAGTGCTTTTCTCTTATGTTACCGAGCTGCGCTATGGCTGGATCAACTTGTCCCTGCTTCTCTGACTTTCGCCTCTTTCTCTTGATCTGTCGCTTTCTCAAAGTGCCTCTGCCTCCCTCTCTGAATTTGCCTCTCTGTTTTCTTTCCTGAGCCTTTTCTCCTTGTAGCATAGCTTATTGCATTTCCGTTCCAACTCTGCCTGACGCTCTGTGGCCCTGTAAATTGCACACTGCCCGTCCCTCTGTTGCCACACATATTCGTATATATACACACACACACAGATGAGCGTCAAATCCTAGAGAGGAACACAGCGCAGCCTAAGCTGTCTAAGGGAAGGAGAAGAGAAGTAGAGCATCAGGTCATGTGACCAGGGAGTGCCAATGAGCGAGGGGGAGAGCAATGAGCAAGAGAGGTAGGAAACACATGTGGCGGTGACGTAGCTGCACCGTCATCGTCGTCACGAGTGTCTCCCACCCTGACACTTGCCTTTGGTGGGTACATGCTTTCTTCTGTCACGTGCCCACTTACAACTATCACCCGCAACACACACCAACGGACACTCGAAGGCGTCATCCACCCGACTCACTCTCCAGGCTGCAGTGACACAGCAGTTTCAAACTCAACACTCGCCTTAACCCATGCGTCACATGCTCTCCGCGCACAGTTCCTCTTTTGAAAGAGCTAATGAGCAAATCAGGCTTTGTCTGTCCTGTAAAGCAGAGCTCTTATTAAAGAATGTATAACCGCTACACAACACTTGCCACGATAAATCATACAGAAACAGTAAGGAGCCAATTGTCTTCCAAAGATGATGAAAACAAGATAATCTAAATAAAACAATTTGACATATTGCACACAATCCGCCTTTCCTTAACAGCACTAGAGACTAGAGTCTGGTGAATATAGTGAGCCAGAATAAGAATAGGAGATATGGAAAAGCCATCTATTTTAATGGTGTTTGCCCTAATGGAGCAACTCTACAAATAGTCCAGGCTAAAAGAGACCTCACAGTCACAACAACAACAACCACTGTGTATAAATGAATAGCAGCACTTTAACACTATCAACACCATGAAGAAACAGAAACGCAAGTTAAACTCTTGATCGAGCTCTGAGTGAAAGTGTCCCTGTCCAAATACATCGCCGAGTAAAACCAAGAAGTACAATTTGACCCAAACATCAACAAAGGAGAAACCTCCACGGCAGGAAATCCACCTTTCTCACACGCGATGTGATCAACATTTACGGTTTGATACAAGTTCTTTAAACACAGAAATGTAGCCGGTGTCATTTCAGGAAAGCCAGGTGTTTACCAGATATTACATCATCGTGTGCTTCGGGATTTCTCTGTGAGTGAAACACCACCATGCTGCCTTTCAGGTTTGCCCATGAGAGCTGTCCTGAAATCACCTCCTGAGCACAAAGGGTTACTCTCATCTAGATAGCAGAACAACGTGACCGACTACATTATAACTGAAGGGCACACGGTGTCGTCTAACTTGTAAATCAACTGTGTTCACTCAGAGCTCAAGAGAAAGTATTTCAGAAGAATATTACTTACGGCAAGCCTGCTGTAACCCGGCATCGAGAAAGAAGAAAGAACACACTCTCGCATGGATCATCTCACAATCTAGTCAAATGATCGTCCAAATGAGTTGGTTTTTTTTCACGCCTTCGTTTCTTTCTCTCTCCATCTGTCTCACGTCTCTCGCTTTCTGTTTCTCAGCATCACAGAGGAAAGGTTTGGGTTGTAGGAGTGATGACTGACATGAGAAATCCACCCTCAGCAGTGTGTGCCGGGTCGAATTTCATATGACTAACCCTGAATCATCTTTTTTCTATTCTTCTCAACAAAGTCCTGACGTAAAAACACTTCTGTGAACCCGAAACAAACTTCTTGTATTTAAATGTTACCAACACAACAACCTAGTGGGAGGTCTGAGTGTAGGAGACACATGAAGAACCAAAACAGAACAACCCATTCAGGTGAATAATATTTACAGGAACTGCTGTGAGTTCTCTATTTCTGCAGATTCATCACCTCTCATCAGTGGGAGGGTTAAGGCATTAAGCAGCTCACATGAGCATCATGGTCATGATATGAGGGTCTCCCCCCCCCCTCTCCTCCCATCTTTCCCTGTCAGCTGACTCCCCCTCCTGCTCCCATCTACTTCCATACACCCTCACCCCACATTACCCTGCAGTCTAAAGCCATCAAGGTCACCAGATCTGACACACTTCGACTTTCCTTCTCCCCTCTTGTTTTCTTCTGCCCACCCCCAACACACACTTTCCTGTTTCACACACACACACACACACACACACACACACACACACACACACACACACACACACACACACACACACACACACACACACACACACACACACACACACACACACACACACACACACACACACACACACACACACACACACACACACACACACACACACACACACACACACACACACACACACACACACACACACACACACACACACACACACACACACACACACACAACACATGCAGAGGAGCAAACTTCAGTGATGTTCTCTTCCCGCACACACACATGCTCGAGTGCCGGCAGTATTGGATTGTTCAGTGAGGTCAGCGGGTTTATTTGTGGGCAGGACGAGAGGCTACAAATATTTAACAGAGCAGAAAACATAGGGTTTCTGCCTGGTTTAACAAATACAGATGAATACATTACTGGGCTATCTTAGGATTTGGTATTATTTTTGCCTAGTTTTGCTTTTTTTATAAGGAACACTGAACAACGTTTTATAATGTCGTACATAGAGACTTATTTTTTGTATTGAATATTTAGTCTCTGTGGATAACATTCACTATCCAGATCACCTTTATACATTTCAACTGTTTGATATATTGCCAGATTCAATTCAAGATTTAAACGTCATTTTATTGTCCGATAGCGAGTTCTCTGGTAATTTAGATGAATAAATAAAGAACAACCACTTACGTTTGTAAACCCCTGTGTGCTTTTAATACTCGACAAGTAAAGTTTGTTCTCATTATGTTAAGAAGTTTTAAAGTCCAAACGACAGAAGTAGCCCTACTTTTAGATAAACGCTATGTTAGTATTCGGTGGGCTGAGAGTCAGATGGTTGTCCAAATGACGCCATACCTCTTTCAACGCAGTTTGGCTGCTTTGATCGTTTACACATGAAGCTTCACTTTGCAACTTTTAGTCCGTCCATGTGTCTTTGTTTTGTTCATGAATATCCGACAGACAGCGCAATGATCGACAGTGCCTGTTTTGAAAAGCATATTGAGGCCGATCTGAAAAGTGTGCTTGAATCCACGAATGAATGGTTTATTTGAATCTGTTAAAAGACTGTTAACATATTGTTCATGTAGCTTCTCCTTGTTGTTTCCACATTGCAAGTGTCTGTTTCTCTCTCTCTCTTTGTTTTTGATCTTATTGCCAAAACAAAACGGTAGGGATAGTAAGAAGTGAAATAATTGGGATTACATTTTTGAATTGCATATCAGGGCTTCAGGCATCCGAAAAATGTACACGTAAAAATGAACGTACACTATCTTTGAATCTGTTAAAAGACTGTTCACATATTGTAGCTTAATCGTGTTATTTCCACATTGCATTTATGTTTCTCTCTCTCTTTGTTTTTGATCTAATTTCCAAAACAAAATGGTAAGGACAGTCACAAAGTAGTATTTATTTGAATAGCATGAAAGGGCTTCTAATATCAGATCAGTGCACATGAATCTATGAAAGCACATTATCTGTTCACATGTTGTTCATATTTTAGGTTTCACCGTGTTGTTTCCACCTTGCACCGGTCTCTTTCCCTCTCTTTGTCTTTGCTTTCATTGCCATCTGCCCCCCCCCCCCCATAGCTCCTCCCCCGACACGCTCCCAGGCAGGACGGTGTTATGTTCGGGGTGTGTTTGTGTGTAGATCGTAGTGCTGAATGTACGGTATCCAGTCTGAGTCATACCTCCTGACTGTGGCACGTGCAACTCGGCACGAATAGCCCAGCTGGGGAAGGCCAACCCTCTCTCTCTCTCTTTCTCTCCCCCTCCCTCCCTTACCCCTCTACTCACAAAGAGCAAGGGAGGAGTGGTTTGAGGAGGGAGGAGGAAAAATTAAAGGTTGTTATGGGAGGAGAGGGGGGGGGGGTTTGTTGGGCAGGGTGGAGCTGCTAAAAAATAACGAGGAGGAGGAGGCGCTGTTTTCAAGAGGCAGCTCTTTGTGCCTGAGGTTTGAAAAGAAGGAGAAGAATGTAATCAATATATAAGATATGTCTTTGGGTCCGAGACAAAGAGAGTGGACAAAAGACAGACGGGAGATGGATGTGGGAAAGACATGATAAAATGAAGCCTCACTGAGTGCCAGGGTGAGGCAAGTCGTAATAAAGTTTACATCAGTGTCCAGCATTAACGGTTATTTATAATAGTAGAAGATTGGTATATAAGAGAGTATCATTATGTGTTCTGTATATTTTATAGTGTTTAGGGAGTATGTCTTATTTACTGGGAGTATAATAATAATTACTTACATTTCTATAGCGCCTCACACATACCCAAGGACGCTTTTACAAAAGGGGGGGACACTAAACACACTCTCTATTTTTAAGACATTTTGTCATTCTTGTAGATTGACTGTCAACATGCTGCTGTGACAAAACCATTTCTCAACTTTGGATAAATAAAGTACCTACCTACCTACCTACCTACCTACCTACCTACCTACCTACCTACCTACCTACCTATCTATCTATCTATCTATCTATCTACCTACCTACCTACCTACCTACCTACCTACCTACCTACCTACCTACCTACCTACCTATCTATCTACCTACCTACCTAGTAAAGCAACCTGTCCTCAGGTGAGACACATCACACACTTAATAATTATAAATAATAAATAAAAAAATGGCTTTTTGGAGATTATATGATGTGTTTTGAATTACTCGTACTTGAGAGGGAGAGCTAGAGAAACGTCCCCCTGCTCAGTGGCTGGTTGCCAGCCTCTCTCAGGACTCGGGCTAAGATTAGCTTCCCATATGTTCACGTGAGGCGTAGCCGGGCTTAAAGGGCCAGCACTCCACCTCTTTACACTAAATCATACTGATTTACAGCCAAGGTCCAAATGGTTTTTATGTCACATGACAGGGTCTTATAGAGGATGATGTCTGGAAATGTTTTGCCGTTTAATGTGTAATTTCTTTCTGAAGTAAATACATGCCATGTGTTCTGGACTATCAGTTGTATTACTTATCGTACATCAAAGCTGCACAGATAAGTGTAGTCATCAATCATAAGATGGGAGGAAAAAGGTGGCCAACTATTTTTTATTATCGTTTCCTTTAAAAGCTATTTCTCATGCAACAAAGGCAGAACATGCTTCTTTTTTGTTTATATTTTGCAGGTGAATTATTGCTTTAAACAAGGAATATTATAAAAGGAAGAATTAGATGTGGCCTTGCTAAAATAAATTTGAAAGCAAGACATGACAGATGGTTAAAAAGAAAGTCTTAGTCTTTGTTGATTAATCGATTAGTTCACAGAGTAAGTGATAAAACAACAATATTTTAAAGTCGAGTCATTTTTGAAAGTGACATCAAATGCTGTTCTTAGCCCCTGAGTAATGTTTAATATCATATTATAGTGAATATATTTGGCATTTTGATTGACAATACAACATTTAAAGAACATTTAGAAACTGGGGTGGACCATTTTTCATTTTTTATAGATCAAACGATATATCTGGAAAAATAATCAGCAGATGAATCAATAATGTAAATAACCGTTACTATCTGACATTACAATCAGTCCAATCTTCCACATCTCTCTGGACCAATCATATGTGAATTCACATTAATAAACCTCTGTTGTTCCAGAGATCAACATGTTCATGTGCGTGCTCCCATAGCGTGAGATAAAGCTTGGACAGCTGTGGCGTTGTGTTGCATAAAACCTGGCGGTGGGTTAGCGGAGGGATTCAGGATCCAGTAAAGTTTCCAGAGGGAGTGAGCAGAGAGTTAAAGAGCTCGAGCAACAGCTGAGGGCTCCCCCCTCTCCCCCCCCATTCATTTTGTATTAACTGCGGCACCGGGCGGCCGACAGCCTCCCTCGACATCAAACACTGATCCCACCAACAATGCCACACACTGAACCTCGTGGTGCCATGCAGGGCATGGATCCATCATGATCACTGGCACACTGAAGCAGGACAGAGACTAGCTTTACTGCCATTAAATACAGATGAAAAGATGTATTAAAGGTCACCTATTATGCAAAATCCTCTTCTTCATGTCTCTTCTACATCAACATGTGTCCCCTCTGTGTAAAGAAACTCTGAAAGTTTCAGGAAAAAAGATTCTCTCTCTTTTTGTCCTGATCCATTTATACAAAAACCTGTCTGAAAATGAGCTGATCAGATTTTGGTCACTTTATGATGTCATAATGATTGTTTGGCTTGTGTAACCAAGGTAACCCCCCACCCCTCCGCCTTATCACCTGACTCTCCTCCTAGAGCACCATTGTGTTCTTTTTAACCAAATCTCTCTCATACCTCATTCCCACCAACGGTGTTTCAGGGCCGGTTCGGAGCTGGAGCTTGAAAAGCACCAGGTGCTCCTGTTCACACCGCAGCGGAGCAGCCTCTTAGCTCCGGAATCTGGTTCATTTCAAGCACCAACAAATTGTCCGGCTAGAGCAAAAGCACCACATTCGTCACGCTTACGTCGAGGCGGGGGCAGGGGCTTCAACTCCTGAACAACAACAAAAAGCCGGCGTTTTATCCAGTTTGTACACAACGATGGATAAACTTAACGAGCAGCAGTGGTCCACTGAAGAGACCAGCTACCTGCTGGGAATCTGGTCTTCTGAAGAGGTACAGAGGAAGCTGGAGCACGATCGGCCATTGTTGTTGTTGTCTGTGTCAGCTATGAGGGGTTTCTGCGCGCTTTGGCTTTATGAAGCAGGTACGCAAACGGTTACGTCATGACGCAAACGATGACGCAATGACGCAGCACCAGTCGGACTCTGGGCGGTGTGAAAAGAGCCGGAGCTAAACCGAAGAACCGGTTCTGAACCTGAAAAGCTCTAGCACAGAGCTTGAACCGGAGTTGCGTTGGTGTGAATGAGGTATCAGAGGGGCGTGAGGAGGGGCTCCTTATTTTCATCTGAAGTAACAGACAGAGAATCAGCACTTTTGAAACAGGGTAGAAACAGAGGGGATTATGGGTAATGCTGCAATGATCGGTTTGGTGTTTCAGCCAATCAGAGACAGGTTCTGTGTATATCTGAGACCTGTAATATGTTGATGAAAAACAGTATAATAGGGGAGCTTTAATAATTGCATGTATGTGAGGCCATCATTGGTGACTTTATAGATGATGAACTCTCATGAGGATTTACTTGATGTGATGTTTTCCAGTCCTTCAGGCGCCTTTGATACAATACTTCTTTTGTAACCGTTAAAGGAAATGACTTCTGCACAATGTACTGTAGATATTTGTGAAATGCCAGGAAGCAGCTGACTATTTCTGAGTTTGCTTGCAGGGTTGTAGTCAAGGTGAAATGGGTTTATTTGTAGTCACTTCTGAACTGCAGACAATGCCTCAACTTATAAGATCTGTCACCAACTCAAGGACGCAGAATACATTTATGCTTTTCAGGACATGTGTACACTTTGTATGTAAAAAACACCATTTATTATATTCCAGTAACCTCAAGATATAGTTCACCTGCAAAATAACCATTTATTTATCAATGATGAACTTTGTGTTATCTCTAAAGAAAACAGATTTGATCTCAGTGATCTCAGGGAACGAAGAATTAGAAACGGAGAAAAGTCTTGATGAATTTAACCAAAAGTAGGTCGTGTTTAAAAGCAAGACTGAAATAACCCTCTGCATGTCTCAAACTTCTGCACACTACTCGTTCAAGTGTTTTATATAGTAGTGTTTTATTGAAAAGTCGTGTTTGTGTAGTGACAGGGTATATGCAGGAATCCTGAAGTCAAATGTAATACTTTTTAAGACCCCGCGGACACCCTGAGTAAAGTTGTGTGTGAGTTTGTAAATGGATCTTACTTCACATTATTAAGACTTTTCTCTATTTTTGGATTCTTTCTTCACCGTAGAGGCATGCAAAGGTTTGATTTGGGAATTCAAAGTAACAATGAGCAACTGACTAATAAATGTCCATTTTGCGTGTGAACTATTCCTTCAAACCAAGAATGTTTTTTGATCATGTTTTTCTGTTGTTAAACATTAGCCCCATTTTTGCAGACATCAAAAATCCACCTTTGTATTGTTATGTTCTCCGTGGAGGCATTCAACATTTTAATCAAGATTTCGAGGAAACACAAGGCTAGTAATTAATACAAAATGCATTTTTCATGAATGAATATTAAAGGAAAATAATACGTCTTCAATCATTATGTATGACTGTTTGAGTGGAATAAAGACCATGACAGCCCAATCTGTTCATCCTGAGAACCAAAAAGCAGATATAACTTTCGCCTATAAGCCACGTTTCCCCACAGCTATTAGATCACTACTTGCATTTCAGAGCACACAGGAAACATAGCTGCATTTCTTCACAGACGGAAACTTCACACAGAGCAGTGAACGCATCGTGAGCCAGCGCTGAATGGAAGAGGTGATGTCAAACCCTCCACTTCCTCAGTCTCTACTACACTACACACTATAAACACACACACACACAAACACACGTGTGCGGTGCCGGCGAGTTTGTCACGTGACCAAACTTTGGATGCCGGACTTGAGCTAAAATTAAAGCAATGATGTCATCAGACATTCAGTGTTGCCACGGAAACTGGGTCAGCGTTAACCCTTTACGATCGAAGCCGGGGATTCCAGCGTTATGATTTTAAAAAACCTTCCATCTGCTGTCACGCAAATTCAGTCTCTACTCCGACTGTTTCCTACCAGCGTGCCGTTTGAAGTTCATCACAAGTAGAGAGAGGAAATCCTGTGTTTGTGCGTGGAAAGAAGAATCACGCGAGTGCACTGTGTGTCTTATAACCTGTTGTGGTACAAACTCTTAACTTGCTTCCTGAACAGCAAAACTTAGAGAGAGCAGACTGACATACTTTTGATGTCTTTGATCCGATGTGTGTGTGTCCTTGAAATATCAGAATCATAATAGTACTGATAATAAACTTTACCGATACAGAACCTTCCGTGCGAGGGGGAAATTGCAACCAAACATTGATAAAACGGATTAAAACGAAGCAATAAATACATATAAAAAAGTATAAAACCAAAAATAGGGTTAGCTAATTAAACACAATGCTCAATATATATGTTTTTAATATGTTTACAGAGCTTGCTTCTTGTATGGCCTTGGATATGGGATTCAATAGTATTAATGCAAAGGTTAAAAAAAACACTTCCAATGACTGAATGAATGTTTGTGTGTTTATGTCTGCATTTTGATCAGTTATGTTGTTTGTTTACGTAGGTTTGTCCTATTATATGTGCATATGACGATGTACATTTATTTATGTATACATTTCTTTTTAGTTCTTACAACTTGTCACCTCTGTGTTTTCCGGGGAAAGGTGTGAAAATGGACAACATGCAAACTTCTGTATTCTGCTGTCACACACTGAATGTAATGCACTAGTGTTACATTTTTGATAATAAAGGGACATTAGGATCTAACAGTCATTTCAGGATTATAAAATGACAAATAATTGGTACTCTAGGCTGGCCCCAAACCTTAAAATCAACGCTTAAAGACACTTGGAGACAGTGCAGGTTAGCTACAGCATGGCTGATATTCTCTGTCTGTTTTTGTTTTAGTGAAAACATGTTGCTGCTGGCGGTTGCCCGGGTTATTCTTTGTGTGACCAGGGAAGTGTTTGACAAGGAAACAGATCCCGACGAGATAAACACCGCGGCGAGGACCCTGACCTCGGACAAACAGGATCTCAGGAATGCAGAGAATAGAGACTTGTTAAACACAGTCTGCACTGATTTCTTTCTTACCCCCCTACAGATGGTCGTATATGTACAGTAAAGATAAGAGGCACAGGGATTAGAGCAGGCTTAAAGAAAACCTGTTCATCACATTTGAAACTGATTAACTAACATCTCATAGGCTTGAATGTCCTCCAGTCGTAACCTGCAGCGTGGGAAAGTAACTCAGTATATTTAACAGTAATTAAGTACAACTTTGAAATACTCGACAGGTATTAAGTATAGAGTATTTACAATTTAAGGCTACTATATACTCTACAATTTGGAAGCAGATATTGTACTTTTTACTCCTCTAAATTTATTTGACAACGCTAGTTACCAGTACCTTTACATTATTAATGCAAAATCCAATTGTTTATTATGATGAACCGTTATGGATTAAGATACCGAGCAGTTTAATAAGTCAATAAGGTTAGCTCCACCTTTACCAGCGGCAACATTTAAAAAGAGAAACACATTCATGGATCCCTGATTATAATCCAGAAGTACAATATATATTATTTGAAAGATGGACATTCTGCATAATGAGTACTTTATCAATATCAAAAAAGAAATGTTAACTATTTCAATACGAGTACTTCTGTACTTTAGTAACAAAAATGAACTGAGTATTTCTAAATAGTGGTTTTACTACTTTGACCAAATGATCTTCTTCCACCTCTGGTATCTCGTCTTTTCCACATTGTCTAGTTCTACAACACGGACAGTGTGAAGTCAAACTAAAGCTCTCTTTCTCCCGCAGAGATGACATCCTAATAATCTTATAACTCGACAAATCCTTTCCTCATGAAGCCTCGCCGCTCAAACTTCCTATGCACAGAAACACAGGAGCGTGCCTCGACTCGACAGACGGAAGAACAGCATCGCTCAGCGGCCGCCTCACGCCACAGGTTACTACGCCGGCAATCACACGTACGCATGCGTGACCCACTCACTTTTACTCCCCTTACCTCATTTGACTCCAGAACCTAGGAGGAGAAGAAGAAGAAGGACGGCCCTCCTGGCTCCTGAGCCGGCGAGTCGGCTTCTTCCTCCTCCCCCCTCCTCTCCCTGGCTTGTTGTATCTACACATGCTTTTCTCTGGCACCAATCAGAAGGCAGCGTGGGACGCTTTAAACTGAGGACGCCGCCACTTCATCATGAGGCGCTCAGCTCACCGCGGCTTGGAGATAAACTTTAACACAGTCAGCTTCCGAGCGGGGAAATTGAGATTGGCAAAGTACATCCTGAGACGTCTAATAATGCACCTCGATTCCAACCGGAGACCACCTCAGGGAGAAATAATGAGCTCGCCGGAGAGAGGAGCAAACAGTCAAATGACAAACTAGCGACTGAACCACGGCGGTTTCTGCGTAACAGGTATTGAAAACATAGACATACATGGAAAACTAACGTAGTCACATTTAAAGGAATGCAAATACACACAAAGAAAGAGTAGAGGGGTTGGTCGCTGCCTTGATTAATGCTTACACCTCATAAACAAGCGGGAATCAAAGCAAGATGTACAGAGATGGCACTCGTCTTACCTCTGCGGCAGGTTCAGGGTTTCCCAAGCTGCCTCGTTGGTTGTCTTCAAAATACTCCACCTGTACAGCCATTCAACAGACGAGGAGCGAGGGAAGGGGGGGGAGTGAGAGGGAGACAGAGAGAGATGGGAGGGGGTGAGATTAGCAATCAATAGAATAATGCGACAAGGGCCGGTTTGAAAAAGACTGGTCATTAAGGACAGGAGCACCGGGTGGGACATGTCTGTCTTTGCACACAGCCTCCTTGCTGTCACACATAAATAAAGTCTTTTTCTTTGATTGGTGTTTCAGACAGCGAGCCGGCACTTCCCTCTGCTGCTTGGACACAGACTCAATTTCAATTCAAGAATTATGTAATGTCTGTATCCTCCTCACCCCCCTCATAGATATAAATAAATGCTGAATACGAGAGTTTGTTAAAACCGTGCACAAGTGTCAGTGAAAAGCTGGGAGGCAGTACATGGAAACTGGGTCTTCTCATTGTGCACAGCATGTCCCCCCTTGTCTGCATAACCCTGGATGTCTCGATGTTAAATTATGTGTTTTGTCTAGAGCTGTTCCCCAAGCCCGCCAACCTCCCCCCTCCTCCCCCCCCCCCCCCCACCTATCAATCCTAAAATAGTCTGGAGTGATGAATATTTACCCTCCAAGCCTCTGAGCTGCCTTGGTTTTTACTCCGCCGTCCGCTGGCCGAATCCCCATCAGAAGACTCCCTCTTGTCTTCACCTCTATCCCTCTCTCTCCCTTTCTCTCTCCCTCTCTCCACTCTTCTTCCTCGGTCTCTCTCTCTCGTCTGTGTTCCAGCAGCCCATTCAGGAAGCCATCTTGTGTTTTTAATCTGGTTTTACATGAGCCCTCGTACGCACGTTCTCCCTCTCTCTCTTTCTCTCTCTGTGTCGCTTGTGCTCTAGCTCTACCCCTCTCTCCCTCTCTCTCTCTCTCTCTCTCTACCACACACACACACGGCAACGGGATTTTTTTCTCTCTCTCTCTCTGTGTGATCGCTATTACCCTTTCCTCCCACACGTTCACTTATTTTTCTCTTTTCCTTCTTCATGCATGATGTAAATGCCCCTTTAACCAACCCCCCTCACCCCCCCTTCTTCAAACATACATTGGTGAACAAATGTATGTACACACACACACACACACACACACACACACACACACACACACACACACACACACACACACACACACACACACACACACACACACACACACACACACACACACACACACACACACACACACACACACACACACACACACACACACACACACACACACACACACACACACACACACACACACACACACACACACACACACCGGGGAGAGTCGTCACGCTAGAGATAGCACACAAAGGCAGTCCGTCCACCAATCAGAGGACGGGCTGGGCTCTGCTGCTAGGGTGAAATAGAAGGAGAGCAAGTGAAGGCGGCGAGAGAGGGAGAGAAGGAGGGAGGGAGAGGGCGAGAGAAAAAAGAGCTAGAAAGGGAGGTAAAATAAAAAGGGAAAGGGTCTTTGTGTGTGTGTGTGTGTGTGTGTGTGTGTGTGTGTGTGTGTGTGTGTGTGTGTGTGTGTGTGTGTGTGTGTGTGTGTGTGTGTGTGTGTGTGTGTGTGTGTGTGTGTGTGTGTGTGTGTGTGTGTGTGTGTAGCACCATCAAAGAAAGGCTGACAAAAAGAGACAGAGCGAAGGTGGATGGGAGGTGTATGTGTGTGTGTGTGTGTGTGTGTGTGTGTGTGTGTGTGTGTGTGTGTGTGTGTGTGTGTGTGTGTGTGTGTGTCGGGGGAAGGGTCGTCTCTATGCCTGTCAATTATCTCCTCGAGCTCGCCTTCCCTAAACAATGCCTCTGGTATGTGGTATCGCTGAGCACCATCTGTGTTCAGGGCTGCCTGCAATAACTGGACTGGACTGCACAGCGCGCACACACACACACAAATAGACACACACACACACACACACACACACACACACACACACACACACACACACACACACACACACACACACACACACACACACACACACACACACACACACACACACACACACACACACACACACACACACACACACACACACACACACACACACACACACACACACACACACACACACACACACACACACACACACACACACACACACACACACACACACACAGACCCTTTCAAAGAAGCCTCACAACTCCCTCAACACACACACACACACACACACACGCACACACACACACACACACACACCCATGACAGGCAAAATGCACAATTACACAGCAAAGCCCAACATGCTGACTCAAAGAAACACAGCACACTGATACTGTGCAACCTTATAAGAAAAGCGTAACTTAAAGCAAAGAAAAAGCTGTGTTTGTTTACAAATGAGTGATTTATAACGTGCAAACACCATGTAAGCCGCCGTGTGCATTGCATTTCATTTACACACGAGAATGGCATACCAAGCATATCTTTGGAAGTGGGTGTTCACGATGTTTACATTCTTGCAGCTTTTTAAAGCCCCCGCACGCGTTCCTGTCACATGCACATGACCACAGAGGAGAAGGGGAAGTGGTTTGGTCCAAGTTATTAACCAGGTAATTCTGCCACTCATTTAACGAACCCCCTTAAAAACAGGGAATGATCATCTCTTGTGAATGGGAAGGTTAAAGAAAAGTGGGCCGAAGCCATTTGAAAAGGCGCCAGAGAGACGAGACGAAGTCAGCGAGAGTTCACGCAGGCTGGCGAAGACACAGCCGAGGCGAAAACATCCAGGACAGACAGCGAGACAGGAACAGAGAAGAGAGGCAGCTGAAAGTGTAGCGTGGAGAGGCGAGGCAGTGACACAGCATTTGTGGTGTGTGTCTGACGCTCGGTATGGCATGGGAAATCCCCTCCGCTGACGTCACACAGGCCACGTGTGTGTGTGTGTGTGTGTGTGTGTGTGTGTGTGTGTGTGTGTGTGTGTGTGTGTGTGTGTGTGTGTGTGTGTGTGTGTGTGTGTGTGTGTGTGTGTGTGTGTGTATCATTCGAGTGTTTACGTGTGAGCAGAGGCGTGTTGGGGCTGGACAGCGAGAGCTTCAGTGTGTTTCCTTACAGGTGGTCGGGGTATTCCTCCAAGCCGTGGTGGGGTAGCGTTTTACTGAAAGCAGCGGTGATAAGAAGTGCGTGTTAGAAATATCTACAACGTCCTTGCAGGAGAAGCGTATGCAGACTCAAAAGGAAGCGTCTCTCATTCCGGAAAATCTTGCCTCCTCTTTAGAGACTTTCACAGCCTTCGAACGATGCGTGGCGATCACTGACGGAGCATTATCACTCCCAGACGAAAACCCAAGGCAGCGTCATAATCCTGGCACACGCATTCAACTTTTACTTCATTCACAAATGCCCTGAAGGTTGCCGTATCTACTACCATTTAATGAGAGTTTTAGCATGTCATAAAAGTAGGATGGACAGAGGAAGGTGTAGTTTCTCAGCAATTTGCTATTTAGTAAGGATGCATGAGGATTGGCTGGGCTGATATTGGCTTTAAAATGTCAAAAAGGCGATGCCAGAAATGAAAATGTCCTCAGATAAAAGGCAGGCTATTATCTCACAGAATCAAATATGGCCAGTATTGCAAGTTTTCTTATTTTGCCTTGTGATTGAGCATTTTGAAAAGCATTGATCTGCATCGATGAGTATGCAAATCAAATGTAAATTCAACAGGGGCATACCACTATCCCTACTAATGAATAATGATTGATTATAATTAGGGATGCACCGAATATTCGGCCACCGAAGATTATCGGCCGAAAATGGTTAAAAAGGCCATTTCGGCTTATCACCGAATGTCAGAGAACAGGGTTACGTTGATCATACTCGTCCGGGTGTTTTGATTTCAAGTGGTGGAGTAATCCTGAAGTGGTGAAAGTCTTTGCAGTTACACCCCCTCGAGAAATGTCAGCTGAACACGTTTTACAAATCGCAATCCGCGCCTCTTTCTCTGATATTTTGAAATATCTCCAAGCGGCAGACATGTTGGCTCTGAGCCAGTCGCGAGCATGGTCGCGCGCCGTGCTTGTCGCCGCGTTTTGATTACGTCATCACAACAACACGTTGGCTTACCAAACTTATAGGTGCATTTGTTGTTGTTGAAGCCTTGCTGTTACAGTCTTTATTTACACTATTTTGTTGTAGGCCTACTGGCCTAGATGTTTATGCAGTTTTAAAGCACCTTGGCTTTGTTCTGAATGCACTTTGTTCTAGTTATCCTACAGAGAAAAGAAAATGCACTTGACTTGGAATTAATGTACTGTATGCATTCAAAAGTGCTGAATAAATGTTTTATGGACCCATAATAGTGATTATTATTTAAGTTAAGTTTTGCCATAATCATGTCTTTTTCCATAATCAGGTAGCTGAACAACATTAGTAAAAAATGTATACATTATATATATATATATTTCTATTAATCATTTTCGGCCTTTCGGCATTCGGTTTTCGGCCAACTGTTTCCTATTTTCGGTATCGGTTTCGGCCAATAATTACCCATTTGGTACACTCCTAATTATAATTCATAATCAAATCATAATAATGTATCCAATTTTGCTTGTTTTTCTGGCTAATTGATTACATTCAAAACAGAGTGTAGGGATGTGAAGAGACACTTAGATTGATTTAGATAATGTAATATAATCGTATGTATATAATAAACATTACCTTTTTTTAAATGCAGTTCTAGTATAACACTTACATCCCCCTTACATGGTTTTATATGGTCTGTTGAATATCCATAGATGGCATGAAATGGGGCAGTAGTGCGTATTTTGAGTGTGTGTTCGCAACAGTGAGCGCTTATCATGTGAGAAGATGGAGGATGTGGTTGCCAGGCAATAAGGGACTCAGCTGCTACATCCATACAGAGGTCGGAGGTCAGAGATGGAGGATTGTGGGGGAGGGGGTTTGACGGATGAATGGACGCTTGGTTAAGGGCTAATGGAGGAAAGCTTCTGATGCAGCAACACAATACACTCCCTGTTGTTCAGAGAGATACATAGATTCTTTGTTGAGTGCGATTTGAATGTGAAGATAGTGATCATTCTGTAATAACATCACTAGCACTGTAACGAAGCTGCATTATGAAAACCAGACATAAGTGAAGAAGTTTAACAAGAACCTTTGCTTAGCTGGATACCATTATGAACACACGTGATGGATAAGAAAGATGGCTGCATGATGGAATATAGGAAACATTTTTACAATTTGGATTTCTGTGTAACATTCAAAGAGCAAGTTGTAATTAGTGCCACAGTAAACCGTTCACATATGTTATAAGTAGGAAATTGTGCACGTAAACAAGACTAAGAACCTTTTGTGTTTTTGTATCTGCTACACAAAGGTGATAGACTTCTTTTGCATTGCCAGTCGACAGAGTGATGGTTTTCTGTTCAGTCTAACTCCCAAAACAGAGTTGTTGATTGTTTGGACAATGGATACGTTTGACTTTGTTTCTCTCCAGTTTAAATAAAATGTTATTTACGATGTTCAGCAGGGTAAAATGACTGTCTCCATAAATGGAGTTTGGTGTCTTCAACCCTTTGGAGTCGACCATCACACCGACGTGATCAGATCACATGACCTGTTCAAGCCGGTGCCGCATAAAAACAACAGTCCGGACAACATTGCCGTGTGTTTTCGTCGAAAGTATTGGCTTGAAACTATATGCCAGTCTTTGTTTCATGCAAAAAGACCCGGTAAACACGGAGATACGATGATATAAAGTTAATACAAATATTTTTTTTCGCACGCTCAAAAGTGTGAAAAATGGAAGCACATATTTTAATATCTTCGCCGTATTTGATCATTTTACGAAACGGAAAATACTGGAAACTGTAGATCCTGCTCAACAGGATGTATTTACCAGGGAGGGGGTGAGGTAATCAGGTAAACGGAGTGATACGAAGCGAGACGAAAAGAGACGAAGAATGACGGCGGGAACCGGAGAGAGACGGCGGGAAATGGGGAGAGACGGCGGGAGACGAAGAGAGACGGCGGGAGACGAAGAGAGACGGCGATTGAAGTAATGTCAGAGACAAACATTGAGAGTTTAGCTATAGTTAGATAGATTTAGAGTTTTGAAGATTCAGGTACCCATGTACATTATATAAGCTTTTAAATGTTTTGTTGTGCCTACTGTGTCACTGTTGACAGAACTTGAGAAATTAGGAGAAAACGCCTATGGATACACCTGTTATTTGTTCATAACATTTGTATATAGGTTCATGCTACCTCAATCAAACTTTCAAATTATCATAGTGACATCCCATGTATATATTTTTCCAGCTTTCAAATTGTTTCGTTGTGTATGTTTGTGTTACCTATATAAAAAACAATATAATTTTCAAAATCCGTTTTTAGGTTTTTTTGTGATTTTGGGTCCAAAATGTTCATATAGTATCTCAAAATGAAAAAATGAACTATCAAGTTATATAGGTGAGGTTGCCCTTAAAAAAAAGATAGCAAACATTGACATACCAAACATTTCTTAATGGGGTTTAGTAAGACAAATCAAAAGTATGCAAAAACGGCCAAATTAGCCCAGGACTCCAAAGGGGTAAGGAGAGAATAAATGTATGTTTCAAAACTCGTTTGATTTGATGTATCATATATTTACTTCAATGCATCTCGTCTATAGTCGATAAACACAGTGACTAAGCATTTGTCCGGGATGTCAATATGCTCACAATGACAATGCTTGCATGCTAATATTAACCAGGTATTTACCATTATAACCATTTTAGTTAAGCATGTTGACACACTGACAATTGCTTATAAGCACAAACAAGTATAGATCAGCGTGATGGCAATACGATAGTTTGCAGGTAAAACCAAACAGAAGGTTATGACCGAATGATGGCACTAGAGAATAAGTAAGGGGATCAAACCTGCTTAAGTGATACAAACTTTGTTTACTTAATTACAAAGCAGTTTATCAAATAGTTTCTAAGATATTTGACTCAATAACACAATCACTATGGCGCTAGAGTAAACAGTCTGTAGGATTTATCTTCTGGGAAACATGAATGTCTTTACAAACTGTTGTGCTACTCCAGGAAGTGGATGTGGTGTGAAGTCAGACTTTTTGTTAAATCTAAATATTGGTAAACTGGGTGGGTTTAGTCTAGATCTGAATAAGTTGCACTGTTGGAGGAGCCTGGGACCTAAGAGGTTCATTGTCATAACTACACTGTAGCTATGTACGTATGACTAATAAAAGCCTTGAATCTTGAAATGCTGGATGGAAAATGAAATGGGTTGGGGGTGAGTAGGGGTAAAGTTCCCTCAGAGGTCAGGGGATTCAAAATATGGAGGCTGTAAATCTCTATTATTACTCAACAACAAGAGAGCCTAGGGCCACCACGAAGGGAAAGTAGCCCACATCTTTGTCCCATAAACCACCAGGACAATTAGTGTTTGCTGATTTAATGCTGACTTCCTATGTTCCTTCTGCAGGAGACCACAATGTGTTGCTTCTGCCACTTTACAAAGCTCTCTGCAGACAGGACAGGTCTCAACAATGCTGATGGAAGCCCTGAGTTCCTGTTGGAGGCAAAAAAAACATTCCTCTTGACTTACACATAAACATGTCATGTCCTTCTCTGCAAAGCCATCCGCATCTCTGATAAAAATCACTTAGCAGTTCTGATTTTGCAATTTGAACACTTTTATTACACGTTCGGATATCACTGCAACAAACGCTGACGGACAAGATACGGTTTAATGACTATATTCTACTGTTGCACTGACTTGGTCAATACTCTTTTGATATGAGAAGCCTTTAAGCCTCTGGTGTAATGTGTTATGCATCCTGCTCACCCTGCCATTTCGCAAAAAAATCAGATTTTCCCACATTCTCCCAAACATAACGGCTCCTGTTTTTCTTTAGTTCTTTGCATTGCAATAAAACAGTGAAAAATAGCTACATTTTCAACCAAATGTTGCAAAAAAAATGACAGAGAAATCGACAAATAATAATTGCATTGGCCAAATCTGTGTCCTTTGCACATTGTTGCGTTTTGCTTTGATTTATCCATACATTTTTCTATCTCAGCAGAGCTTCAAAATGTTGCGATATTTCAAGATTTTCCTGGAGTTCTGGTGTTTACAATAAGGTTTCTTTATGTGCACGTTTAAAATCTGCATCAAAAGAAGATTGGACGAAAAATCTTTAGTCGTCATGTTGGATGAGGAAGATGTTAAGTGTGTGTGTATGTTGGTGACAGCAACACCACGTGCTCGTGCAGTGTGTGTTGATTCCTCCGTCATGCTTTAGACGCCCAGTCTGGTTTTTCCTGCTACTTCAATACTGCTGACCGTTAACTGTGCCTTCCCGTCCTCCTCCTGACTTCACAGCCCTTCCCCCGGATTTAGGACGCTGATGCACGCACACACACAAAGCCACGCACACACACGTGCACTTCCTTTAAAAAATAAGTGCACACTTTAGAAAACATGCACTCTTCCTCTTTCTTAACACAGCCACACACACACATACGACCTGGCCTAAGGTTAACCCCCAACCCCTATTCGAAGCCTCAGAGGTCAAAGGACAAAGCCCAGGCAGGAATCTGCACCGCTGCTGTTTGGTAAGTCTCTCCGCCATGCAGCCATGCAAACACACACACACACACACACACACACACACACACACACACACACACACACACACACACACACACACACACACACACACACACACACACACACACACACACACACACACACACACACACACACACACACACACACACACACACACACACACACACACACACACACACACACACACACACACACACACACACACACACACACACACACACACACACACACACACACACAGTTCTGCTTTATCTTCAGGACAATATTTGAGAAGGATCTACAACAACTGTTAAAAGGTTACCCATCTGGATCCTCAGCCCACATGCACAGCAAGCGACAACTCAAATGTTCTCAGTCAAGCGATGTTCTTGATTAAGTGTGAGGGTTATAAAATGTAAGAAAATTGTAAAAAAAAAAAGTATTAAATTAAGTCTATAAATGTCTTAGTCCAAAACCAAAAGGCTTTCACTTTAATGTGATCTGAAACAGTAAAAACATGCAAAGCTCAATATGTAAAAGGATTTAAAAAGCCTTTCTGCCATATGTTACTCTAAGTACAGAAGTATGTATGTGTGGACATCATCTCTGCTTGGGATGTGTTCATAGGCAGGAGCATTTGAAACCAAGATAAACCTAGATAAAGGTGAGGTAACTGAGTCTTGATTATATTGTTTGATTAAAGAAATGTCAAGTGAGCAATAACCCTTTTGTCCAATGTCCAAACTGATGTCTTGTTTAGTCTGACCAAAAGTCCTCAACCCATTCCTGTTCTGTTAACTATGCTTCCAATCAAGAATAGAGAATCTGGAACTTAACGCTTCAACATTTTTCGTTGATAAAGTTAAAAGAACAGAACTTTTGACTTTCCACCAAAAATCCCCCGAAATATGTTGCCTTCAAACTTTTCTAAGTCTCATAAAGCACCTTTGTTTTGTAAAGTGTATACACAGTATTTTACAGTAGCCATGCTGTACAATAACACTCCATAATACACTTTCTGTATAAGAAATAAAACAATATCCTGTCGTGTCAAATCCTGCTTGCTATGCAGACGGTGTTGCATCATTGGGTGAAGGGTGCTCTCTAAATATATTTGTGTTGGCAGAACAATATCTTCTCTCTGTTCTGGCTCTGTTAAACAGTGTTTTTAATGTTCTCATGCGGGAGTGGAGTTCATGACCGTAGTACATTTATGAATGTGAGATTAGGGATTGAATTCAAGTACAAGCGCCACATCTGGTGTGTCATTTGGGTTAGGGCTATAAATATACACTTTGCATATAAGGCACGTGCTACTGACAAGCCCCCTTTAGCTCAGCCTGAGGACAAACAGGTCCAGGCTTGACAGATAAGGAATGCAATTAGCAGCACCAACAAAGCTTAATGATATCTGTGTGAATGGACCTCTCCATCAAGATGTTTGTGACATCTGTAATGGTCTGTAATGATAGTACTACGGGTCTCAGTGTGACGTCACGTTGTGTCACGTGACTTGAATATTGAATTGCGCCGTCCCTTATACTATGTCTTTACGGGGACACCCCTCCCGGCATGGTCCTTGGAAGATGCGGCGAAAAGAATCCCACCAGACTCCTTTGCCCCTCCAACAGAGGGATGTCCTTGTCCTTTTTCCTTTTCGTCATTTCAAGCGGTAATAACTCAAATGACTCCAAGACGCCCCCCTGGCGGAAACGCTGCCATCAGGAATATATCAATATATTCTAAAAGCACTGAATGGTCTGGGACCTTTCATGTGGTTCACAGGAAGAAGTTGGACAACAGTAGGAAGTTGCTTTGGAAAGATGTCGGAGAAGAGTAGGAAGAAGGTCGGGGAAAGTAGGAAGATGTATAAGAAGAGTGGAAAGAAGTTGGAGAGAGAGAATGAAGACGTTGGAGAAAGAGTAGGCAGTTGTTAAAAAAGATGTGCTTGCAATTTATTATTTTTTCGTAAGTGTAATAGCAACAGGTCAAAACGAAGTCCACCATTGTTATTTTGAGCGGGAAATTCGCTCTGGTATTGCTTGCAAAAACACCAACCTAAATGTTACCGTAACACATCCTGACCTCTATGGAAGAGCAAACAGGTTGTTACTTAGGAGGTCTGCAAGTTGAACCATTTCCAAATGAACACTAGCCCCAGCACTGACCTCGAATATAACACATTTGAGTGGAAACGGGATTGAGACATTGTGGTTCATGTGACTCCAAATCTACCTAAAACACACATTTGTTATACTATTGATGTGCTTACAGTACACCCGTAAACAACACCGTATCTGTACCTCACTCACCTCCAACTCACTCCGTCTCTTCTTCAGCTGGTCACATTTGCGCAGCTTGCAGATCTGTTTTCCCGTCCTGCGGTTCAGGCAGTTCAGGCAGCTGCCGCAGTTCTCTCGGTGCAGGCAGGGAACGCACTCGCCACATTTCTTCCTCCTTTTCTTCTGGAGGTCAGCGCCATCGTCCAGCGAAGCATGGAAAGGCGACAGAGAGAAGAGCCCCGCTTGCTGATGTTCAGTCTCAATATATTTGCTCAGAGGAGACGTCTTCTCTAAGGATTTCCTGTAAAAGTGGAGAGATTGAGCCTCCTCCGCGTCCTTGGAGAATTCATAAATGTCCTCAGGTGGCGGACAAGGCCCTACCCTCGGCCTGGGCATGGTGACTGTCCTCGCTTTTCTCTTGTTAAAGATTAAAAAGATCCAAATGTTAGTTTGTTTGGTCCTAAAAACAACATTTGGTAGGAAGATGACGAAAGGCTCAATCCCCTTTACTCTGTACGCTGCTGCCAAAGAAAGTTAGCCTATTGTTCATCGTGTCTTCTAGTCCAAGCCTTCCAGGGACAGCTTCATTATTATTATTTTGATATCTTGGTCACCCCGGACAATCCTGGTTGTTATGTTGCAGTGCGGGGTCCATCTTTTCCAGCTACCATTTGGGATGGTTGGCGGTCCCCCACAGTCTGGGTGACCTGGCTGCGTCCTGGGGGGTCATGTTGGTGTCTGCACAGCCTGGGCCTTTTCTGGAAAGATAAAACAACATGTTTTATTCAATGCTAGATGCCAAAAAAGTAAATATTCATATGAATCTATGTGTAGGTTTCCAGTTGGGGCATTTTATTTTTCTTTGTTATGTATCAGAATAACACATACACTTTGCGTGTGCATTTAAAAGGGAATACGACATTTGATATTGCCACACATAAACGATCTGTACTTACATAATATGTCAATGTGTGTAGCTAACTTGTTCTTATAGACCCAGCTTAAGCTTAGTGGTAGTGACCTGAAGTCATGTGAATGTGGTGTAGTTTGTTTATAGCCTTAATATAACGCTTGATTTTTTACTTTTTACATGAATCACTTTTATTGTGGCTCAACCTTCTCTTAACTTAAGGTCAACATAGACATAAAATGTAAGCAAATGTGAAAACTCAAACACAATTCTCGACTTTAGGCAATAGATTATTGTATTACATTTTTGAGATTGACCGAATATGTTATTGTCAGATGTCACTTTACAACCATGCATGTATTTAAACAGTTGGTATAACTGTCTGTGCAGTGTTTGATAATGTTCAGGATATTACTCCTTGCCTTGTACTTCAGTCTGATGGCTGTCTGGATACTGTCTGGTTTCCAAACAGCTGTCAGTGCTATGCATGCAGTTGGCTCGGAGCCATGCAGGCCTACGTGAGTTTGAGAAGATACTGTGTTTTAATGGAAGACCCCACATGGACGGGGGGCTTGTGTCCCCCTGAATGAAAGAGGGGGGTGATAAGTTGATGCCAGGGAAAATCCTCTTTGTCTTGTGGTCACACGCTCCAGTCAACCGTCAATAAAGTGAATTGTGCTGAGGAAGCTCCATGTATCCTGGCTGCTGCTCTCGCTGCCTGCACCCAGCATGTTCCTCTCAACAGCAATGAGGGTAAAAGCTGTACTTTGCCTATTTTGAAATTAACCTGTAGGCCTGGGAATTAATATTGATTTAAAATGTGATGCCTTGCAGCTTTGGCAGGAGCTTTCAAGGCGGCAAAACACCAAATTGGCTTTTATTGTATTATAATTAACTGTTGATAGTGTTTTTGGTTGACCTTCTATTCCAAGTAACATTTACATAATGAAATTAAACGTTACCGAAGAGGATTATGTGAAAAATGAATTTGAGTTAGGATCACATGAAGACAGAATACTGAGTTAAAAAGTAAGAATGTTGATATAAAAATAAGAATTTTGAGTTTTCATTCTTAGTTTTGAGATGAAGGGTTTATTTGAGTTTATTGTCAGAATTAAAATGCATTTCTCACATGTGGCTTATTCTCTTATAAAGGAAAAATACTTATTCAAAGACAAGTAACTTCGCCAAAACTCTAGGATAAAGTAATTTAAAACAAATACCCCAAATACTGAAATGTACCGACTAAAATAAATAATTTGAGCTTTTAGCTTGTTATCAGTTTTGCTAGCTTGCACACGGCCTAGGCTTAACACTTTTTGTTTTAGCAGAATAGCAACAATTGTTTCCTCACCACAAAATCATTTTTGCACAATTAAGTATAAATTATGGTACTAAACTTCTTAGTTCAGGACAAAAACCTTACCAAATGAGGGTCCATGGTGTAAGTTATAGTTTGACGTATTTGCTGCAAAGTTGAAGCTAGTTCCACCGTGGCAGAGTAGCATGGATTCGGGTAAACATAAAAGTTAGGAAAATGTCCACTAAACAAGTAGAAACCTAACATAATAAAAACGAAACAATGCCTTAAATGACATAAATGTAAGACTTTAAATATGTTCCTATTTCCTTCCATATCTGAACTCAGGTGTTTAACTGCAGACAGTGCCAAGGCAGCACGCGCTCTGCCAGCTCCGTCCGCACGTGGTCTAATCAAAACGTCCAGCCCTGTATATGAGCTCGGCGTGCCTCTGTTGTTGTGACTGTTACTGTACGCTCACGTGTTTTTGACGTGGACAGCCCAACCTCAGAGCAATCAGATAAAAAAGAACAGGCACCCATAGATTTAAATTAAGATAATGCACAGTATCTGCATCAGGATACACAAACACACACTAGGCTGTGAGTGGGCTGATTGCTGTGAGGTGACAGAAACTGCACTTTACCCGGGTGAGAATACACACTCTACATTTACATCCACGGGACAGCCTGTGTTTCAGAGACCTGCAATCAGTGGTAGATTACGGGCCTTTGTGAAAGCATTCATTGATATTTACGCAGCTATTTCATGTATGAATTGTAGCTAAATGATGCAACTCAGAAACTTTTGTTTCTCACATGTCTGCAAATGAACACATCAAAGTGAGTTAACTTACTTTTGCATTGGATTAAAATGCATAATATAAACAATTTAAAGAGACAACGTACCACCCGTAGCGATGATTGAGTCCTCAAATGTTTCGATATTCCTCTGCGGCCTTTAAACGCATTTTCAAAAATTATTTAAAAAAAGACATCAACAAACCAAAGCTTGAATTCAAAGATATAGCAACAACAACAAAAAAGAAGAAGCAAAACAACCTCAACTTGTGCAAAGAAGGGGAAAAGTTGTTGCCTAATGACATAACTCTGACTTAAAGCCACTGATACACAGAAAGAGAGGGGGGCTGTATATTTAGCAGGGGTTAAAGTGATCAGGAAATTATGGAGTGGAGTCCAGCCAGCAGGAGCAAGGAGATGTTTTTTTTGGGGGGGCGTCATACACAGAGGGGGGATTTGGACCAGATGTTGTGACATCATGAGGGAGGGGTGAGGATACTTTAGGTTCCTGTCCTGCACACATTATGGGATGCTCTGTTCAGATGAAGGGCTGCAGTGACCCCGGCTGACAGAGCTCAGGTATCTCAGCTGCCTTTTGGAAAGTGAGGTCTGATCCACACCGTGCTCAGCTGCAGGACAACAGTTATGCAGGATAGTCATAGGGGAAAGTAGGAAAGTGACAGCGACAAAAAGAATACACATATTCATTTCTGAACGATTTTATAATTCTTTATCAACCATCACTCTTAATTTGGTCAACTAATCGATAAGAGGATTTGATGGATATACCCTTACATCTTCCCAAAGAAGAAAGCACCATTTAAAATCTGGCACTTAACGTTTCTTGTAACTAAATTATTCAGTATGAGATTACATAAATAAAAAAAAAACAGTCTCATAGTTTTGAGATAATCTTGTCAATTCATAAAAATGTGGCAAACCTTTTTTCCAAAGTTAATGCATTGAAATTCTTTGGGTAAAAGCAGACAAAATAATCTCAAAATGATGTATTCAAAGTAATCTGCCTTTCAAGTTTGCACTAGTGACCAATGCTTAGTCAGTCAGTGATCCACTTTGTTTTAAAAGGTATTTTTGAAGGTAGGGTGGCCAATGTAATCAGATGCAGAAGCTCCAATGAGTCCTTGCTGGGTCCGGCAGTTTTGAGTAAATGAAGTCAAAGAGTGAGGACGAAGTATAAACAATTTGTGTGGTTTTACTCATTAATGCTTGGACAACAATTTCATCCCACTGTAGTAAATCAGATATTCTCAGATGTTAACACCCAGACATTAGTCTTTTCGGGGAAAATTGAAAAAATACACAATAAAATTGACATACAGTGGGGCAAAAAAGTATTTAGTCAGCCACCAATTGTGCGAGTTCTCCCACTTAAAAAGATGAGAGAGGCCTGTAATTTTCATCCTAGCTATACCTCAACTATGAGAGACAAAATGAGAAGAAAAAAAATCCAGAAAATCAAATTTGTCTGATTTTTAAATAATTTATTTGCAAATTATGGTGGAAAATAAGTATTTGGTCAATAACAAAAGTTCATCTCAATACTTTGTTATATACCCTTTGTTGGCAATGACAGAGGTCAAACGTTTTCTGTAAGTCTTCACAAGGTTTTCACTGTTGCTGGTATTTTGGCCCATTCCTCCATGCAGATCTCCTCTAGAGCAGTGATGTTTTGGGGCTGTCGCTGGGCAACACAGACTTTCAACTCCCTCCAAAGATTTTCTATGGGGTTGAGATCTGGAGACTGGCTAGGCCACTCCAGGACCTTGAAATGCTTCTTACGAAGCCACTCCTTCGTTGCCCGGGCGGTGTGTTTGGGATCATTGTCATGCTGAAAGACCCAGCCACGTTTCATCTTCAATGCCCTTGCTGATGGAAGGCGGTTGTCACTCAAAATCTCACGATACATGGTCCCATTCCTTCTTTCCTTTACACGGATCAGTCGTCCTGTTCCCTTTGCAGAAAAACAGCCCCAAAGCATGATGTTTCCACCCCCATGTTTCACAGTAGGTATGGTGTTCTTTGGATGCAACTCAGCATTCTTTCTCCTCCAAACACGTCTAGTTGAGTTTTTACCAAAAAGTTATATTTTGGTTTCATCTGACCATATGACATTCTCCCAATCCTCTTCTGGATCATCTAAATGCTCTCTAGCAAACTTCAGACGGGCCTGGACATGTACTGGCTTAAGCAGGGGCACACGTCTGGCACTGCAGGATTTGAGTCCCTGGCGGCGTAGTGTGTTACTGATGGTAGCCTTTGTTACTTTGGTCCCAGCTCTCTGCAGGTCATGGACTAGGTCCCCCCGTGTGGTTCTGGGATTTTTGCTCACAGTTCTTGTGATCATTTTGACCTCCCGGGGTGAGATCGTGCGTGGAGCCCCAGATCGAGGGAGATTATCAGTGGTCTTGTATGTCTTCCATTTTCTAATAATTGCTCCCACAGTTGATTTCTTCACACCAAGCTGCTTACCTATTGCAGATTCAGTCTTCCCAGCCTGGTGCAGGTCTTCAATTTTGTTTCTGGTGTCCTTTGACAGCTCTTTGGTCTTGGCCATAGTGGAGTTTGGAGTGTGACTGTATGAGGTTGTTGACAGGTGTCTTTTATACTGATAACGAGTTCAAACAGGTTTCATTAATACAGTTAACAAGTGGAGGACAGAGGAGGCTCTTAAAAAAGAAGTTACAGGTCTGTGAGAGCCAGAAATCTTTTTTGTTTGTAGGTGACCAAATACTTATTTTACCGAGGAATTTACCAATTAATTCATTAAAAATCCTACAATGTGATTTCCCCCCATTCTGTCTCTCATAGTTGAAGTGTACCATAGGATGAAAATGACAGGCCCCTCTCATCTTTTTAAGTGGGAGAACTTGCACAATTGGTGGCTGACTAAATACTTTTTTGCCCCACTGTAAATCTAAAATGTTGTTTCAAACATTGAGAACTAAAAAAAAAAAAAAAAGGGATAGTTTCCAAAGCAATTCATGAAAGGCAACACAATAATTTCCCAGTATGAGCCACATTCAATAATAAGTGTTATCATGACTCAGTTATAACACATCAATCTTTATTTTTACACCATTTTAACACTCCATTGGAGGCTGTTAAACAAACACACAAACAAAATCCTGCAAACACAAAATGCAAAACCGTCAACATTTCTTCTGAGGTACCTGCTCATTATTAGAATACGTTTGGGATATCATTTGGACCAGAGTTTTAAGCACCGAATTCACAGGATCTAAAACAGGGGTGTCAAACTCAAGGCCCGGGGGCCAAATCCGGACCGCGACTTCATTTTCTTTGGCCCCACAAGAGCTTGCAAAGAATATAATATGTTTATTATACAGTTACATGCCTATTTACAGAAGCACGTTGCCCATAAACTACATGTCCCACAATGCATCTCAAATGTGACTTTTTTCTCAGAATTGTTTTTAATGTTTTTTCTTGCTTTTCCATAATTTGGCTTTTCTTCATTTTGTGACATTCTCACTGAAAAGACTTGCGATTATTTGCCCTAGACTTCGGCTTTCAGACGTAGTAAATTATGAAGTTATTACCTTATCCGATAATAATCCAATGCAGAGGCAATAATGTAATATAATACATTATTTTATATATATTTATATATGTATTTTTATTTAGTCTTAAAGTTACAACCAGCACTTTGAGTGCAACCATAATGCGAATGTGGCCCGTGATGAAATTGAGTTTGACACCCCTTATCTAAACTATTTCTAACGGCCACATATCTCTATTTGTTGAGGACAAGAACTGATATTATCTTAATGTGGTTCAATACAACATTTTTAGAGTTAAAGCTTTTCATTCAGGTTGTATGACAGTAAGACACACAAGACATTACTCTAGAAAGTAGCCATTTTGTTTTGTTTAATAAATAATAGAATAACACAGGTGTACCTGAAGATCTCCCAGAAATCAGCATGGTAACAAACACCTCTAACAGTCTCACTCGCGTTAAAGGAGATGTGAGAACCGGCAGATGTGAAAGCGCGTGATGGGAGGACGGACAAAGACTTCATATTTCAGTGTTCTGACTCCAGTGCGGCAGACTCATCATTACAGTAACGAACAAACAGAAAAGTAAACAAAAAGGCAAATACAAAAGGAATCAGTCAAATGTAAAGGACAGGCCGATGAGAAATATTTCAAAGTGTCATTGGTGGGTTGCAAACAAGTAACATAGAAACGTATAAAAAATAAGGAGCACGTTTTTGGGGGAAATAAAGCAAGGTCATGTGACTAGAAGCGTCCGAATGATTTATAGGAAGGAACTTACAGTATTCGCTGTTACAGCACCCAATCAAATACAACTAGTGTCTTAACTTAGTTTTAAGTACTATAATGTGTTGTTAGACAATGGTCAGGCTTCCATTATTATGTATCAACATTTCCAAATGCCCTTAAATCGGCAAATAATGTATTTTCTTTGAATACATCTACTTGTTATGTTTCTTAATCCACAAACTGTTGGTCTGTGGAGATAAGCAGTAGGTGGGGCCAACTGCGCTGCCAGAAGAAAGATATAACAGTGAGGAAGAATAGGTGCAACAAAATGACATAATTGAGCACCAGTGGAAACGCATTGGTAAACTGAATGTAAAAATTAAGAGTTCTGTAATTTTATATAAATGTGTCTCTTCAGCAGTTTCATTAGACGTTAAAGTCAAATACTTTGTGTATTTCATGATTTATTTATACACAAACACACTGCTATTGATTCATCGAACAGAAAATACTAGCCTTCTGTCATACTATTAACCTCATGATTTCTCAATGTATGAAAGGGGAGGCTCTATTTTGATATTCTATTGGTCCAATATGCAATATATCTTTTACACACATTTATCCCCAGGAACATGCCATAAATAAATGAAATCCTTTAATTTAAGGCCTTTTAAACCTGATGCCTACAGCCATAACAGAACAGCATCAGATGGGGGGAAGAGAGACAGACGGAGAGAGAGGGAGAGAGAGATAGAGACAGACAGACGGAGAGAGATAGAGAGACGGAGAGAGAGAGAGAGAGAGAGAGAGAGCGAGAGCGAGAGAGAGAGAGAGAGAGAGAGAGACCCCTGTTTGTATGTTAGAGTTTGAAATGTTTGAACTTGAAGAAGCCTGTATTAAAAAACAAACGTCTCATGTAACTGCTTGGGTTTGGTTTGGGCTCAGGATAAAAAATGAACAGGGGACAAAAGCGGTAAAGTAGAGAAGTATAAATTAGGATGATCGGGGTTCGATGGAAATGTTGATATCTCATGTTGACTCACTACTTAAAGCACTTTCACTTCAACAGACTTTGAGCAACGGTCCATCTTAGTTGCTACATGGAGCCTCCCATCTGTCAAATCCTGAAATGCATATACACAGGGAATGTACCAACTCCCCCATCACACCCCCCCGTCAGTCTCCAGGTGGTTTGGTCCAGTAGTTACAGAGCAGCAGTCTTCATGTCCGCACCTGGAACTTGCCAGCCTTCGTCATGTATTTGATGCCTTTGAATGGTTTGTACTTCTCACCGTACATGTCCAGTCGGTTCACCTTCAGCCCTGCAGGAGGATATCAAATATAGTTTTCCCATTTACATTTCTCAAAACAAAATGATTTGCACTTACTGGATAAGTTTGAATGTTTAAGGATGGCGGGTGGCTCATTTGGGATTTACCAGATATGCGATTTAGTTTTTCACAACAACTACAGAGATGTCTTTATTAGGTTTTTCCTCCACTGGGAAATATCACATTTTCTTGGAAATATATCAAAGTAAAACACCAGAGGGTTGTTTCGCACACATGACTGTTCTGAAGGCATTTTCAGAATCTTGATAGAGAGGCGAAGTCCCTCCCTTTCCGGGGGGGGCTCCATGGGACCTTATTTCAGAAAAAGTATGTATTGAAGTCAATGGAGAGAGAAAGATTATCTCTCGATCCCGTTTGAATTGTGCCACGAATTACACATATGATGTTTGTCAATTTAAAAGATCATTTTGCAAGTCAAAAAAATAAAAATGTGTCGTAAAAATGTGAAGTAACACTTTTTTTGTGTGAAACCGCTCAATGACCTACATCTCCCGTCTCGCACCACACACCAAGACGGCCGTCACGTTGGCACATTTCACTTCTTTCTTTCAGAATAAGGTGAAAAGTATTAAAAGAGGTGAAAATCACTCCAAGTCTGGGCGTGTTGAGAGCTGTACATACACACAAGGGAGTCGGTTCCGTAAGAGCCAGCATGCGAGACCGGGATTGTAGTTAGTTACGTATTTTTCATAGTCTTATATTTCAACAGTTTTACCACAAACTGTGACTTTTTTTACATGGAAATGATTGTATAAGATTGACAAACATCATATGTGTAATTCATGGCACAATTCAAACGGGATCGAAACATAATTTCTCTCTCCCCATTGACTTCAATACATCATTTTTCGAAATAAGGTTCCATGGGTCAGAAGTAGATGGGCGGGACTTTGCCTCTCTATAGACTTTATTTTGGTTTCCGTTTCACTACTATATTAAAAAACAAATGCATCAAATGTATATATAAATAGAGAATGCATGTTCAGGTTTAACAAGGCAGGCATATGTTGAAGGTACACTCAAAATAGTTTCATTATTGCGCAATTTTGGCGGGATGCAACCTATCTATATGCCAGATGGAGTAGGATCCGGCTGCAAATCACATCAAGTAATTATTTTTTAAACTCAGAAAACGATATACTAATTGCACTAAATGCATGCTTTTCCTATTGCTTTCCATGTTGTGAAATAATTTGTTTAGAAAATGTTTGTTAGCAATATGGCTTTGCATATTACCTAACGTTTTTATGCGAATCACATAAGGTGAAAACAATGAGTGAATAAAAGTAGCACTCATGAGTATCAGAAACGGCTCATAGAGTACTTTGAGGTCATGTGAGGTGTATTCATGCCTTTGGCCCCATCTAGTGGCCGCAGTGTCACATGCTGACAGTCAGGTGGTTCTCAGCTGATGTGAAGGAAGCTTCTCATGTGGGGGGGGGGCTGAGGTTAAATGATCCTCATGTATGGTATTCAGTGTGTAATCACAATTCACTATTTGTTACAATAATGTGTCACATTTGTAATGTATATAACATCCTATGTACATATGTCTCTGCTACTGTAGTATACATCTATATTTCTGTTGCTGCAGTATTTATAGAACATTTTAATGAATATTTTATATTGTGTACTACTTATGATACATGTATGTCTTTCCTACGGGTTGTTGTTTTTATTTGATCATGCTTATACTTTATTCCACCTTGTTAAACTAATGACTAACTAATGTTCCAATGCCTGGCCTTGAACACATCTAATGTGTTGCTCTTCCCGTAGTAATCTAACTCTCTGAAACAACATGGATACTGGTTTTTAATCTCAATAATGAAAAATATTTCTGTGTGCGCGTGCGTATGCGTGCGTGTACCTGAGATGGCCATCTGTTGGATCTTCAGCTGGATGTTGATGGTGGGGTTCTCGTCGGGTTTGGAGGCCCCGGCCTGCAGACTCATGGTGCCCTTCAGGCTGGGGAGCTTCTGTGGGTTGATCTTTCCAACATCCCATGACAACATCTGGACGGAAATAAAGACAACATTCAAATGGCAGTATGAGAACACTACAACTTGGAGGAAATATGCATCAAATCAAATGGTTGCCTTTTTAGTCCTGGAGCGGTATTGGAAAACTGAATTTTTCGACAATTAATATAAATGTGTCTGTTGATTGTGTATATATTTTTATTTTTTGTATTCGGGATTGTGGGAAACGGTATTTCGATCTCTCTTGTCTGTACACACAAATTGAAAGATTGACAATAAAGTTGACTTTGGCGATTGAGGAACGGTCCCATATTGTGACTTAATGACTGGTTCAGAGCTAGGCTGAAAGCTTTCGCCACAGGTTTTTTGAGACGTCTGCACCTTCCTGTTCATACACACGTTCCCTTCGTCCTTCCTTTAGGCGTATAAACACACACTCAGAAGCAGTTCCTCAGTACCTTGGTGACGGGGTCGAAGGTGTATGTTCCCTGGGAGGGGTTGAGGTTTGCGGTCAGGACGCCGCGGGGCAGCTGGCTGGTGACGAGCACCGCCTCCACCGACTTGCCCATGGTCTGCTTGGGGCCCAGAGTCAGGTCGAAGCGGCCCTGAGAGCTGCCCTCTCTGAAGCTGATGTTGTGCTTCACGTACACCGGGATGGCCACCAGGCTGGAGGAGACGAGGACAACAAACAACTGCAATCACACTCCAGTCATATGTGTTGTTTACATTTTGTGATACTCTAATATTGGAGCAACTATTGGAAAAAAAAGCAGGGATTATAATTATGCTGGAGGGTGTGAAAATCACTGACTTCTGGGAGCTGACGTGGTACGAGAGCAGCCGGAAGTTTCCATCGGGGGGGATGAAGGAGAGGATGCGCTCAGCTTCCCAACGCTTGAACCGAACACACGGGTGAAAGCTGACGTCATCCAGCAGCCGAGGATTCTGGGAGAGGACAAGGTTGGTTAAGGTGTAGGTAAGATAATATGTGCATACTGCAAAGTCATCCCATTGCTTTTGCATATACCACTGTTTTGTAAATGTGGACGTATTGTGCGACATCAAGTCATTTAGATAACATTTTGGATTTTTTTTGGATTGTAATAAACTGATATTGAAATAAAACAAATCAGCAGAGTCTTGAGAGAAGGTATTGTGATCAACCCAGCAATACATGTCATAGTCTCTGGATTTAAACTGTAATAACATGTGTATTTATCAAATGTAAATCGTGTGTCTGATTGTGAGTTTGTAAATGTGTTGAATTTATACAAAGACTCTGATGATAAGAGGACACTCACCATGAATGACAGCGTGAGGTCGGGCATGCCTGTCAGTTTCACACAGGCATCGATAACTCCCTGAATTTCTGCTGTAATGGTGGAGCCTGAGGAGGAGGGTGGAAGTCAATGTGAGAAATAGACACGAGGCAAAGTGTTGCATATCCAGACGTGTTTGTTCAGAGGCGTACCTGATTTATCGATGATAGCATCGATCTCCTCCACCACGTCAAAGTAGGCCTCGTTGTTGGTGTATTTGACTCCGGTGCGTCGCCATGGCACCACCGACAGCTGGCCTGTGGGGAGCTGCTCTCCGACGTTAGTGCTGCCTGAAAAAACAAGCACATCAAACAGAATAATATCTGCGCCGCTAATACAGACTTTTGGATGGTATTGATTCCACCTGTCTGTGATCAGCATGATGAAGAGATAAGAAAAGATACTGGTTTGTGTAGCAGGCTGATAACGTTCACTCAATCTGCTGATAACAGTCAAACCAGGTGGCCAGGGGCCTTTTAACATAGACATTGTCAGATTGAACACAAATAATGCAAAACCCATGCAAATAAGTTTACAACTCTGTTTTGGAAAAGCTTTTCTGAATCAGTCAACGGATTGTACCTGTGATGGTGTTGACCATTGTGCGGAGGATGGTGGGGGGCTTGATGAGCTCTTTGAGGATGTTGGACTCTGTGGCCAACGGGAAGCCGTTATCCAGCATCTCCTCCAGGAGTTCATACACCACGACCACGTTGTCCTTAATCGCAGCCTCTGTACACACTCCAAAATAATCCTGAGGACAAAGAAAAGTATTTTGGATTAGATTTAGATTCAACTCTATTTTCATTGCACAGAGTAAAACTACTACTGGGTATGAAAGTCAGTCATTTAAACTAAACAGCTACTGGAAAATGAACGGGTACCTGGAAGGTGTCGACGACTCTGTGCAGGAACTCGATGACGAACAGCGGCGGAACCTCGCTCTGGATGACGGCCACAAAGTAGATCCGATGCCTGAGCACACTGATCAGGTAGTGGTGCGGCGTGGGGATCACCGGAGGGACGTTCTCCGGTTCGGTGGCTCGCTCCTGGGCCTCGAAGAAGTAGTCGCACACGGAGCGGCTGACCACGCTCTTCCAGTGCTTCTCCAGGAAAATGTCCCCCGAGGAGTTGATGAGGAACAGGCTGTGGATCATTTTGGCTGGGGGCTGACGGGCAGGAGAAAAAAGAGAAAACTCAAACATTTCAAATGAGATGAGGAGAGGAAGTTTAATACTTTGTAAGAAAGTGCTTTTAGGTTTAATTGTGGTTATTTGGAGCGTGAGCTTTTATTAAATAAATAATAAATAATGACAAGAAGTTGCTCGATTATGGCAAAAATCATAATCTCGATTATTTGGGTCAATAATTGATATCATGATTATTAAAAACGATTATCCATTTACTTTGAAAACATCCATTTATTGAAAAAAAACAAAGATGAAGAGTATGTTTTTAACAGTTGATTACCCTGAACTTTAAGTATAATTCAACTGAAAAAACAATAAAATAATGTTTATAAAAAAATAAAACGTTTTATTTTGATTATGTTCTTTTCATAATCGTTGCAAGCCAAAATCGTAATTGCGATTAAAATACGATTAATTGAGCAGCCCTAAGAACCACTTGAATGTTTAGTATATATTTAAGGTCAATCAAATGTTTTAAACAATACGTACATTCTGTCAAGTTGATAAACATAATCACCAAAATAAACAAAAGGTCAAAACTACTAACAAATAACCATCGCAAAGAAGTATTGCTAAATCATGTTTGATGTATTTCTTTATCAAATCAGACACTTTGATCAATCATTTCAGAAAATATACAGGTTTGACTTTTAATATAAACACGTTGAATGAAACTGAAGCAGTTAAAAGACCTATCATTGGCTTGATGAAAGGATAACCCTGCTGTATACAGAGCAATACATCAATCAATACAAAGTACACTTGTTATTTACATATCATCAAATGATTTATATGTAGGTACATTTTCATAATAAGCTTTCAAACAACAACATTTAACCCGTTTAAAGTTTAACGACAACAAAATCGAATGAATGAAACAGTGAAAACAGTGAGTCCATGCCCTTCCTCCTCTCACATGACACATTTCTTGGGGGATGAAAGCAGGTTTTACGCTCTGGATGAAAGACAATGTGCCTTCTTCATGAGCAGATGTGCACGTTTAGTATATAGTTCGATATTAGATATGTACATAACTGTTTTCTAGATACATAAATGAAGTCTGCATTCGACACTAGATATCAATTATATAGCTAATAGATGAAAAAGACATACTTTATATTTCAACAGTATCAATAAGTTAAACTAACAGGGTGTGCAAGCCCATGCAAAGCAACATGTGGATGACTGCTTCCTGTGAACCTTTAAACATGTCTCTTACTGTTGTGGATCAATTTAAAGGGGATTTAAGGTATTCATTTAGAGGAGTTTACTAAAAACTACACAGTGTGAACTATGTTAAAGAAATATTCTTCAACTGCTGTGTGATTGCTCTCAATACTTTTTTTTTTTTAAATGGCACAGATATAGTTTGAATAAGGATCTAACTTTGACATTTCTCAACATGGTTCAACAAATATATATCACACTTAGGCTGTGTCTTTTAAATGTCTCCTTACAAAATCTATTTTTTAAACTACATGTTTGCTACATGCTATATTTGATATTCAACTTGTTATTAGTTCCTACTCAATATTTGATTTGGCTTCTTGTAGTTTCTGAGATATAGAACTATGTTCTTTGCTCCAGCAGAACTTCTATTTTTGTCATTGCATACAATTCTAGAAAAAACACTAGTCATAAAGACTAAATCATATATAATAATAAGAAAAAGTCACTTCATAGCTAAACAATAAAACCGATTAAGGACTTGTCTTCACATTTGAGCTCGGAGGACATTTAACGTTACACAAACGGAAATTACAAATACTAGTAAACGGTTAAAAAACGGTTGCTTTACTTAACTTAATTAAAGTGTCTCTGAAATATGACACCGGAATATTCATTAAATATGCTGCAACGTATCGAGTTCGCAGCCGATATAACTTGGCGCTACAAAAACCTGAACACATTGCTTTTACACGTAATTAAATCTGCAATTAAACATTATGAGTTAACATTAAACTGAGCACCTAGCTAGCTATCTTTATAGCAGTTGGAGGCCTCCACACAAGATGCTACATCTGACCCTCCTCCTGCCTCAGTCTCATGACAGAGGAAAAGCCCCGTCACCAGGTAAAATAGATGAAAATACATGGGAAAAACGATGCCGTCCTCACTGAAAAATCCACACTTGTCACTCGAGTGATTCAATATGTTAATAGACTTACCGGGGACGATTTTGTACGTTTTCGTCTCGCCTTTCAACCCTTTTTCCCCAATGAAAGATTAAGCAGACGTCGTTGCTTCCCGTTAGGTGGAGCTGCTCTCGTTGGGAGGACTGGTAGAGAGAGTGCAGGGAACCAATCAGAATGCCGGGAGAGTTTGAAATCCCGCCTACCAAGTAGAATCATTGGTCGAAAATACGGAAGCTGGTGACTCGTGACTTGGACGAAGGAGGGAGGGCGACGGTAAACACCAGTAAAGCTGCACGCCGATTGGCTCTGAGATGTAGCTGGTCTGACATTTTGTTTCCAGTATCAGATTTCATCTTGTGAAGTTTCTTCCCATCAAACAAATAGACACAGGTACTGAAGAGTACTACCCTGCTATTAAAGCTTATGTCTTTGATTTATTCCAAACTGTAAATAAAACATGCACTCTCTGAAATTATGAAGGGGGAAACATGTGTTTTTTCTAGATTTTCTGTTTCTTTGTCAGTGTTCTTACAAATCTGTAGCCTATGTATTATTGACTTGGTTGACAATTAACATTATCACATTAGTATTTAAAACAAAAAAATTAGATCCAAAAAGTTGTAATGGCTTCCAGACAATTCCGCTGTGTATTTCAAATGTAGATAAGTATGAATGAACATTTTCTTTAAGAGGCAGCAAAAGATCAATAATTTAAGCTCTGTTTAAAAAATATTCAAAGATTGGAGAGATTAATTAAAACTAGGTGCAAAAGGAATAAAGTCTCCTCGTCTGCAGTCCCTCCTTTTTTCCAGGTGTGGTTCACACCCTTAAAGCAAAGTTTCCACACACATGCAAACAATCCACCTCCAGTGAAGTGAACATTTCCTCACAGTAAATGTTGAGAGAGTACAGACGTCAGAACAAAAATGAGAACAGAGGACTTTACATCTTCTTATTATAGACACATGCATTTCCAAACATTTGGTCTACCTATGCTGTAATATGTATTATCTCTTCGATTTTCACTCGTCATCTATTGCACGTCTGTCCGTCCTGGGAGAGGGATCCCTCCTCTGTTGCTCTCCCTGAGGTTTCTCCCATTTTCCCCTTTAAACTGTGGATTTTTTTCTTTTTGGGAAGTTTTTCCTTGTAGGCCTACGATGTGAGGGTCTAAGGACAGAGGGTGTCGTATTGTCATACTGATATTTTGTACGAACTGTGAAAATCACTGAGACAAATGTAACATGTGTGATATTGGGCTATATAAATAAGCATTGATTGATTGATTGACCTTAACATACCTGGCTCCCAATCTGGGGGTCCCTAACTCCCACTAGGGGTCGCCAAAGCTTTATAAGGGGTCTGTATTTTCTTTTCTTTTACCCAAACTTCCTGCGGTTAATGTGTTCACTCTTTGGTTGAATTGTACAGTTTATAAGTTGTTCTGTACTGTTGTTATTTAATTTGATAGAAAAATAAATATCCTTAAAACATGGGGGGGGGGGGAGGCAAAAAGTGAGTGTGTATGTGACATACTTGCCAACCCTCCCGAAACAGAACAAGAATGGACAACTCGACCCTCTGCTCACTCCTTTCCTGTAAATTAAACTGGTCCAGCCCACACACATATGACAGCGCAGAACTCATTCCATCTCTTCTTTTTTCCTGCTACGCTCTTGTTTGACAAGCTGAATGTTGACTGGTGTTTTGACTGAAGTAATTGCTCTGTGAAAAGTACCAGTTATTAACAGAAGGCTCGTTTAGTAGTTTTGCAAATAATTAACCACTCTCTGTTTTTTTACCATTCTGCATTGAAGTACCTTTCTCTTTGCCCAAATAAGCTTTTATTTGCCCGTCTCAATGTCCCGACAACAAACCTCCATGCAGTCGGAACCAGCCTGTTTCGGTTCAACGATGCCGGCGGCGGCGGTTTTGACAGCCTCTGCAGCCGCAGAGCTGCTGCTTTTGGGTTCATCTGGCTGCGCTGGTTCTATGGTTGTAGGGCGAGGCTCCGGAGTTGCGGATGTCAGGGATGTGACATTCAAGTTGTTGAATTTCAGTTTAGTTTGACGGTATTTTGTTTTCTTATGCGCCGGTTATTCTGACATGTTTGCAAGTTTATCTATCTTAAGGTTAATAGCTGACACACACAGAACAACGTAAAATAACGTAAACAACGTAAATAAACACATCTAAGCTTTTTTATTGGTAGTAATGAATATACAAATATTACCATGAATGTGGATAAATACTGTATTTAACAATACGGTATTCTGTTTTTCCACATGTTATTTTTTATTTTTTAATCTGTTCGAAATAAAGACTGAAAATGAAAAATAATGTACATGGATACATTTGAATGGTGTGACAATGTCCTATTTGATTCGATTACAATGTACATATTCTTCCTGTTATGCCTGCCTGCTTTATTTTACCTATTGCAAAGTGACCTGCTGCTCCATCGAAATCAGTCGCATTGACCCGAAGACACATTTTGAGTTGAATACACTGCTGGAAAGAGGAGATTCCTAGCTTTCTAATGATATCAGGATTGTTTTTGTACTCCAAATATTAAGCAAAATAGGTCACATTATATAATGACTGTTACAGAGTCATCCTTTTGAGAAAAAGGCCAAAGTTTCCTCTTCTCTGGATCAAAGTAGTAACGGAGGGAAGATATTTTCGTTTGGATTACTGGTCTGGGGGAAACTCGCGAGTGTGTGCGTGTGTGCGTGTGTGCGTGTGTGTGTGTGTGTGTGTGTGTGTGTGTGTGTGTGTGTGTTTGTGTTTGTATACGTGTGTATAAGTTGTATTTATCGTCTGAATTTGCCGAAACAAGTTTAATATTCTGAAAGCCAAGGCTTTGTTTATTTGAAATCAGATTAAAACAAACTGTAACGGACCCTACGTTGTTATTACTATACGCCTTACATTCATAATTTCAGCGGAGGGAGGGGGAGAGGCGCTGTGGAAGAGCGGAGTGGCGTGTGCAGTGGTGTAGTGGGCGTTGGACGCGGGGGTACGCCGTACCCCCACTTATTTGAAGCATGATTTCTTTTTTTAATAATCTAATACATCTAAAATCCTTGCCAGTGTTATCAGTTGCAAGTGTGTGTTTGTTGTATTAATGACGAAAACATAATAGGCAGATTTCACAGTAATTATAATAAAAACGTAGCTCAAGCATGTGTGTGTGAGGGGCAGAAGAACCGTGTGTGTTGGGTGACCAGGTGTCCCGGTGATCCCTAAAAAAGCCGCAGACGCTTCCGGTGGGATCAGGGGGTGAGCTGTCATCTTCCCTTACAAGCTTAAAAAATGCCTGGAGCTAATGAGATTGAATATAGGCTAACAATCAAAAATAACAAAATATACACAGCTAGATCAGATCGCGTTTTAGATGCGACTTTAGAGTAGAGGGGAATTATTGAAACGGGATTTGTACAGTGTTCCGCGGCATCTGCCGCTGCGAAAATGTGGGGCAGGGCTGTAAAGTGGGGGGGCCAATGGCCCCCTGCCACCCCCGCTTCCGGCGCCCTTGTGGAAAGGTCAAAAATGTCTTCCTCCTAAAACTGACCATATGTAGGCCAACTAAATAATGTTTTTTCATTTCCATAATTTCAGAGCTTTTTTTGCCAGTTGGTTTACCTTTACATGTTATATTATTTTTTAAGTTGAACCCCCCCCCAAAACTATCATTTTTGTATGTATACGAAGTGCTAGGATGACGTCAAAGATAAGTGTGTAGTGGAAACAAGAGAGGCATTTATCCTGATATTAAAAAGCACATAGGGTTCGAGATGTATTTTACCCTCTAATGGCTGTTGGATCAAAGATGGATAGATTTGTTAGAAAACAGGGACTTTTTTCAAGTTAAGACTCTTAAGAGTGTCTGCATTTTATTGACTTATTATATGAGCAGCATTTCCAGCATTTGTGTTAGCATTAATATAGATCTGAATACTGAAAAATAAGAAGCCAAATGTCGCCAAATGAATCTTTATGAACTGATACTATTTTATTGGTTGAATTGACTAAGATGGAACTGTAAAAATCTCAACGAAAACATGAATGGCTCAACATAATTTATTTTCATTTTATGTTAAAATGTACAGAGTTCTTTGAAAGTACTTGCTAAGAAAGAAAGAAAAAAAAACAGAATAAATGGAAATACATACAGGGAGAGAGAAGAGAGTGGAGGCCGCCTTCACTGCTGTCTCTCGTCTCTTTATTTTGCGCTCTCTGTTAGCATACAACGCAACATGTACAATTACAAAGGATACAAAAAGGGAAGCGATATAAACAGACAGAAATATACTGAGCTCCTTTTTACATGCCTCTTAAATGTAAGGAAGTCATCCTATACACACACAAGTAAAAAAAGAAAAGAATGCCAAGTGACCTTTAGATATTTGTAGTCCTTTTGTTTAAAATAGCATTAATATACTACACAAAGATAGAAAACTCTAGAGATGAGATGGAATGGAGAGGTTAAAGGCATCTTAAAGTCGCTAAAAGTGAGTGGTAATTTTTTTAAATTTTGAATTTCTTAGTAATCATTACCCAAGAGGCGAGCTAAAAAATATGTATTGTTTTTTTTTCCTGAAACAGAAGTGAAAAAAATGACAGTACCAATATCAATGTCAGAGTTTCCTTTTTATATTATAGAAAAAACATTTTCTCTACAATAGGTTTTTCTAAAGTCAAAAAGAGTCAGCTCGTGTCATAAAAGAAAGCTGCCCAGTCTGATCAAATTCAGAAACAAAAAAGGAACACAAAAATAAAGTAGAGAACAATACACACAAATAAAGTATGCAATGCCAGGTCTGTAAGAAAAAATGAAAATCTCCTCTTTTGACTTTGAATACTGGTACATGGAGTCAACCAACAGAACCTCGAACTCTTCCTCCGACCCTGCTTTATACGAGCGTGCCTCTGAGTGAGGGCCAATCCGCGCACTAGATCAGGCTTTAGGCACCTTTTATAAAGGCCGACTGTCCCGCCATACGTCTAGCTAATGGGAGTGCAGACTTATGCAGCAAAAAAATACGAAAAATATACAGTTTTAACAGAATACACCATTCAAAAGCAGACCTCTCTGGGTCGCATACACTTTCAGCTGACTGACTTTCATTAAAGCAGTTCAATGGAAATTCCACTGTTTGTTCTGTAAACTGCTAAAAAAGGCTGACATAGTATGCCGTCTGTCAGTGGAGTGTGAACAAGAACAGCTGAATGTTTTACTTTCCTGAGCTAGCTACCAATTAGCACTAGCCAGTGTGTGTATGTGTGTGTGTGCTGGATATTGGGAAGTACCAGAATATTTACATCTAGGAGTGGCGGCAAACTGGAAAATAATGCTACTTGTTTCATTCAACAGACAGTAACGTCTGTGTGTTTGCTGTTGTTGTTTTTTTGGTAGAACAAGATGGATCCGGGAAGACTCTGGGAACAGCTCGACACCTCGCACACCTGGAGGCCCCGCTCCGATGCTTCTTCTGGAACCGGGTGAAAAGCCGCCCGGCAGAGACGTGTCGGGGGTTTCTGAGAGCGAGAGGGTGTGTATCACCTTTTCAGAATGCCACACATATAAAGACCAAAGCATATAAGAGGTCGGACTGCACACAAGTATTTAAAAAAAAAAACAACGAAAACAACGACAACGAAAATAAGATTCAACAATATGTTTAACAAAACAAACGATTTGCCCAGAATGTCTCTTTTTTTTCCAAGGTAAGGCTTCCTATATCAATTAAAAGATTGTGTGCATGGTTGAATATATTCAGTAAACCACTGTTTTTCATTCGCAGTCTGAAGAGGCGAAGTTCTCCTGTATTGTCTTTCTCCGCGTTACCTCCTGTCCCCCCGCTCTCCCGGGCCTGTGTTAAGATCACATGACGAAGGAGTGTGTGGGCCTGCAGCAGAAGGTCCATGTTCACACAACCCGCTAAACCGGGAGCTCCAGCCACTTGCTTGCTAGGAGGGGGAGGGGAGCCCAAATGAAAATGGACAAAATGACAACGTAGAAAAACAGGAAACCCATAGACCCTCTGTGTCTCCGTCACTTCCGCCCCCCCGGCGCCTGCCGCAGCCCCGGAGAGGGTAACAGGAGAAATTTGGACATTTAGAGTTCAGCGAGTATCATTTTTCCCTCGTCTCTGCTGCTCATCTGCTCATGTACGGCGACTGTTTGGGTACACCGGCATAGCTGTGATGGGTGGGGCCTGTGTACATCATGTTGCCGTGGTGATTGGGCTGCATGGGCTGCTGGGGATATCCCTGCCCGCCCATCATGCCCATCTGCATCTGCATGGGGTACTGTGCCGGCTGGTTCATGTAAGGGGGGTTGCCGTGGTAGCCGCTGTTCATCATGGGCTGGGGCATCCGGTACCCGGCAGACATGGCGTTCAGCGGCATGTTCATGGAGTTGTAGGGCGCCGGCGTGGGCATGAGGTTGGGCATCATGCCGCGCTGAACAGCCAGGGTGCGGGGGCCGCCCTGCATGGCCACAGGCCCCGAGCTGCGGCCATACAGCTGCTGCTGGTGCGGGGCGGGGGCTAGCTGCTGCGTGGCTTTGGAGCGGATGGAGATGTGGCCCTTGACCGTCGCCATCTGGCCCTGAAGCCGCTGCGTGTGAGGCGGGGGCCCCAGACCCAGGTTGGCGCTGGGCATGTTGCACTGAAGCTGTAATGAGCCCAGGTTCATGGAGCCGGAGCTGAGGTTAGGGGGGGGCGTCATGGTGGGCTGGCCCTGAGAGAGCGGGGCGTGGGGGGACGGGGCCAGCCCGGGGTTGGAGAGGGACACGCTGGTGGCGTAGGAGGTGACGGAGGCCGAATGAGAGTAGGGCATGGCGTGGGGGTCCATGATGGTGTTGGTGAGCTGTTGGAGTTTGGCCAGGCTGAAGGTAGCAGAGGGCTGAGGGTAGCCCCCCGTGCCAAAGTCCTGACCCATGCGCTCATACAGGGTGCGGCCTCCCCCTCCACCGCCACTCTCAGGGATCTCCATGATCATGGGGGTGGAGGAAAAGCCATTACCCATGCTGCACTGGGACAGGGCCTGCTGCTGCTGCTGCTGCTGCTGTTGTTGTTGTTGCTGTTGTTGTTGCTGCTGCTGCTGCTGTTGTTGTTGTTGTTGTTGCTGTTGGTGTTGTTGATGCTGCTGCTGCTGTTGTTGTTGCTGCTGCTGCTGTTGTTGTTGTTGTTGTTGTTGTTGCTGCTGCTGCTGCTGCTGCTGCTGTTGTGGTGTAGGAGCGGATGGTGAGGGGTTGGAGGCTTGTTGCTGATGAGCAACCTTCTTCTGTGACTGCTGCTGCTGGTGGTTGGTGCTGGGGGGCCGCTCGATCACACAGCTCTGCGGAGACTTGATGCCGCAGTTGGGGGTGATGGACGGTGGTGGAGGAGGCGGGGGCTGGGGCACAGCACCGCCCACATTACCGGCTCCAGGTCCAGTGTTGGGCCCTGTTTGCTGGATGAGGCTGCAGCTGCCCATCCCATGTTGGGACCCTCCGCTTCCTGTGGAGGAGGTAAGGCTGGGGGCGGGGGCAAAGGAGCAGTTGTTGGACTGTGAGGAGGACGGGGTCGCCGAGTTTGAAGAAGACGAGGCTGACGATGAGGAAGCTCCCGCCATTACGGCCGACATCCCCCCTCCGTTCCCCGTCCCGCCCATGGTGGAGTCGTAGCTGCTGGGGTTGTCGTAGTTCTCCGTGGTGCTCTCGATGCTGCCCAGGTCGCTGAAGCCGCTGTCCACCACCTGCTGGGAGTGGTCTGACACCGAGGGCACATCCATCATCGGTGAAGTCTCCATGTTCTGCTGGGAGGGGGCCGACAGAGAGCTGGGATGCTCCGGTGTGATCTGGGTGTAGCCTCCTCCTCCGGCTCCTCCTGCTCCGCCCCCTGCTCCCGTGGGTCCGGGGGTTCCTCCCCTAGGCCCCGCAGGAGTGGTGTCCATGATCCCGGAGGTTAACCCCGGGCTGTTCACAGAGCGCACGGACTGACTGGGCAGCGGCGTGGCGCTGGGGTTAGGGAGGGGGCTGCTGTGCTGGGACGCCCCGCAGTCCTCCACCAATGCCAGAGACTCTTCCTCCACCTCCCCCGTGTGGCTGTAGCTCTGCAGGGTCCGGCAGGCGGCGAGGGTCTCCTCACAGTCCTGGTAGGCCCCGTGGTGCGGCTGTGGCTCCGCCTCCTCGTCCTGCGCCTCCCCCTGAGTCAGGGACTGCACGGCCTGCATGGTCTCCAGGTCCAGCTCGTTGGAGTGGTGATGGGGGTGGTGTTGCTGATGGTGGCCCAGCTCCTCCTTGAATTCGGAGTGCGGGTGGGGGTGAGAGGAGTGCGGGTGGGGGTGTTGGGGCTCCATCAACAGCGTGACCTCTTTGTCCTCCTGGTGCAGCGGCTGCAGCTCCATGGGCTCGGGAGGAGCAGACATGGCGGTGACGGTCTCCACGGCTGCGGCCGCCGCTGCCGACTCCTCCTGCTCCCGGCGCCGCCGCTCCTCCTGCTGCGGGTCGGCTGACGAGGGCCGAGTCTTGACCTCCTGCCCTTCCTCCTCAGCCTCCTCCTCCTCCTCCTCTTCCTCCTCCTCCTGCTTGCTGACGTAGTCGCGGGCCACGCTGTTCTCCATGTCCAAAAAAGCCTCTCCGCCCTGGGGTTCTTCTTTGACCGGAGGGGAGCTGGCACGGGAGGCCGGCTCTTCCTCCTCGTCTTCGTCCTCATCTTCAGAGTCCTGGCTCTTCCTCTTCTTGCTGCCGTTGCTCTTGTCCTCCAGGTGTCCGTCACCTTCGTCGTCTGCGTCGTGATCCTCGCTGCGTCTACTTCCTGAACCCGGTGTGACCGCGGCTCGCCTGTTGATGCTGCCGCCACCGCCGCTCCCCGTGCTCCTGCATTCCTCTTCCTCCCTCTCCTCATCCTCGTCCTCGTCCTCCTCCCTGTCGCCCATGTCTGTGTCCTGAGGCTGGGACGGTGGGGCCCGGGGCCCTGAGGTGGAGGAGGAGGAAGACGGGGACAGCAAGGGGCGGGACGGAGGACAGCTGGGTTTGTCTTCCTCCCAGGTTTGTTCAGTCTCCTCTTCCTCTTCCTCTTCCTCCTCTGGCTCGGAGGTGGGAGTCGGTTTGGGGGCGGGCTGCGGAGGCTGGCTGCGGATCTTAGGCGGTCTTCCTCTCTTCCTGGGCACTTTCTGCTCCACAGGCTTAGGCAGGTAGTCGTCTTCGTCGTCCGAGTCTTTCTGTTTGCTGTTGGCTCTGCGCTGCTTGCTGCGGTCGTCTGTCTGCAGCAGCTCCTTCTCCAGACCCTGCAGCCTTTGTGTCTCCTTCTCCTGCCTCTCCGCCTCCTCCTGAGCCCGCTGCAGGTACCAGCTTCGGGGCTTGCGGCCAGGCTTCATTTTGATTTTGGGGGGTGGGGGATCCCCACCTTGCGCCAGTCCTTCTCCAGCTGCGGGGGGTTTTTCAGGTCCTTGATTCTTCCACTGCAGGGGTTTGCGGCTCTTTCCCTTGGGCCAGCCTTTCTTCTTCTTCACTGGGACCTCGGGGTTAGCCGACAGCGTCTCTGATGGAGCTGCCTGCAGAGCAGCCACAGGCTTCAGCACAGGCGTGAGCTCTGAGAGAGACAAGGAGAGAAGACAGTTAGATAACGCTAACAAAGACTTTCATCATCCATGGATTTGTCTTTTATCTCCTAGAACAATTAAAGGTTTGGTCAATAAAAAAGTGAATTTCCTAAATTGTCTATAAAAGCAGAAAATATCCATGTGAGAGGCGGCTTCTTCTGCCAGCATTAAATACAAAACACACTTCATTATCAATATGTATAGTCATTATTTATCGACTCGTCATTGCAGCTCTACAGTATTTACACTTGTACGATGTGAGGGTCTAAGGACAGAGGGTCTAAGGACAGAGGGTCTAAGGACAGAGGGTGTCGTGTTGTCATACTGATATTCTGTACAAACTGTGAAGTCCACTGAGACAGATTGATTACACAACTCAATCATCACTAAAGCTTGCCAACTTCGGCACTGAAACGCCGTCTGCTCACCATCTTCCTCTGAGTCTGAGAGGTGGGGGTGTCGGCCCCTCTTGGGCGCGGGGTCCGAGAGCCTCAGCGCGGAGCGGCTGGGGGGGTATCGGTGCAGTGGGTGTCCCAGCGGCGTCTCCTCCTCGAGTCGGGGCATCGGCCTCTCTGAGTCGGAGTCTACGAAGGGCTCGTCCAGCACCTCCGTGGTCTCAGAGATGGTCTCCGTCACCACGCTGCTGTGAGGGTGGCTGCGCTGCCGAAAACGACGCTTTCTCAGTGGCTTCTGGGTAAAAACAGGGCGGGTTATTAGGTGAGTTTCGCAAAAGACACTACAAAAAGCATCCAAGATACACATTTAGGTGTTTACTTTGTGAAATGCTTCAGTGGATTTCTCCTAAATTCACCAAAACTGCACATTAGATAATGCCTCATAAGATTGATCTGGTGCTACTCGAGCGGAGATGACTCAGTTTCATATCTTGATTCTGAAGGTTTTTACTGTGGGCTTTGTTCTTAGCATTGATAGCCTGATTTATAGAAGATTTAGTTTTACGCCTGTCGACAACATTTTCAGATTTAGTATATAAAAGTGATATAAAAAGATGTGTGGAAACGAGCACATGGTTACTTCAAATGTTAACTAATAAAACCCGACTCACACCACAGACTTAGAGGACACTGGTTAAAAGATGATTATAGTTAATGACATGGATTCAAACACAACTAAATGCTAATTGATGTTGATGTTTTGACACAATGCAAACATCTTAATTCCCAGATTTGAATAGTTACAGTTTCTCACCTTGCATTTGAGCGACATGGTGGGCTTGGTGAGTGTGGGGGGGGAGCATGCCCTCCTCTCATCATCATCATCATCCTCTTCATCATCCTCATCCTCCTCATCGTCTTCATCATCATCATCATCCTCTTCTTCGCTGCTTTCAGTGAAGCTGTTCTTCCTGACGGCCCCCAGAGGCAGCGGCCCCTCAGGTCCGTCTATTAGTCTGGGCTTAGGGCCCCTCTTTTTCCTGGGGGGCCGCCCTCTGCGCGTGGGGGTTATCGAGGGGTGCCGGGCCATGTCCAGCGAGTGAAAGGTGGTGGACGCTTGTCTGTCCAGGGAGAAAAGGGAGGGGGGGCTGCTGGCAGACCCGGGGTGTTTCCCTCCCTCGGTCCTTTCCTCGTCTTCTTCATCGTCTTCGTCCTCCACCGGGCGGATCTTAGGAGGCCGTCCCGCCCGCGGGCTGTCCTTCACCTTCCCCCAGGGCCAGTTTTTTGGCGGGCGCCCCCGCGGTCTGCGCTCTCCGTTTGTCGGGGGAGTCGGGCGTAGCTGCTCTGCTGCAGGGGGCGGACAGCGGGGGGGAGGAGAGGGGGGAGAGCTTTGGCTGATGGGAAACCCCGGGAAGCCTTTTCTTTCCTCCTCCTCTTCCTCCTCCTCCTCCTCCTCCTCCTCCTCGTCGTCATCGTCTTCGTCCTCCTCCATCCTCTTCTTCGCTTGGCGCATGTGCCAGGACACCGGAGGGACCTTGTGACTTGGTTTGATCTATAATAAAGATACAGTACAAACTAAATCAATAATAATATACAACCATTTTGATCAATCTAAGACTTTTTACACAACTGAAAATGAAATACCCGACCAACTTAAGAGCATTTCTTGTTACATGTTTACGAAATTGAGTTACAATACCAAGGTCATGTGACTGTGTGAGGATTCAACACTGAAACCATCATCACTATCAGTCAAAGCATTTTAAAATGTTGGATTGATATTACTCGAATTGTGTCCTTTCTACACATTTACCTCCTTGCTTTTGTCCTCCTCTGGCTCTTCATCCTCCTCGTCATCCTCCTCGTCTCCGTCAGACACCACCGTGTTGGTGACGATGACGGGGGTCCAGCGCAGACACTCGGGGTCGACGTCCATCTGCCGCGGCCGGGCCTTCAGGCGGGTCATGTGGTTCGAGACCAGCTTCTCCCGCCGCACCAGGACCAGCCTGAGCACACAGCAGGAAGGAACACCAGCGTTAAAACTAGATAGAAGATACCGTGTTTTGAAAAGAGTAAAGAAATAAAAGAATACGGCTGTGTGTCAGATTACACATCCACACATATGTGTTAGCCTGCGATGCCCATACAGTTTTCTTATGCGTATTTAGTGGTTGGAATAAGATTGGTTTATCTTTGCTTACATTAAAAGGCGTGTCAGTGTTTTTCTTAAATCAGTGAAAACTAGAGATGTCCCGATCCGATCACGTGATCGGGGATCGGAGCCGATCACGTGATTTTCAAAAGATCAGAATCGGGAGGAAAAAAATCGGGGATCGGGATTCTTTTTTTTATAAATACTTTTTTTATTCAATTTTACAAAACAAAAATGACCATGTTCAAGTCTTAAAGTCATCCTGAGGCCTTAGTTTTGGTTTCAAATTACAGAACATCATGTATGTGTTGCTTCTTTGGGGCTTGTTTTCATAGACCTGGTTGCTTATTTCTCTCAAATCTGGCAACAGAGTGGGCAGGGCGCAGTGTCTAATTGTAGCAGTAAGCTAACGAGTACTGATAAGCTTTATTTTGTTTTGATCCAATGCTGCACAACTGAACTGATCCAATGCTGCTGTGAAAGAAAGAAGCTATATCCATGTTGGATAGAATATCCAATTTAAATAAAAAAATAACCTTAAGGGACAACTTGAATGCTTTTTTTCTTTTTTTTCTCTTAATGCATTTAATAAAGATCGGATAGGGAAAAATCGGTATCCGCAAATTGTCAAAATCAAATGATCGAATCGGAAGCAAAAAAAGGTGATCGGGACATCCCTAGTTCAAACTCAACGCCTTTCAATTTGACTGTTGCTGACATTTGACTGAATATTAGCACGTGGTGAGCATCTCTGTCTCAAACAGATCCTCCTCTTGTTTTCACTGCACTATATTCAGTTCTATTCTCACGCAGGAGAAACAATGAAGACATTTTAAAAGTAAGCTCACTTAAATGTTTTTATCACAATGTACACCGACTTCAAACTTTTAACCACAGAACACGACACTATAAATGAACCCAAAGGAGTGCATTCTGAACCCAGATATGTGTTGTCTTATGCTATTACACACCAACATCGATCCTGATATTTCAATAAACTTGTGGAATTTTAAAATGTATCAGGTGGATGATTCCAATAACCGCACTCTTCCTGCACTGTATATCATGTGTTGTCTACTTGAACTCTACAACAGGGGTGTCCAAACTATGGCCCGCGGACCATTTTGAATCGGCCCCCAGCTAATTCAAAAAGTATAATGGAGTACGGCCCACAAATGAAACTTGAGCTTGTCTTATATTGTACTTCTTAACTATAAATGTAAACATATATTACACGGTAGTATTCATGTGGTAATGGGACCACTTTTCAAATAAATTCACTCAATTAAAGTTGGAAACATTTTCTAACATATCTTAGTTGATGAGAAAAAAGCCCAATGACTTATTTCCATAACAAGCTTGAAATCTACCCTTCCTATTTCTCCTTATAATAATCAATCTTCTGTTTTAAGGGATGAGCTGCCAACACTCACAAGCATCATGTACCTACATTTGATTCATTTAGCTAACTAATAACTGAACTTATGAGGCAATAAACCTCTAGTGAGCGGCCCAGCCCTTCGTATATTTTTCTGTATGTGGCCCTCGGTGTAAAAGGTTTGAACAACCCTGCTCTAGAATAAAGGTAGTGGTACTGGTACCTGTCCCCTCGTTGCTCCAGCATGCTGAGGCTGTGCAGCGTGGTGGTGATGTCCTGCGGGCAGATCCCGGTCAGTTTGCTGATCTGCCGGATGGTGATCTGCCGGTCGCGGACCTCGTGGAGACACTCCAGCACCACGCTGCGCCAGTACGCCATGTAGGACAACCGGCCCAGGTCCGACAGGGGCTTCTCTGGGGAGCCGGGCTGACCCTCGCGCTTTGACAATAAGTAGCCTGCAGGGGGGGGGGGGGGGAGAGGACGACATCTTGAGCAACTTCTTTTGTATTTGTTCATTCAGTTTATTAAAAGAGTATTGTTAGAAAAATATCACTCGTCATCATACTTGCCAACCTTGAGACCTCAGAAATCTAGTGGATCACCGGAGCTGTTAGATTAACATTAACATGCCTATTGTTGTTGTAAGTGCACTGCCTTGCGGCCTGAAGCACCATCCTTGATGGAGCATATGTGTGGGCTGGACCTCACCAGGAAAGGAGTGAGCAGAGGGTCAAGTTGTCGATTCTTGTTCTGTTTTTTGGGACTATCTTCCTCACCCTCTCAGACTTTCAGTTGGAAACAGTCCTGAGTAAATCTGATTTTGTAAGAAATCGGGAGAAATATGACCCCGGGAGGAAACCGGGTGAGGGCAATGAAATCAGGAGTGTCCCGCGGAAATCGGGAGGGTTGACAAGTACGCTCGTCACCGGCTTGAGCTTCAATATCAGGATACATGTATTTATTATCTCAAGCCGGTGACGAGTGATATTTTTCTAATAAGTATTGACAGAGAAAGAGATGCACAATTAATACGACTTTTAATGAAATGATAATATGGAGAAGTGTAATATACAGACTAAAACATATTTGTTTGGTACAGGTAGTCTTACATAAAAAAATACAAATAATAACATTAATGATAATGTGAATCATGTAAAAAAATAAACGTCAGTTACCTATAGTTTTGCAGTCAACATTATCTCATACAGCCCTATACTGATGTCTATCACAGTTATTCCTGTTGTCGCTGTAGTTATTTTGTGTTTATGTCCTTACTGAAGTCGATGAGGAAGCGCCCGTAGCCCTGGCGCTGGTACTGAGGAAGAATCATGATGCATGACACGTTGTATTTCTGTTGACAGTGCTTCTCCTGGAGAAAAGAGAAACGCACAGATACATTCCACCATTAGAAGAAAGAAATATAATGGAAGTACGAAACAGAGCAGGCCCGTGTACAGATGGGTGCTGATGGTCCGCTCACTAACAGCTGTGTTTTGGCAGAGAGGAGACATGCTAATGTGAGCACCTGCGTCGGCAGCGCTCACTGTTTATCTGCAGAACAACATGTTTGTTTTGAAGCTATGCACCTGTGTGGGGCGAGGGAAGCCAACGCAAATCAATCTAAATCTTTTTTTTCCTCAACTGTGAATAATGTTGTTTTTGTAAGTTTGTGCTAGGGATGCCAGCGATTATTCGATTATTCGTTACAGTCTCCATAATCGAATATTATTTTTTTAAAATGATTTTATTTATATATGTTTTTATTATTATTATTTTTTTTCTGGCTTAGTTTCAACCAAAATATAGACTAATGCTAATAATGGTAATAGTATTAATAATTGTAAATTATTAATAATGAATAATTGATTATTATTCGCCAGGGCTGCCGAATAATCGATTTTGATCATGGTCAGTTTCTGGCAACCCTAGTTTGTGCAAGGTGGTGCTAATTTACAGAGGTATCCATTCTATAAAAAGAAGGAGGAATAATGGGGGCTGTGTGGTGGACACTGAGAAGACAGTTGCAGAGAGACTGACACCAAGCACAAGTTGCTGTCTTACTCTCGCAGAAATGCTTGAAAAGTATTTCTAAACAGCTGTTTTTCTTTCAACCTTAACCAGTCACAGACGCTCTGCATGAGTCTTCTTTAATAAGCTTACAATGCCAATTATTATATCCCGCTGAAGTGATTGAGGTGCTTTTGAACACTGCTACCTTAAGAAGAATATTGTTTTCATTTATATAAAGAAGTTGTAGTCATTCTGCTGATCTCTGTTACGAGCCAGGATAAGAAAAGTCTTCATTATCATGTTATAGCTCTGTAATATTCATATTTGAAAAGGTAGGGTGGGTAAGAATGAGAAACCAGCTCGAGTGGCTAGAATTTGAAAATACGCAGCCGAAAAAAATCTGCCCCTTCCTTACAGAGCCCCTCCTCCAACACACACGAACGCGCACATGACCAATGAGGACACGAGATAAGTTTGTGCACAGATGGAAGGCTGACAGGCAGGTAGGCCATCCAGTTACTTTAGGCGGGCCGGCTCAGATGATTGGTCTAGCTTTTTACAGCGCCACGGCTTCCACAGATGAAATTTTTTATGTTTTTATTGTCAAAGTACTTCAGATATTCATTGCTATCGGGACGTTAAGAGCATTCCTGTTGTTTCTGAAGTGAATTACCTACCCCACCTTTAATCTAATTTAAAAGTGTTATACCCACCCCCCCCCCCAAAGTTTTGTAAATATCCCTCCATGGGAAAGATTGGAAGGCTTTATTATCAAATGCACATTAAAGATCTGTGTTGTTTTAAGCTGTGTGTTACGACCCCCTCCACCCCATTAGGGGTCTCTGTCTTTGTGTTCTGCTTGCTGGCTCTTGTTTGTGTTTCAGGTGATCACCCTGATGAGCCACACCTGGGCCGTCTACATAAAAGGCCAACACCAACCCATACTGCCCTCTCACTCTTCTGTTGGACACGGCCGCGTCTTTGTTTCTGCACATTTTCACACACCCATACTAGGGCTGCTCAATGAATCGTATTTTAATCGCGATTACGATTATGGCTTGCAACGAAATAAAACGATAATCTTTTTATTATTACTTTTTTTTTTTATATAATTTTTTTGTTTTGATTTTTCAGTTGAATTATACTCAAAGTTCAGGGTAATCAGATGTTAAAAACATACTGTTCTGATTTTTTTTTTTTCAATAAATTGATGTTTTCAAAGTAAATGGATAATCGTTTTTTAATAATTGTGATATCAATTATTGACCCAAATAATCGAGATTATGATTTTTGCCATAATCGAGCAGCCCTAACCCAAACACGCAATCATTACTGATAACTGACTTCCACATTTATTAGGTTTCTTTGAAGTTTTTTGCGGTATTGTAAATAAATATGCTTTTGTTACACTTAACTTTCCTGGTCTCCCATCTTTGTTGCAGCCTATGAGCCAGGCCGTAACAAAGATGGGGGACCAGGGTCGTAACATGTGTGTCAGGATGAGTCCCGTGTCTTTTTATCTGCATCATGGTCTTCTTACCTTGGAGAAATATCCGACGAGGTGGCAGCCTTTGCTGTCGTTGTGGGTCAGGACGTAGAAGAGGAAGGGCTCCACGTCGTAGTACAGGGTCTTGTGGTCCAGGAACAACTTGGCCAGCAGACACAGGTTCTGACAGTAGATTGTGCTCACGTTCCCATCAACCTGGAAGGCAAGGCAAGTTTCTTTATATAGCACCTTTCAACACAAGGCAATTCAAAGTGCTTTACAAAAATGAAAGACATTAAGAAACATATTATAAAATGGCATTTAGAAACACTCATTTAAAACAAAGATAATAAAACATGAATAACAAAGGGACATGAATAAAAGAGTGATCATCAATTAAAAGCAGCGGCAGAAAGTGGAGAGAAAAACCCATCAACACAAAGCTTCCTAAATGTATGGGGGTAGATTTGTCTCAATATTATTTGTGTAAACAGAAAAATAATCCGTGTTTAAATGTAAATGTAAAACACCTTCCACTTACAAATATGTTCAAATCTTAAAAAGAAAAAAATGGCTAATGTAAAAGTAATTCCAAAAATAATTGTTTTTATCTTTGAATACTATAATGAATTTACAAATATACAAAAGCAACTTGTGAATATCCCTCTAACATTTACAACTTTTGATCTCAATTCTCCGTGGGTCGTCTTTTTACACAGAGTTTTGAGACAAACCTTCGCCGGTCGGAAGCTAAATCTGCTCGCGTCACTGTATTTTTCGGAAATAGATATACGGCCAATTAAGAGCACGAGTCCGTAGTCCGCGTTTCATTTGTGTTCAATTATTTTTCATATTTGAGAGTTTGCAAATATTTGTAATGCATTTGTAGAAGGGGTTTTACATTTACAAATGACACAATTACACACAATTATTTTTCTGTTCACACAAATAATATTGAGACAATTCTACCCCCATATAAATGAGTAGAAGAAACAGGGCTGTCCAGGAGTCCATCTTTAAGCTGCTGTGGACCAAAGTGAGGGAGAATGAAGTAGAAGCTAGTGTCAGGCAGTGAGCTCAGACGTGTCTCTGGAGACCCAGACGATAGAGAGGGAAACAAAGAGCCGTAAAGAGGAAGAGGAAGGAGGGAGGAAGGCTGGCAGGAAGCCAGGTACCCCTGCTCTCTCCTGCAGAGAAACAGGAGACACCTCAACTCTGAATTTAAACTGCCGCTGCACTACGAGAGCCGGAGGAAGAGCTTAACTGAAAATGTCTGATTATTAATTATTCTAATAACATCAGTGACTTTCCCTGGTGGCACTTTAGCTGGTAAGGATGTTCATGAAACACCATTAGGAAATGGACTAATAAACATACTTTATGTTGGAGTAAAGTATTGTCAATTATTAATATATGAAGGTGCGTATTAGCCCACAGTCTATTTCTAATGGATAGCCAAATCTACCAATTTTGAAAGTGTAGTGCATATGTAAGTGTAAGCATATTTTGATACTCTATTATAATATCCCCATTCAAATATCTTGGTTTAAGATTAAAGTGGCAGCATATTTTGATAGAATAATATGCCCTGTAAAATACTGCTCCCACACTTTTAATATTACACTAAAACCCACTCCATGTAAAACCTTCTGTAAAAATTAAGGCTATCAAACGATTAACATTTTTTAATCAGATTAATCACACCTTAAACATTTATTAATCAGATTAATCACCATTCGAACTATGTCCAAAATATGTCATTTCTTTATGTATATTGTTGTGGGAATGAAAAGATAAATGAAAGAAGGCGGATATATCCATTTAACATACAGTATGTATGTATGTTTATTATAACATTGTTCTGTGTGTCAAAATGAAAGACAGCCCACACACCTATCAATCATCAAACCGTGGGGTCTTATTTCATTCCGTGTTGATTTCTATCAACACGTAATGTTGTATCGATGTAAATAGAGATGTACTACAGCTAAAGTATTCTCCGTCGGGACTTCCTGCAACAACACCACGCCGTTATCTTGATTCTGATTGGCGAGAAGACATTATCAAAGATGTTCTATTGAGAAGACGATCACTACGTGACAAAAGTTTTTAAAACCGTTTCTAGTCATTGGTATTTCCAGACAAGTGGCTACTGAAATCAATCTTACTAACTGCTGTCTGTGTGATTTACTCCGCACGAGTTGGCGGACTTTATTTTGCTTACTTTAACATCACTTTTCATGGTGGGGCTAAGCCATTTCTTGGTATGGCTGTAGCCTACCCCAGCGCTGCCACTGGTGGGATGTATGGGGCTGGCCATTCTGCACATGCGTTAAATATTTTAACGCAATTAATTCAAAAATTGTATTACCGCCGTTAACGCGATAATTTTGACAGCATTAGTAAAAATATAAGCAAAGTATTAAAACGCAAATCTTGATGCACAGTGTCACGCAGCGTCCACACGGCGGCGTGCGTTGAAGCTTGCCGGTGGGCGTGTCTGAAACTCGACCAACAACCAATCACATGAATCTCCCGCCCCTGACACACAAGCACGCGGTTTGATTGGCTAGAGCTTGTACTGGCATATGATTTGATTGGCTGACGCTTTCGTCCAAGCTTCAAAAGTTGAACTTTTCTCATCTTTTGAAGCGAGCAAAGCGAAGCGACGGAACCACAATGCAGTTCGGCAAAGCGTGACGTCAACCCATTGAAAGTGAATGGGAAGAAGCATTGAAGCTTCAACGCACGCCGCCGTGTGGACGGGCCGTTACACTTAAATATGTGAACATGTATTTAGGTGGTTTTGGTGCTAAATGATACACTGACATACAGTTTGATAAAATATCATTTACTTTAATTAAATGTTCAGTTAAATATTAGAATCATTTAGATTAATCTGATAAATACTTGATAGTTTGATAGAAAATGTGTTGTTTGTGGCCGCCCTAACTTTGACCGGACTACATTGTTTAGTCTGAGGCAACAGCCAGGGCTAGAGTAAAAAACAAGGTGCAGTTAATGCAGAAGTGACTGCAGGTTACTGCGTTATCATCCTCCATCACTCTTGCACATTATTAGCACATGAGCAGCTAGCAGCTCCTCACCTCGTAAACAGAGACGTCCTCCTTCCTGTAGATCTCGTTGGCGGGGGGGTGGAACCAGCTGCACTTCTTCATGTGCTGGTAGAGGATGCTGCGGCTCTTCATGTAGCGCAGGCAGAACTCACACAGGTACAGCTTCGGTAGTCTGGACAGGGCAGAGGGAAGGGGAAGGAGTGAGTGACAGAAAAGTTGTAAAAAGCTGGAGCCGTCTTCACAATTGTTTTTTTTCAATAGCGACATTTGCAAACTCTGAATCCAGCTTCTCAGATTTGGATCTGCTGGTTTTCTTAAAACTATTTTATAACAACATTTGCTATTTGTTGCCAGTTTACAGGACAAGGGATTCATTTAATTGAATACAAAATTGGCAGATTATCCAAAATAAAAGTTGTTAAAACTTATCACAGCTGTTGTTTTGAAAGTAGCAAATAACATTGTATGGTTTATTATAAATATGTTTGCACCTAAAAGTGTCGGTAAGATTTTTATTTACTCCTCTTTGAAATAAAAATAAAGAAATGGCTGCACATTTGGTAACAGAGTAAGTCTAATTACATTTTTAAATGAAACACCTCCTCTGCTCTAATGGAGCTTTATCACACTGCTGCTGATGGCTCCGCCTACGAGGCCTGAGGTTCATTATGTCTCTGTGTTTCATTACCTGCTGTACTCCTGGGGGTAGGGGGACGAATACCACGTCTGGATTTCAAACTTTCCAAATTCGATGACTGACGGACATCGCATCTGAGGGTCTGGTGGCCCCGTCACCCCCACTTTCTGTTTGGGGGAAGGAAGAAAGGGGGAAAAGGAAAAGGTCAGGTCCAGGTTTTAACCGGAGTGATTGGCAGATTAAAATGAAAGGGCCTCCTGGTTAAGTAGGAGCTTGGGTATCCAATCCAATCAAACTGTATTCATATAGCACATTTAAAAACAACATAAATACATTTAGACAAAACCGATAATACAAAAATAAACTAATGTAAAAGCACGAGACAATAAAGCCATAGTTATAGCCGGCACAGACTGAAAACCCTGATACATGATGTAAACACACTTTAAAACACAACAAAATACAAAATACAAAACCCAGATTTAGAAAACACAGATCTGAAATCATCAGTGAAGCGGTGTTTATAATTATGTGAGGTAGAAGCATGCACTGAGGTGCTTCTGCTCCATGTGTTATTGGGTGCAGTTCTCTCTGGAACACCAGAGGGCGCACCCCCTACTCATTTGGAGGGAAATCAAGAATAAACAGTATTATCAGCAAAACACCAGGGAGCAACTGCAACTCTAAAATGAAAAGGAAGAATTGTTGAAAAGTGTAAACTTATACAAAACAATAATGGTCGTACTTTTTGGGACGCTCCCTAACGAAGATCTAAATATTAATTTGAGTAAGCTATTTGAAACAACAAATGCATCATCACTAAAGGAAGGTTGAAAGGTTAAAAATCTTGAAATATATATATATATATATATCTTTATATGTAGATTACCAAGATCTCCTGTTGTCAAAGTATTTCAAACATCTTTCTGAAATCATTATTTTCCTTTATAATGTGAGTTATTTGCAGCCATCATGTCTGTAAAGCCCTTAGTCTTGTTACAAAATATTCTTAAGTTTGCCTAAACTCGTAGAAAATGTGTGCAAATCGTTTTTGTGCGGCTTGCACACGCTCAAACCTGAGCCACTGCACTGAGCATTCGAGTTCATACAATGAATTAGTTAACTCAGTAGAGAAAAGCCACTTGCTATGACTTGATGACATGTGACTTGATGACATGTGACTTGTCTTATATACTCAATACTGTGGACAATCCCCACAGGAGACATTTGGGGTGAAGTGTCTCAGGGACACAACGACATGCTGACTGCAGTGGGGTTTGAACCTGTGACCCCCGGATCCGAACACATATGCACAACCCACTGCGCCACACGCCTTGATGACACTCAGAGAGAGCGGCTACCTGCTAGCGATGGAGCTTTAAGTGGAGCTGAGAGATTCACGAGAGCAGTTTGGAAGTCCCTTCCTGTTTATGATGATTGTGTTCTTCACTCCAAAGCAACTCAACCCGGATACTCACATCTGTCCTTTTCACACATCATTAACGTTTACTGCTCCGCCTGCATGCAACACTTAAACACCGGTGTGAACATTTCAGTTGGATAGTGTTTTGATATGACTCCTGTGACGCTGGAAAAACAGCCGGTCAATCTGCTGCCGCTCGAGGAACGTTAATGTAATCTACATCTCCTCTCTGTGACTGCTCTGGCTCTGTTACTCTGTCTTTAGTCTGCTCCATATCATCTCCATCATTACATTACACGTCACTTGTTAGACGCTTTTATCCAAAGTGACTTACATACTCAGCATCGTGGACAATCCCCACAGGAGCAATTTGGGGTGAAGTGTCTCAGGGACACAACAACATGCTGACTGCAGTGGGGTTTGAACCTGTGCTCCCCTGATTCCAACACCAACGCACAACCCACTGCGCCACACGCCTCCGACAGAGGATGTACTCTGACATCAACATCAAGTGTCTGTGCTAAACCAAGACAAGGCAAAGGCTAAGGCTGATCATTTAATCCAATTTCACGTGGAAATTAAAACGTTTGGCTGAAAATAATGGTGGCGATTTTTGTTTCACAATCACCCTCTCTGCTCAGTCGATTACTGTAATATCTAAAACAAGTCAAATAAATGAATCATATGTCCACAGTGTGTGAGTAAATATTCAATTGAATCTCGATTATGATTAGTATGTTTAGACTGAGCCTTGCTCTTTCACACACGAGAGTATCACAGGCAGAACGTGGAACTCAAGCAAATTTCCAATATAACCAAATCACTTTATTCCTCTTGTAGTAATGTTGTGGTCCGTCAATCACCCCTAATTATTTGCATGTATTGAACCCCCACCTTTAGCGGTGGATCACACATGGTGGTGGAGCTTCTGATATCATGTTAAATCTGTCAGACGATCTATGGCAAATGAATGTTTTAATAAAATACAATGGTCTCACAGCTCATTGACTTTTCCACCCACAAAGTGCCTTCATCCCACAGAGCTCGTCTAACCTGAACCTTTTAACACCTGGCTGTTGTTGACTCGGACCAAGTTCCTATTAGGCGCATTCACACCGCAGTACTTTTCCCACAAAGGTTCATGAGAACTTAGTTCATCAGAACTCTTTAGTTCTGATGAACTAAGTACAGATCGCGTTCACACCGGAATAAGTCCCTGGGGGTGGATTAGGCAAATGAAGCCGCTGACGTCACTTCTTCTTCTTCTGCTTTGGGTTTACTGGCAGGCCGCAAACAACTTCACGGCGTATACTGCCGCCCAAAATCCCCGGCCGGAAGTCCCCGGTTGTTGGGGACTGGCTTCAGTAGAAGCTGCTGGGACTCCCAGCAGCTTCTACTGAAGCCTTCCGAGTAAATCGCCAGAACGCCGACACCTCCTCATCTCCCCCTTCCCATGTTTTATTTTGTGTTGCCATAAGTTAGTCTCTCTGCGTTTCTGCGCTGGGCTAATGCTAATGCTAATAATGCTAATAAAATGGTGGCTTCACAACACTTTTTTTGAGTTTTACGGGGCGTGGTTTGCAATCCGCCCAGCCAATCAGAAATATAGCTCTTTTCTCACAAGAGAGCCGCACGAAAGTCCCTGCTCTCTAGCAGGGACGGAAAAGGGGGTAAAAAGGTTCACATGAACTAATTTTAGTTCCGGCTCTTTTTGGTGTGAACGCGACATTTCGGAACTATATCGGAACTAAAGTGGGAAAAGTACTCCGGTGTGAACGCGGCTATTGACTTTCAGTTCCTCCGATGCACTCAGGGGGTTTAAAGTCGAGTTGCCAGCCCATAGAGCCCTATTGTGAACCCGCAAATGTTGAGTTAATACATTTTATGTTAGAAATGTATAGTACGGTTCCCCAGCACATAGAAACGGCCGGATGCCAACTTGCATATATTGGGCTATTTACACGATTAGCATTAATTACCGATATAGCCCTGTGCACCGAGAGTTCAAATATGGACGCTTCCTGGATCAAACAGCCATTTTTGATCCTGAAAATGGCAGAAATGTATTTAGCATCCTCGATAACCCCCATAACAGATTCAAAATTATCCATATTCAATTAAGTCAGACTGAAGCTCTCCTAAAGTATAAATACACGCTAAAGGGTCATTGGAAATGTTTGTTTTTCATGTATTGTGCCTGTATATTTGTCTATGTTTTTTGTTACACACGGCGCTGCTGTGATGCAAGCCAAATTTCAGACTTGATCTGACCATTAAAGTATTATCGTATCGGCTATAATGCCATCCATTTCAATTAACGCAACTAATAAGCGCTTTCACACCAAGTACTTTTCCCAGGAAAAGTCCCCGGAACTTTTATTTCCCCGGGACCATCTAGTAAATCGCGTTCACACCGGAATAAGTCCCTGAGGGAGGATTTCGCAAATGAAGCCGCTGAAGTCACTTCTTCTTCTGCTGCTTTGGGTTTACTGGCAGGCCGCAAACAACATCACGGCGTATACTTCCACCCGAAGTCCGGGAGCCCCCCGGACTTCGGGACTTCGGGTGGCAGTAATTCGCCATAAAACCTGTACTGTGTGTACTCAACATTTCCGGGTTCACAATGCTTGCAACTACGCTATAACATAATAATGACATCTATAATATCACGTCTTATGAACCCAGCATGGATCAGTCAGAGACATTTAATATTCTGCGTCTGTACCTGCAGTGCGAGCTCCTGGATGTGTCTGAACAGTTCAATGTCTTTTTCCGTGAGGTTCTCGTGGCCGGGGAGTTTCTCATCCTCGTCCCGCCAGTCGCTGCCGTCCTGATTGTCTACAGGGATCAAACACAGAGTCAACATTGGTGCTTATCTAGTGAGAAGTTTGAGAGGCAGAGTGCTAAAATGTGTGACTTTGACTGGTTGTTGGCTGTTGGAACATTTACACAACAGCTTTCCCTGAGATTAACCCTAATATTTTCATTCTAAAATCGGGGGGACTTTGCTAATTTATCAAAGGCAAGACCATCAGACAGATTTGTTTTTTTTTGATATCATAAAGTTTGCCCTCCTGCAGTTAATAGGGTTGTACCAAGTGTATTTCTTTTCATTTGATTCTTCTTTTGAGGTTTTGAGAGAAGTTTTTAAATCTCTGTTGCCATATCTTATGAAGCCATTAACCTAAGAAAATTAAAGTGTATTGCTCAAAATATAAATGTTATTTTATATAGCACATTACAAGTAAAATAAATCATAGATAGCAAATTTTTTGACTTTTAACCACGTAGGCACATTTAATGTATATTCACATTTTGTCGTGGTTGATGTGGCTTTTCACTCATATATAGGCTACAGTAGTTTTGAGTCATCACTTGCATTCACACAGGTTTATAAACCTGCTGAATCACAGAGAGAGGGGCCAGAGAAACAGGAAGGGAATGTTCCTGATGCTCTGTTCCACGCTGCTCTCCTCAAAGCTCAGCGGAGAGAGAACTGAAGGTGGCCACTTTATCTTACCAAGCTATTTATTTCGATGCATAGGCAACAATTTTCACAGGCAGAAAATGACAAAACAATTGTGCACCATTACTACCCTCGACCTACAATCAGGGGTGGCCGTCTGTTAGGAAAGCAGCTAGCTGACAACCTCTCATAGAGAAATATTGCATGAAAATGCAGTTTTTTGTGTGTGTCATGATTCGGATGGCTCATTATACTTTTAACAATTTATGTCGTGGAAGTTTTTAAGATTTAAAATCTATAGCCAGTTTCATAGTCTCAGGGTTAGGTTGTAATTTTGTTAGTATACTATTGCAACATTCTTTTTACAGTGTGTTTGTTTATGAATGCCATGTCAAGCACAAAACCTTTATTAATGCAATTTTTGGTCAGTTAAAGGTAGGGTAGGTAAGAATGGAGAAACCAGCTCGAGTGCGCTAGAATTTGAAAATATGCAGCCGAAAAAAATCTGCCCCTTCCTTCAGACTTCCTCACAGAGCCCCTCCTCCAACACACACGAACGCGCACATGAACAATGAGGGCACGAGATAAGTTTGTGCACAGATGGAAGGCTGACAGGCAGGTAGGCCACCCAGTTATTTTAGCCGGGCCGGCTCAGATGATTGGTCGTGCTTTTTACAGATCTACGGCTTCCACAGATTGTATTTTTGTATGTATTTATTGTCAAAGCATTTATTAATGTATTCATTGCTATCGGGATGTTAAGAGCATTCCATGGAATATAACAAAAAAAACCTACCCCACCTTTAACGTGATTATATACATATTATATTAAAGGTGGGGTAAGTAAGTTTCAGAAACCGGCTCGAGATACACTTTTTGTTATATTCCATGGAATGCTCTTAACATCCCGATAGCAATGAATATCTGAAGTGCTTTGACAAAAAATCCATTATTGCCGCCCTGTCTGTCAGCCTTCCATCTCGTGCACGCACAAATGTATCTCATACCCTCATTGGGCGTGCCCTCATTGGGCGTGCCGTCATTGGGCGTGCCGTCATTGGGCGTGCCGTCATTGGGCGTGCATTGTAGCAGTACCGGTACTTCAATGACTCGCCAGCCACAGGCGGCCACGTTTCACCATGGCAGAGTTAGGTTCAACATCGTCTACTGGTCGCAAAAGAAAAAATGTAACGGAGCAAATTAAGAACAAAAAGAAAGTGGAAACTAGGAGAAGTCAAACCAGAGTCAATATCGGAGTTGCTTTGGCTGTGTAGTATTGCTAACCTAGATGTGTTTAGCTTTGCCTGATATGTAACGTTACTGCAGCCTGCTCTCGCGGAGGAGGTGCTCTGTAAGGAAGTCTGAAGGAAGGGGCGGATTCTTTTTGGCTGTGTACTTTCAAATTTTAGTGCATTCGAGCCGGTTTCTGAAACTTACCTGCCCCACCTTTAAGTAATTTAATGAAAACATCTAGAGAAAAATTGTATTCTTTTTTTGTCAAAAAATACACAAAAAATGAACAACATCTTGCATAAAACACAGATTTGTATTGGCAGACTGCAAGTCATCGTGCAGTGGCAGTAAAATGTGTTTTTAGCAGACATGGCCACCAGTTCTCACCTCCTCGATCGTCTCCTTCTCCTTTACGACACGCTTTCTTCCGGATGCGGCACTGCTGTGAATAATCCACCACTTCCTGCCGTGCCTTGCGGCCCTCGGGCGAAGGGGTGAAGAACTTCGTGAGGGCGTCGATGAGGCCTTTGGTCTTGTTGTTGAACCGCAGGCTGCCCTGAGACATGTCGTCGTCGTCCCGCATCGAGAACAGCAGCCGGTCGTCTCCGGGGTAACCTTCGCAGGACGAGCTGGAGGACGAGTTCGCCGAGGCCGAGCGCTTCCTCCGGCCGCGCCCGCCGAGCTTCTTAAAGGGCCGGCCCGGTCTGACGAGGAGAGAGAGGGGAAAGTTAGAGACTGAGTCAGAAACTCAGTTTAAAAAATTGCCCCTCAACAATTTCACATGTTCATTTAAAGTGCACCTATCATGCTAATTTTAGGCAATAGCATAGGTCTCAGATATATACAAATATATAAAAAACATGTCTATGAAGTGTTTTGCTCAAAATACCAAACAGATCACCCATATCCCTCTATTTCACTTCCTGTTTCAAAAGTGCTGATTTGGGTATAAAGCGCTCATGCAGGACCCGGCAGCTACTGTCTAAACTAAATACTGCCGTGATGAAACGCCATATCATGGATTATCAAGGATTATCTCTGAAACAGTATGGAGCTCAAAGGCTTTCTCTCTTGCCGGTTATACCACAAGGTGAGTTCCTTTTTACTTCCTGCTTCTTCACACACATGCTCTCCAGTACAGGTTAGCTCTGAGTGATAGCGATGCTAATGTAAACACCGACCATATTACGTCCAAAACAGTCGGGCATTGTTTCTGATAGCAACGTTTCTGATAGGGCCGTGGACATAAAGCCCGCCTACATTTCAGATATTACGTCATATCGGACGCAAATCTGGATCAGCTCCGTTGTAGCCCCGTTTTTAGAGATTTGGGTACGGAGGAAAAGAAAGAGGGTTTTATTTTCTGACGCTGTGTGAGTTCCCTGACACACACATATTTATGTATAAAAGACGTCAAAAACTGCATTTTGCATGATAGGTCCCCTTTAACTAGATTTAAATAAAATGTGTAATTATTTTTTTGATGGGAGTAGTTTACGTTTGAATATGTGTGATGCTGCAAAAAAAGAACAACATATCTCATCAAAATGTAATAAATGACATGACATTTTGAGGGGGATTCTGAGACACTTGGCTAGGCCACGTTGCTGTTGCCCCCCCCCCCCTCTCTGAAACAGACTCAGCAGACATTGAAGAAGACGTCGTTTCTCTACCTGTTCTTGGGCCGGCCCAGCGGTGCGTTGTAGCGCCGTTTGATTTGTGCTGCCTTTTCATGTAACAGCCTCTTTCCCTTTTTCCTGGGTTGGCAGATTTGACAAATCCACATGCCTGAGAGAGAAAGAGTCACAGCACAGGTTTATAAACCCCGAGGTGGATTTAGAGCAGACACCGACATGCTTAGGGACGTTTCAAACACATTAGCACTTAACGGTGAAGCATTAGGGGCTTCCTGAGATCTCAAGACATTACGGTCAGACTCAGGGGCGGCTGCATCGAGGTGAACACTTAAAGGAGTCTTGTTTTTGTTTACCTTTGGGCATCCGCGTGAGGGGAGGATCGCAGCACTCCATGTGGAAGCCCCGGTCACAGGAGTCGCAGAACAACATGTTGTCCTGCACAGCGAACACACACAAAGTACTGAGTATTAGCAAGTTCAGACTAAATTAGCTAAAACAATATGATAATAGGTCAAAGTGTGAGTCCTTATAAAGTCATTCAGAGTGCAGGAGAGCTCTCTGGAACCAACTGGCCGTTCTTAAACTCAGACATTACATTTTCTCTCACTCTCTCTTCTTGAGCCTACTTTTTTAATGATTGTCATTAGCATATTGGTACAACTTATTGATAGGTACTATTTTCTTTCACGCATTTAAACTTTCCTGTTTTTTCATTCATATAGAAATATATTGCTCTGTCAGGTCGATAAACGAACACTGCTTATATTAAATACGTGTCCAATTAGATGTATTTAATTTTTGTTTGAGGATACATTATGTGAAGCATGATCAAAGCTCCTTTAATTAGCTGACTAGAATTCCACATATTTATGCACAAGAATGCATCAAAATACTTGCAATGTAATGTGCCATTTCAAGTTAGACAGATCTTTCAACATATCCTTCAGGGTTGGTTCAAGCGTCTTCCTTGTTTCCCTTTTATTCTCCATCTTTAAAGACCAGTTTCTCATCGTGCATCTTGACAGCGTGTTGAACATTTTGTCTCGCCGTCAAACCTCCCTACGAGCATTTGAATAACAATGACTCCTCACTCGACAGGTAAGGAGAAGAGAGTGAAATGCTGACTAAAATAGCTCAATCCCAGCGACCACAGACATGTCTATCAGCATCTCAGTGTGGCACTTAAGCAGAAGAGATGCTCTCAGCTGCTGTTCGGCCGCATTTCCACTCACCGCATTCTTGCCTTGATCCTGACAGCTGCTGCAAGTCTTGCATTCGATGCACTGCCACCACAGAGCCTTGACTCTCGCTGTGAGCTCTGGGGAGAACTTGAGACAGGACGGGTGGCCTGCAGGTAGATAGATAGACACACACGCACAAACAAGTGAGACCTTTTTTATTTTGTGCTGCTGACTGACAGCCGTGACCCACTTGCATCATTGTAGCTGTAAAAAAAAACAGCTCCTTTTGGAATTGAAAGCCCTCCCTACATCAAGGCCGGCTGCAAAGAGAGTGTTCAAACATAAAAGACAATCTGTCAGAGATGAGCTCTCGCTGTTTTGAAGAGCAGCAAACAAGATGGTCTTGTGCGGGACAGAAACCCGCTGAGGGAAAAACTCGATCTCTCCTCTGCGTTCACTCGGCAGCAGGAACACCGTAATTATATCCAAATCTCTGTGAAAACAAAGACCGCTGCCAGAGTCTGTCTATTACTGTGTTCATCTCTTTCAAAAAATGGCAGGAGAATAAAAGAAAAATAACCCAAATAAAATAGTTGGGTGCAGCCGCCAAAGATTATACTTAATGGTTACAGAATGTCTGCTTAGCATTGTGCTGGTATTTGCTTTTGAACTGGAAATAGCTATTTAGAAATAAGCAGAAAAACTAATGTTTTCTGTCAGTTTTTTTGCTTGGTTCCTAAGTGTCCTTGTTTTCAAATCCTATTCACTCAGCCTCGTTCTGTTTTAGGCTTTAGTTGACTTAGAAATCTGGGCATTTATGTATGTCATAGAAATGAAAACAGCTTTAATCCGCAGATACCTTACATTTCACACTTAATTCGATGTGGTATAAAAAATATAACTTCTTCCTCCCGGGCCTTGCTGTGTGGGAAACATCTGTAATAGTGTGTTTTATATCCACAGAAATAGCAAGGGACTGGCAAAATGTATTTTTCATTTAGTCTTTCCATCAACATAATAGCATGATGATATCCTCACTAGAAGGTCTATTGTTACTGAAAAGGATTAATAATAACTAATATTTTATTCATAGCTTTTGTGAACTCAATTATCACTGTTGGAGACTTTTTTAAACTGCATGCAGGCAGGGCTGATTATATATTCAGTGAAAAGACTCAGATGTTGGATATTCTAATATGGCATAAGTTTAGTCTTTCATTGATATTAAAGGTTGCATAATATTAAAGTGGTGTATTTCTCTATTAGTGTTCTGTCCTTTTCCTTTGCCCATGAAGTCATTATATCCACATGAAGCCGGTGAAGACAGTTGACATTAAAACCTCATTGTGGAAATATTTTTGTAACAAGCACAATTAACTTTAGACCAAATATCTACATTTCAATATTGACATTTTATTCTATCTATTTTGATTAAAGGTGGGGTAGGTCATTTTGTAGAAACCAGCTCGAGTGCGCTAGAATTTTTAAATACACAGCCAGAAAAAATCTGCCACTTCCTCACAGAGCCCCTCCTCCAACACACACGAACGCGCACATGACCAATGAGGGCACGAGATACATTTGTGCACAGATGGAAGGCTGACAGGCAGGTAGGCCATCCAGTCATTTTAGCCGGGCCGGCTCAGATGATTGGTCGTGCTTTTTACAGCGCCACGGCTTCCACAGATGAAATGTTTGTATGTATTTATTGTCAAAGCACTTCAGATATTCATTGCTATCGGGATGTTAAGAGCATTCCATGGAATATAACAAAAAGTGTATCTCGAGCCGGTTTCTCAAACGTACCTACCCCACCTTTAAGCCTTACATGCAAGTTAGAACATGTTGAGGGTATATGCATGAATCCTGAAGTCAGATGTAATCCCTTTCAAGACCTTTTTTAAGACCCTTCCCATACATTTTAAGACCTCATCGCCACTTTGAGTTCTAACCGGTTACCTTGGCGACACACTTTACCTCACATTGACTATATACAGTATTGATTGTCCTTCCTCCTTATCTTCCAACCATTTGGACGCAAACTTGCATTTCCCCATAACGATGTTGTTTAACAACCGGCGTAAATGGACCTTCGCGCGCTATCAAGCAGAGAGCGTGCGATGTCCTGTTCAGATGACGTCAAATCCAACGGGATGCCATAAATAAACTACACAGAATCACACTACACACCTACGCAATGATTATATTCAGGCAGACTGTAGAATACAACCTCTTTGGACCATTTATATACTTATTGAAAACAAGCTACATAATGTAACACCTTGGAAAATGCCTGTAACAGAGGTGATCTTTGGGGCCATAGGCCTCCGTTACGGATTGGGTAGCTTTGTTGGTGGCGAAATGTGTGTAGTGTGTGCATCTGTCTGTGTTTTAGTTTGTCTGTCTCTGTTTGCTGGCTTTATGTTAAAAGTGTTCCCCTTTCCCCATGTCTGTGGCTGCTGATTGTGTGCACCTGGGGCCCTGTGTTGTCTCCTCCCCCCCCCCACCTGTGTCTAATTGGTTGATTAGGGTGTGTGTGTATTTAGGCTCTGTTTCCCTGTCTGTTAGGAGGCAGGGAGTGTGTGTGAGATCCTGGTGGCTGCAGGCTGTGCTCACGTGAACAGCAGCAGCAGGATTGAGGCGGTGTGTAATGTGTTCATGCTTTAATAAATGCCCACACCGGGTTATATTTGGGAAGTCTGCCTCTGCCTCCTTGCTTGGTCGGGCCGCTCAATTGTCAGCTTCACAATGCCGTTTAATACTTTTTAATAGCCTTCATATTCACTAAATTGATTGATCAACTTTTAATACTTTTTAAGACCCCGCGGACACCCTGTGAATGCTAGTGAAAAAAGGCTTATACATTTCCATCACCACAAGCCAAAATGTAAACTGTTAAAATGTAAACATTGATAAGCCACTTGACTGGTGGACAAATAAAAGTTCATTTTGGATCAGCTGGTTGCATCCTCTTCTCCGGTGGTTGTTTTAATCACAAAACACGAGAAGTGTAACGCCCAAAGCTAGAGAAATACACCCCCCAGACGGAGCTATGGCCTCGTGTCGCACTGTTCTCAGATCAGCACTCACCACTGTTGCCACAGTCGGCGCAGGAGATGAGCTCCTCCGGCCTCTTGTCGCGGTTCTGCTCCTTGGTCCCTAAACAGAAGCTGCAGATGGGGATGGGCTCGGCCACCGGCTGGCAGGGAGAGAGAAGGGGTGAGGGGGTGGGGGGAGAGAGGAGAGACTGTCAGTCAACTTCACAGCTTAATGTGTGCAAATGAGACAACAGAGCGGCCTTGTGTGTCCTGCCACGGTGAATGACTGCTGCTGTGTGTATTAACAGCGCATTAGAAACTACAACGACACCACAGAGCAGTGCATGTGTGAACGGAGGCTGTGGGATAATGAAGAGTGTGAGAGCTGCACTGTTAGGAGTGAGCTTGTATCATTTATGTGTTAGCGGCTGCCATTAGTGTGTCACAAGTCCCTGCTGACTCCTGAGCTGCATCTCGCTTCCTCTGCTTGAGGAGTTCCAGCGTCCTAATTCAGCATTTATTCTGAAACATGTCATCAGACATTCACTTCTGGCGCGGCTTAAATCTTTTAGTGCGTCCCGGAAACCATGTCAGCAGGTGAGTACTGAAACGCAGGACAAACACATCGTCTGATCTGCACTCCAGCACAAAATGCAAGATGGGTTTTTGTCAGAGAAAAAAAATAAGGCAGCAAAACGCTTTACATGTCGTCCAACATCAAATAGGACTTGTGTGTCCAATAAAGCTGAAAAATCACGTCCCTGAAGCACTGCAGGTGCACTTCACAGGAACAACTACAAGAGGGGGGGGGGATGAAACTTTGTGAAGCCTGGAAGCCCTGAGGGGAAGAGGCTTACTGCTGCCATGGAGTATACTACTAATACAAGCTGTTTTTTCACTTCTCTACCACCATAGAGAGCTAGACAGCTTTTTAGTCACTCATCTGAGAATGTTCCTGGTTATCCTGATCATTAATAATCACTAGGATTCATTTTTTAAAGAATAATAAAATCCCATATCCCATAAATTGGATGACCATTTTAGTTTTCACTTCATATAGCATTGTAAATTGCATGAAATGATGAGTTGTTTTGTTTTATGTATGTTTAAGTATGTTTTGTGTGTGTGAGGACCCCAGGAAGAATAGCCAATCAGGGGTCATACACTTTTTCACCAAGGATTTTCAATGACTTCTCCAGGACCTTTACCTAATTTTCCATGACCAAAAAACATTACTCTTTCTCAGCGGTGCCACTGAAAATGGTTTATTTTAACATGGAACAGGAAAATAATGTCTGCATATGAAACATGTCGTGCCGATCTAAAACAAATCAAATAGTAGGCTTACTAGCTTCTACACGCTAAAGCAATCTCTCACCAGCAAAACACCTCGTCAGTTAAATGCCATTTTACGTTTCATTACTATACAATACAGTATTTATAATCCTTATAGTATTACTATTTCGGTGATTAGATAATATAAATTATATTTGATGCAACTTCAGTTACATTTCCATGACTTTTCCAGGTTTTTAATGACCGTAAGAAACCTGGCCAATGCTCATGCTAGTGCTAATGGGGATCCTAATAAAGAACAAATATCCAATCCCCTATCAAGAGCTGGGAAAACTTGTTGAGTGTTTTTGAAACGTTGTAAGAATGTTGTACTCCGATTTAAGAGCGAGCTCTCCTCAAGAGCCGTCTGAGAGGAAGAGGAGAGTGAAGGACACTCTGAAGGAGCGACATGTCGTCATGGCTGACACAGGAGACACTTGCATCTGACATCTGTCGCCCAACTGCTTCCACATCCTCCGCTTTCTGTCACAGCAGCAGAGAGGACGCAGCGGCTGGAAAACAACTGGCCTGACATCTGGGCTGGTGTTTGCCAGCAGGCAGGAGGGAGCCACTGAGACGAAGTGGAGCTCTGATGACACCAGAGCGGAGCGGTTTTAAACTCTTATGTTTCAGCAATAACACAGACGGCAGCGGGTCACATGACTGCAGTAACCACTGGAAGAGGACTACTAAAAGACACCAGAATGTAAAGCCTTAAAACAGCAATGTCCCAGTTGGACAATTCAAACCAAACAGCAAACCAATCCAGGACTTGAAGATGGTTTTTTATTCACAGTACTCAGGAAACTCAACAAAGTTTCAGCAAACACTTCAAACACTTGAAGTATATAAAGCACTGTTTGTGTTTTACACTTATGTTTAGGACACAAACGTATTCTCAAGTGTACAGCCAAAAGCTTTTCAAATATTCCAAGTGGGTAATAGATTGGTTATCTAATGAGTGGTTTGTAAGAAACTATTTTAAAGATATTTTCGGGCAACCAGTGCCTTCTGTGTTTAGACAGTATTGAAACGGAGAGGCAGAGGGGATCACATGAGACAGAGGGGATCACATGATGAGACAGAGGGGATCACACAGAGGGGATCACATGAGACAGAGGGGATCACACAGAGGGGATCACATGAGACAGAGGGGATCACATGAGGCAAATGGACCCAGACCAGATTCGAACCAGGATCTTCAGCTTGATGTCCCAGTTAATGGGCCTCAGCACTACCAATGGAGCTAAGCGTCGGCCAGTGGTCTTAAAAATGGAATCATTCACTGGCTAAATGGCGTGTGGACGAAAAGCAGATTTTCTACATTTGAACACTTTATATTGTGCGTTATGTCAAATGTTCCAAATAAAAAATGTATTGTTTGAAATACTGCAAACAAATTTGAAGTTACTGATTTCAATTCTGATTATTTGTTTTTTATGAAAGTGACAAATTCCATATTTTACTAAACCTATGTTCATGTACCTGCATAACTTCTATTAATTACTAAGGATTTAGAGTATAGAGTGCCACAGTGACGCGTCCTAAAACCCGGAAGTAAGTTAGCATTTGACCACTTCCGGTTACTTCGACAAAAACCAATTCAATCTCTCCATAGGATTTAGCAAAACAGCTGGAAGTAAGGTCTGTGGTTGACACACATTTAAGAGACGGATCACGTTTTGTTCTATGACATTAAATCTATCAGCAGTGACCCCGCTGGTGATTTCTGAAGAGTTTACGTGTCTGAAAAACGATGGTTGTTACCAAGTGGCTGAATAGGACTACAGAAGTTGTGGAGCCCGTTGTACGTCATTACACCGAACACGTAAACACTCCCGCTGAGTTTGTTTGCCCTGTTCTGCTTGAAAGCAAGTGCCTGCCTCCTGCCTCCTGCAGACTGTTCAAACAAACGCTTCAACTTGTACCATTTAGAATCTGTATGTTTGAATATGGATCTTAAGTTGGCGTGACGTTGAAGCAGCGACCCTGCTGTTGTTCGTTTATAGCATAACGTTAGCATTTTGCTTCTGGCGACTAGATTTATGATTAGAAAATGATAAAAGTAGGGTAGACATGTGGAGATTATCCGGCTGAACAGAACGTGATCCGTCTCTTAAATGCGTTTCAACCACAGACCTTATTTCCAGCTACTTTCCAAAATCCTATGGAGACATTGCAATGCTTTTTGTCGAAGGAACCGGAAGGAGTTTACTTCTATAGCCCACAGAAATAATGCATTAACTAAAAAAGGTGCATTATTCTCAAACAAATCATGAAAAACCTTGAAACACCTAAGGTCATAACGTTCACTTCGGCTCACAGGGGACAATCCAATAATTATTTAAATGTGTAAAAAACCCAACTTGACATTCAGGGAGGATGCTGCTGCAAGGTTTCCACAGGACAAGAGAGTGAGGCTCAGAGCTGCAGGTAGCAGGCAGGGACCACAGCGTGATTTATTGGGTTCATTTCCTTCTGACTCACACTCACACTCCCCCCAACACCCCCCCCCCCCCCCTCCACCCAGCTAACAGCACAGGGACAGAGAGAGCATGAGAAACACAAGATATGAAGAGAGGCTTACCTGAAGATAAATGAATAAGCTCTATTTCTGAAACCATTTCACGTTCTCACAGGTGAAAGCATTGAGAGTGGATTATACTGTACGCTGCGATTCAAGATTGTTCTCATTATCGACTAATCATTCGCTCATTACTTAATTAAACTAAGGTCTACAATATGTCAGAAGATAATGAAAATGCTCCAACCCAGTTCCTCAATTGCCAAGCTGGTGTCTTTAAATAACCGAATGTGTGTCCGTTCAAAACCCAGACATGTTTAGCTTAATATGATATCAAACCAAGATAAGCAAGAAATCGCAACATTTGAGAGGCTGAACACAAATAGTTGCCAATCATTTTATCTGTCGGTCGACAAATCTTTGCTGCAGCTGCGTTAGAAAGGACCTGAAAGCATGATGGAAACAGCTTCACTGCAAAGCAAACAAAGTCACTGAAGACAAATGTAAGTCAGCAGCAAGAAAAAAATAAGTCTGAAAAAACACAGAGTGAGGAGAAAAATAAGAACCCAGAGGGCAGGAGAGTGACGGAAAGGGAAAGTGTAAAGAAAGAGAGAAAATGTGCAGCAGCAGCCTGCGTGCGACCAACACCTCCATCATTCCTGACGCTTAACCCCTTCCCCGCCGGAGGAGGTCAACTGCTCCTCTCGCCCTGTGAGCGCTCCAGTAGACAGGAGAGAGAGAGAGAGAGAGTCGCCACACACACACACACACACACACACACACACACACACACACACACACACACACACACACACACACACACACACACACACACACACACACACACACACACACACACACACACACACACACACACACACACACACACACACACACACACACACACACACACACACACACACACACACACACACACACACACACACACACACACACACACACACACACACACACGCTGCCACTGTAAATTAATCCCCAGTAGATACTAAAAAATGAAAAGCTAATCCTCCCTTCACGACAGGGATATTGGAAGAGTGAAACACAATCCTTAAATTCCTCCTGAGAGATGTTTCTACCTCAGCCAGGACCGCTCGCACAACATCGCTCTAGAAATGTCCCACATTGACTGGTAGTCATGGATTTCGACTTAATATCTGTGTGTGGATGTATGTGTGTGTGTGTGTGTGCGTGTCTTTTTTTAAGCCTGTGTGTTCGCGCTTTGGCATGTGCTCGTCTTTTTCCTACGTTAAAGAGCGCTCGGGAACAAAATGTTGTTCTGAGCCAAGAGACACGCCTTGTGGGAACTGTTAGCAACAGCTGGGAGTACAAGAACTGCCAAACAGACATGTCTGACAAGGTAGTATAGCAGTGGCGGCCGGCCCATAGGGGCGCCGCCCCACCTCTTCCCACATACAAAAAAAAATATTTAAAAAAAATATTAAATTAAAAGAAATATTTAAAAAATATATATATTTTTTATTTTTAATGAACAAGGTAAATATCATACAATTGGTATCAGTAAAATGTATAATCTACAATAAAATCTTGTTTAAAATTGTGTTACGATGTCTAAAGTTACTGATAAGTCACATGTTTCCTGCCTGGCCTTGCCCTTGGCATTAGTTTATCATTACGGGGCGCTGCCCCCGAGCCAAACAGCAACAACCAGCACGTTGCAAAAGTCTCAATAGTAAACTGTGCCGCCGAAACATAATTTCAGCCAATCAGCGCCTTCAAATATTTTGGTCACGAGGGCGCTCACGTTGGCGCCCACGTTGCTTACGTGCGTTGACGTGAGTTGTTTTTTAGACTCGTGAGGAACTGGGGTAGTATCTATAGTAACGCAGTGTAGGCGGAGCCGTGACGTCCTCTTCAATGAGCTCCCCAGAAAAACAACACAGCCGTTAGCTCTTAGCACTCAGAGCTCACAGCTCTTCATATCTGTTCAGAAACTAGACAAAAGTTAAACAAGTACAAACCACATACTGTCTGTGTCATGGCGAATACAGTAGCTAGTTTATTTATGTCTGTAGGCCGTTGTTGTGAGTGTGGACGGTCGGAGCATTTACAACGTTAGCTTAGCCAAATCTCCATTAGAAAGCACGCATTTTAAAAGGTTTTTCACCTGCCGTCTGTCTGCAGACTTGTCAAAGCCTTAATTCATGGTTTTTGCTATCCGGTATCAGTATGTTGTTACTTCGGCATCATTTTGAAACGTGTATTACAATTAAATCACGGTCAAATATGTTCATCTTGTTGTAGTTGTAGCCCCCTTGACAGCGATTCTCTCTCTAGTTTAGCATACTCAGCCCGACTCAGCCTGGTTGTTCCTGGCCCTAGAACCACGATTTTATGGGACCATTACATCACCAGAAGTCCCAATTGAAAGGGTTATTTCTCCCAAAAAATATTTTTTTACTCACTATATCAACAACCCCACCAAAGATATTTTCCACCAGCCGCCACTGTAGTATAGAAACACACACCTACTAGCGACATACTTATTGTAAGTCGCTTTGGATAAATGAAATGTACCACACACACACACACACACACACACACACACACCTTTGTTAGATGATAATTGTCCATTTTATGCCACTGATGTACGATAAGAACATCAGGATGTAAACACACTTTTAAACGAGCAGTGAACTTTTCAGTGTTAATAATACTCTGACATTAGAATGTGACATTTTTATCCTCAATTATTGTATCCCCAATATCCTCACTAAATAAAACCAATAAAACCACACGATAAAAGATAATGGTTTCTCAACATAAAGTGCGTTTAAATAATAGTGTAGGAGCCATATTTAAGGTCTCTGGTTTTTATTATGTCCTATTTTTCACTCATCAGTGTGTGAAGAAGCACACGTCCGATCGTCCGGGACGTGTTATGTACAGTATCGGACAAGTACATCTTTCCATTGACTTGTCCGACGGACAAGTGATGTTTTTCGCCCATATTTATTGACAAATGATTGATAAATTCAGCTCACAAAAGGCAGAACTGATTCGCAGGGACTCAGCGTCTCTCTCTCTCTCTCTCTTTCTACGCACAGCGGATCCGCTGCCCTCCAGCCTCATCTTTGTCAACCTTTCGTATGTTCTTTCTCTAACACGTAATGAAGGTTATTAAGCTCTTTGGCTCCTATGCTGTAATATTGACCGCCATTTCCTTCATGAAGTAAAGCAGCCTCCCTGTCTGTGTCCTTGCGCTGTCCTCACATCCCGGGACCCCCAGACTCGGAGGAGCACAGGGATGTCAGTATTGTTTATGAAGCAGGGTATAGAAAGTACATTATTGAAATGAAAATACTATTTATTTCCTTTTACAAACAGTGAGCAGCTGCAGCATGTGTGTTTCAGGACACACAGACTGTGTGGTTGGACTCTGTCTCACAGGCAGGTTGCAGTTCAGCATCAGAGGAGACTGGGACAATTGTACATTCTCAAACTGCACCAACGAACTAAACAATGCAGAGCTTCTTTTCTATCATTTTATTCAATAACCGCAACAAAATTAAACAGTATGAAGTGATTCGTAGATAGGAATACAGATATGCAGGGCCGTCCCTCCCTACAGGCCGATCACGCAGACTGCGTGGGGCTTCACCTTGAGGAGGGGGCCTCACCTTGAGGAGGGGACCTCACCTTGAGGAGGGGGCCTCACCTTGAGGAGCGGGCCTCAACTGAGCCACAAATGCGGCTCACCTATGCGGCGCAATTAGTGTGGTTTCGCCCCTGCGAGGCTCCATTAGAACTACCCCCCCCCCCCGAAGCTCGCGAAACAGAGGGCCTCATCATATAACTTGGCGTGGGGCCTCAAGTTGGCCAGGGACGGCCCCGCAGATATGACTTAATGTTTTCATAAATATATTTCTCTCCCAGTGAAATTGGCATGGGACGTATTTTTACCCTCGCAAATAACCGGAATCGAGAACCGAAAAGAACCGGAATCGAATAGCATAACCGGAATCGTTAAAATCCAAACGATACCCAACCATGGATGTATAAAAAGAACCCGCTATAATAAGTACCGCTCACTTACGTTAGCGGTGTCGTAAAACCGTGGGAAAATGTCAAATACGATGGCGAAGAAGAAGATTCCAGTGGCCCCAAACATTTATTCGGAGAAGTAAATTGCCAAACTCACTTGTCCATGGACATGTACTCTCTAAAAACGCTCTTACGCTGCTCATTATTGGTAGTGGACGTGCACTGGAGCTTGGTGCGGAGTTAGTGGTGTTTTAACTTTAAACCACCTGCTGACTTGTGCTTTGTATGGACATAGAAAGGGGGGATGAGACGGGATGTGAAGTTTTCTTTTGACAGCTATTATATCGCGATTTCTTCACAATATACCACCGCAATCGCCATCACATCCGGCTGTGCACTTCTACTACCATTTGGACTCTATGTTTGCCTGTTTTATGTAATAAATGTTCAAATGCACAGAAGGAGTGGAGCGCTTTTGTTTGAGCATGCCAACGGTTATTCTTTCCGTATATATTCCCACTCAGCTTTTTTAGCTCCTATAGCCGTAATAAATAGTTTGGTTTAGAAAGTCATTCATTCCTTAAGAGGAAATATACTTCAAATCCAGCTTCTCAATAGTTATGGACTTTTGTGGACAAAGGTGCAAAGTAACAACATATCAACTAAGCTTGAACCCAAAATGTTCCCACACTTGAGCCGTAGGAAAGTTGCTCACGTAAAAATGATTAGATTTGTTGGGACGTGAGACGAGATGTGCATCATTACACAGTCAAGGAGACATATTGCCGTTTTTAAAATCTAATTGTAGAGAAATTGTTATTCTGGAAAGAAAACACCACCAAATGTATTAAATCCAAATAAAAAAAGGAAACAAATAAGATCAAATCTATAGCTTTTTTGAGGAGCAATACAGTATTGGAAAACACATTATCATGATCAAGTGCATCGGTATATTTTTTACACCAACACCTGGAAGCAATGGTCATATGGAAGTAAGTATTGGTCAAGATCTTTGTCTAGTTTCCAAAATGGTCGAAATTAAGACTTGAGGCAACATGCAGCATTGTCTGAGAGCGAGTGCAGAGAGGTAATAGGATTTAGAAAACAACTAGAGGTGGCCTGGTTTCCCCTTTTATACACTGGCTTCTGTTAGTCAAAGACAGGAGAGCGAGACAGAATCAGAGAACAATGGAGGAAGGACGAAGGGAGAGGGAGAAAGGGGGAGGAGGAGGACGGATGAAAGGCAATGGGAGAAAAGAGAAAGAGGGAAAAGCGTTGCTGTTGTCCTTGTCTCGTCTCAAGTCAAGGATCTCATTAACATGGGAGCCCAATCTCAGCCCCCACACCCCAACACTACATCACTTTCTCTATGGCCGCTTCCACCTCCAACACAAACTCATTGATCACTGTTTCAGGACACAGCGAGCAGCAAACACACATTTGCACTTATAGTCATTAGATGCACTGGCAGTCAAGAAACACATCGTAATGCACCATTGTCATGTTTTTAGAAAGAGAAGCAGGAAATGCTGGGCAACGTTTCATCGACATCCTTATAAAGTCTTGGATTGAGATATCGTGACTGGTGTTTGTGCTTGTTTTAAAGGCTGCATTGCAGTAAAATTATGTAATAGGTAAGTTTCTTTTTATCTAGTGGTGACTGTGGCTACTGGCTAGTGTGCTGGACTTCGAATCAGGGGGTAGCAAGTTCGAGTCCCACTGCAGTCGGCATGTCGTTGTGTCCCTGAGACACTTCACCCCAAATTGCTCCTGTGGGGATTGCCCACAGTACTGAATGTATGTAAGTTGCTTTGGATAAAAGCGTCTAACAAATGACACGTAATGTAATTTAGTGGCTTTATCTGCTTAGTCCTTATATTGACATTTCTCTTTATTATATCAAAATCTCATTGTGTAAATATTTTTGGGGAGCAATGGTGAACCCCAACAATATCGCCATAATATCAGTATCGAGGTATTTACTCAAATAATGAGATATCGCCCCGCTTGTATGCATATGATATCAGTAGAAGACAAAGTACTGATTTTATTACTTATTTTAAGTAAAAGTAGCAAAAGCCTGTAAAAATAGTCTCTTAGATGTAAGAACACCTGCATTCAAACTCTTAAGTAAAAGTACAAAAGTGGAACAAAGATAAAAGTAGTTTGATTAATAATGGATACATGTATCACAGCTGGTTATGTTGTAGCTAATTATGTTTATTTTTGTTTCATCTTTACACATTATATGTCAAAGTGTGTGTTTATTTTATTGATTTGAACTATTAATCTGAATCAGTAAAGTAACTTATGCTGCCAAATATATCTAATATTGAAAGTACAATATTAGCAACAAAAATGAGTAGACATTTAAAGTAGCATAAAATGAAAATACTCAGGTAAAGTCAAAGTGCCTCAAATGTTAAATAAGTTTATTCATTACATTCAACCACTGACGGATATTCAAGTAACATCAGTTGACCTGCAGCAGAGCGACGCTGGCCCCCTATTGTACTGTTTTACATCAATACATTATATGTCTCAGATGTATACAGAACATGTCTCTGAACAGATCATTGCAGCATTACCCATAATCCCCTCTGTTTCAGCCCTGTTTCAAAAGTGCTGATTCTCTGTCTGTTACTTTAGATCAAAATAAGGAGCCCCTCTCCACGCCCCTCTGAGAGAGATTTGGTTAAAAAGAACACAATGGTGCTCTAGGAGGAGATCCAGGTGATAAGGCGGTGGTGGTGGGGGGGGGGGGGTTACCTTTAATGGTGATTGGCTAATGGTTACACAAGCCAAAAAATCGTTATGACATCATACATATATTTTGCATAATAGGTGACCTTTAAAGGAACTGGCCTACATTGTAATGTGCCATCTACAACAACCCGAGGAAGACCGTGTGTTGTGCCAACGTGCCCCCCCCCCCCCCTTCAGCTTAGCGTCCCCCTCCATTACAGTGGAGGTTAGCCAGGGAGCACAGAGCTAAATCACTGCATCAAACGGAGTGGGGGGGCAGACAGGCTGAGCTCCAGCCGTCACTTCCACAGCTGCTCAACACATTGGCTCCATTTGTGGGGTGGTGAGCTTAGCCATACGCTACGCCTCACACAACTACACTTCCCATGCCAAGTGCCATTCACATCACAGTCACATCGGTGTGCTGGAGGTAAGTGCCCCCCCCCAGCGCTGACATTACTACTGATGCTGTTTCTATACACTCAAAGCCCTTACGCAGCTAATAGGGGACTACTTTACTGGAAAGAGAATGATGGCTACTGCAAAAGCTACTACTGGTGAAGCATTGTGAATTAACACAGTGTCCTGAATGGACCTAGACAGTTTGACTGTCTGCGATCCTAATTACCGTAATGTTCGGACTATAAGGCGCACCTGAATATAAGCCGCAGCAGCTAAATTGAATGATGTGTACATATATAAGCCGCACTGGACTATAAGCCGCAGGTGTTTTAATGTTTAATTACCATAAGGGTTCGTGCACAGAGGGGATTGTCGGGAAAGAGATGGCTGTTTGAGGAAGCTCCCATTTATTAACATTTCAACAAACAAGTTGCATATTTGCATAACGTATTCAAGTGTTAGCATTTAGTGCAATAGTAGCTACAGAACATGTGCTGTGTAAACTGTACTGTATCACATAGCGTTTCAGACACACAAACTTTTCAACTTTCAAACTTAAACGGTGCGCTCCCAGCGCACGTACCGGCAGTGATCTACAGCAGTGGTTTTCAACCAGTGGTACGGGGACAAACTGTCTTGCTCTCGTTCTGTCTCTCGTACCACTCTCGGTTCCACTTTTACGCGCTGTCTGTCTTGCTCTTTTCCGGCCTCCAGCTTTTCCTGCTGGAGCCCGCCGCTTAAAGGTGGGGGGCACGGACCGGCCATAGAGCCCATAGAGTTAAAGGTGGCTGGACTGTAACCTGTAAAATCCATAGATTTAGGAGGTCCCCTAGTGGCCGTTAGCTGTAAAAATCCATAGATTAGCCGCACCGTTATATAAGCCGCATGGTCGAAAAATGGGGAAAAAGGCGCGGCTTATAGTCCGAAAATTACGGTACTTCTGAAAGACAAAGTCCAGATGTTCAGTAGTAACAGAAAGTTCTGTGGATTGTCTTTGGATAACGTAGGGACAGCGTTTCTGGAACAGATTTCAAATGTAATTTTTCACTTTTGGCAAGACAAATTACATTTCCAACGATTGTATTTAATGTTGCAGGATAACTTTAAAAGAAAGAAAGAAAGAAATCCTTTATCAGTCCCACAGTGGGGATGTGTATAGTGTTACAGCATAAGTTGAATAGTGCAAAAGGCATGAAATAACAAAAAAGTTAAGCACACATTAGTAATAAAATAAAACTAAAGATAAATAAGTACACAACTGTGGCTAAAAAGAATAGTAGTAGCAGCAATGTAAGTTAACTAAGTGACACAGCAACAGAAGTATTTATGTGGTGAAAGGAACTGAATTTAAAAGATGTTATCAATCATTATTGATTCCTGAAATCAGCGTTTCCGCCAGGGCGGCGTCTTGCCGTCATTTTACACCCTTATTCAGCTCGGGACGCCGGCGTCCAAAAATATTAATAATTCGAGAGAAGATCGAGAGTTTTTATCGCTTGAAATTACGAAAAGTAAAAAGGACATCCCTCTGTTGGAGGGGGAAAGGAGTCTGGTGGGATTCTTTTCGGAGTATTGAAGATCGTTTCCCCGACATCGAAGGTGCCTGCTACAGGACAACACGGAACGTGCGCAATTTGGACGCGATAAGCGGGGGGGGGGGGGGGGGGGGGGGGGTTTAGTGGAGCACGCGCGTGAGCTGCGAGCACCAGAGCCACGCAGCGGCAAAACTGAGGCTCCGTGGTAAACTGTGGTAACATGAAGAGCCGTTTGGGAGCCGAAAGAGCCGGCGCTTTAAGAGAGCCGAGCCAAATGATCCGGGGTGGACGCCCTCTCAGCCCTGGTCTGGCGGAAACACTGCCTGAAATGATTTAGGTAAACGGGGGTACTGCTGCTAGGGCTGGGCGGTATGACAAAAAAAAACTCATATCACGGTAGTTTTCCAAATTATAATGGTATCACAGTATTTCTTTATTTTTCAATGATCGGAAATGTACGTTTAGGCCCCACAAAAAAAAAAAACCCGATCAGTGGGGGTCCTCGTGAGTCTTATTTGGTTAAAGGTATCAGAATGGATGAAACAACGGCAAAATGTAAAGTATTTTATTGCAAACTTTGCAAACCACATAACAAAACAACAACAAAAGCACCATTTGAAAATGTAAACAAACCCCCCCCCCCCTTCACCTGAAACTGCACATTTAAATCCTCCCCAGGGGACTCCTTTCACTGCCGCACCGATCAAGCGCCCTTCGCCACTTTTCAACGGTATTGCGGTATATTAAAAAAAATCATATCATACGGTATAAAAAGCACAGTATTGGGTATGAAAGGGTATACCGCACAGAACTGCTGCCATGTTCCACAATTAACACTTAAAATGATAGAACAACGCATGGCTATAGCGTTGTGTCTTTTAGATGTGAAACTGCCGGAAAGCATTGATTTCAGGAATACATTCCCATCACTGCATATATGATGAAAAACACACAAAAGCACACCAGGCAAGATACCTCTAAAGGTGAAGAAGAAAAAGTGTTGTGTGAACTGACCCTTTAAAGAAATGAATCCTCGAGAGTTTTTCCATTTCTTTGCGTACGTGTACCACTAAATGTCCTTTAAGAGCAGGGTCTGTGGAAGCATTGAGGCATTCATCTGAAGCCATCGGAGAGTGGAACAACTTATAATAAAAATAACATTGGGTCAACTGAGGCCAGGGCTCTGCAGCAACTGGGGGCAGAAACAAAGAACAGCTTTGCCTTCAACTTGAAAAATGGATCTGTCCAAAATCTGAAAGTCAAGCTGGCTATAGAGTCAAGGGAGAGCATTTCATCGCACCCAGCTTAGTCACTTTCCCAGCATTCCTGTGGTGTGGTGGTGCTGACCCTGACAATGTTTCCATCCATCCAACATAAGAAATCCTCTCCTGTGACTACATGACAAGATGTAGCAGCAAACAGGGGGATGGGAAGGAGTGAACAGACGAGGAACAGACGAGGAAAAGCAGTTTGCCCCCGAGGCATATAATCGATGTCCGAGGGCATTTTGTATTCACGGTCCTCCGAGTGACACTACATGATGTCTTCACCTTGAGACAAGCAGAGGTAGTGTGTGTGATGTTAGAGACACAAGAAGGGGTTGATCCAATACTGGAACAGAGGAATGAATCACAGCTGGTAAATATATCCATTATGGGTCATAATAAGCGTTGCCTAATGTTGCAGCTCTTTGGCCTCTCGTGGTAATAATGGTATTGACTTGTGGACGATATATGGACATGAACTCGACCATTTTAGCTGACCTTGGTAATGCCCGTTGTGTTTACCTGCATGTTTGTTCACCTTACAATGTGACATTTTAGCCAACAGAATAAACTGTCATATAAGAGTCAAGACACCAGATTATTTACAGAATTACTCAAAATAGTTGGCTCTCAATTCAATAGTTTACAACAAATTGCTTAATTTTTGCAGCTCTAATGAATAAGTTGCTTATGAACCTACGTACATATTGCGTGTTGTCTTTACATGCTATGCTTGTTTGATATTAATGTCAAATGTAAGCCTAACTAAAGTCAAGACGTGGCTCATTTTTGTTAACGGGGCCAAAGATTCCATTTTATTCCAGTTCATTGCTCTTTGAAAGAGTGCATTATGTTGTTACTATGTTATGATATAAGTTGAATGACCTTTTCTTAAAATTACAATATCGCTTTAAGACTTAATGTCATGGGCATAATATCCAACTTAAGCAAAAGGGTTTATTGTGTCAGCTACCATCACCAAAAGGAACCAGTAGCTGGGTCGGTGGGACGTTTTGGAGGGAAATCGACACAGACACAACACCAGTGTTTCCCATACATTGATTTATTTGTGGCGGGCCGCTACAATTAAATATCGTCCGCCACAAATGGATCTGATAAAAAAATATATATATTATTATTTCTTTTTTTTTTTGTAGTCTAATGGATAGTGAGGTGGGCTGATGATCGGAAGGTTGCGAGTTCAAATCCTGCCTGGAACACCACTACTAGTGTGCCCTTGAGTAAGGCACTTAGCCCTCGGTTACTCCAAGGAGAATGTCCCTGTAATTGGTTATTGTAAGTTGCTTTGGAATAAGGCGTCTGCTAAATGCCTGAATTGTAAATGATATTTTTGGCAGAATAAACCCCACGGATCCTCAACTCTGGTGGGTTTCACTCATTAACAACGCAACACAGAGCAACAATATCGTTGTCTACAGTAACCATGAACATGAATCAAATTCTGTGGGAAACACTGCAACACTGTGTACCAGCAGAAAAGGAGACTGAGGGTGTGTATGTTTTCACGCGCCGCTTTTTTCACACGTCCTCGCCGTGACACCACTCGTCGACATCGAGAACTCTGGTTCACCCCACTCCAGCTGTTGAGGAGAGGGCAACCGCAGGGCAGGGAGATTTCTCTTGCCTATTATGACGGGACGAACATACACACACACGTGCACACACACAATTATATACCCACATGGATATACACACACAAAGGCTCAGCATCGAGCCCATCCCACCTAATGGCCGTAGCCTCATATTGCTAACGGGCGCTCAGGGAGGCAATGAGGTTTGCCATCTATATATCCATGACCCCTGGTTGACTTCTCTCTCCCATTCAGCTCCCCCTTCATGACCTGGCATTGGCACGCCATTAGGGTGAGAAGGGGGGAGACAGAAATTGGGTCTGGGACCCCGTTTGAATGGAGCGCTCAGACACAAATATAAGCGTGTTGAGTACACAAATCTCCTCGCAAATGGGGTCAAAGCCAGTGCTTAGCTATTTGTTTTCATTCCCCCCACACACACACACACACACACACACACACACACACACACACACACACACACACACACACACACACACACACACACACACACACACACACACACACACACACACACACACACACACACACACACACACACACACACACACACACACACACACACACACACACACACACACACACACACACACACACACACACACACACACACACACACACTACTTGGGAAATCATAACGGTTAGCAATCATGCGGGGCAATATGGCAATGATGCCGCGCTGGAAGAGTGGGAGAACGGAGGAGAGCGATCATGCAACATCGACTCTGTCTTCCACGCACAGTTTATATCTCTTTGACGCATATGTCACTCGAAGAGACTAACAGATACATCAAGCGACAACACACCAACAGACACACGTCATTGAGCCGCAATAAGGTTGCATCCTCTGGAGAGAGATAGGAAGGCAACATCAAAAGAAAGCGAAGCAGCGAGGAGGGATAAACACGCTTGTGTGAATGCCAGACCGAAATGTCAATTCTGCATGCCCCATCTAGCCCGAAGATGACGAGACTCACACACTAAAGGAACATCTCCCTGTTCATGTCCACACATTCATTTGAAATCTTTGACTGGTGCACAATTTCCCTGATGCAACAGGGTGGGATTGTGTTTTGCTCAAGCTCCTTCTATAACAACAATAGGTTTGAATACACAGAATGTCCTACGCGACTAACTCTTGTTCTTATTGTGGATTATTTTCTTGATTCAGTTATTATTTGCCCGATAAAAATCGATGTATCTCTGCAGTCACCGACGTATTAATTCACCCTTCTTTAATAACCACAGTGAGGTATGCATTACTTTGTTTGTGTCTCCATATGGTTTGTGAGACAGAGGATCGGGCCGATCAGTAGCTGAGTCAGAAGACAGAGGGGTTTAATCTCTGTTCGTCTTAAGAGTCGGCCATCTGCAGCCAAGCAGGTCAGTGGCCGTTTCTCAATGTCGAGTATACCTGCTGCAGAGCCACTATTTAAGTTTACTACGTCATCGAGTGGCGCCGAATGCTGGGCATTTAAAACAGTCCTTCGGCGCCACTCGATGACGTAGTATACTTGAAATAGTGGTTCTGCAGGAAGTATACTCGACAGTGAGAAACGGCCACTGTGTTAGGCCGACTCCATGTGACTGCAGCCTGCTCTCTGGGCTAATCCTACTTCATGTGTGTATGTGCTTCTGTAGCTGCACAGACTTGTTCACACACACACACACACACACACACACACACACACACACACTCACACTCAGGGGCCAGCTAAAGCCAGAAGCCAGTCAAAACAGTGTTTAAGGCCGCTTTAGTTTCCTTAAGATCGGCTGGCTGTCTGATAACCCGAGTGACACACGAGCCGATGATGGGCCACTATGCTGGCACATAGTAGCTCCAACGGGTTTATTTACATGCTGGTTGTTAGAATGCGTGTGTGCACGTGTGCAGGCATCTAAAGAAGGGGATTTATGACATGCGATGTGTGGTCTCGTGTCAGAACGCACTTAATTTGTGTTTATGTCCGTGCCATTCTGCGTTTCCCCTTTTGAATGCAGTTGAATGGTTTAATGTGTGTGTACATATGTCCCTGGCCCTTTAGAAGCAGAGGTTAGCAGCCGGCTGCTCTCTGATCAGGTTACAGAAGTGGGTGTGTCTCCTCTCTCCTCTGTCGCCTGTATGTCTGCCTCTCCCTCTTTCTGTCTCTCTTGCTTTCTTCTCCCTCTCTCCTTACTGGTTGCAGAGGCCTGTAGTTTGCGTCATCCAGTCCTCTTCCTCTGGCAGCACTACACACCACCCCTCTCTTGTCTTGCTCTCCTTTCCTTTCTTCCTGTCTTTCTCCCAGCCATCTCCACTGCAGCTGGTCCACACTCCCTACAGGAGGCTGGGAGGCATGTGACTCTCCCCCCTGACCTCCATGTCTGCTGAACACTGGCCCACCAGCCGCCCACCCATCACCTCTCTGATGTTCCTCGTCTGGACCAGGGCGGGCACTCCTGAGATGCTGCCACTCATAATCACCCAAAATATATAACGCCTACCCACTTGGTTCAGTGAGGTCTTTCTAACATGTTTTCTGACCCGATACCCCTGTCCACCCCAACACAATCTGATACATATGGGTGGGAATGGGATTCAAGATTTGTATCTTCCAAGATTCTATCAAATAACCTGGATATTGCTACGAGTAGAAGTCATTTTAAAAAACATTACTGTGGATTTGCTGAAAAATCCCCCATGATAAAATGTATTTTGTGTACAATTCATTTTTACAACTGGCGTTTTGAGACATAAAAAACATTTTGTTTGTGTAACAGGTAGTTTTTGTTGTATAACTGTGACTGAGAATTGAGAAATACAAATTTCACTAGAACGTTTGCAAGTTTAGCATTAATAAATGTTAACTTTTGTTTGAAGTTTGCCTTTTTTAGTTTATATTATTGCAAGAAGTTGATAAGACTTTCTCCAAAAATAGAAACTCCTTAATCTTAGATACACTTTACATGCCAAAATGTGCCACACCGCACCCCGTAGCACACAGTGGATTCAACTCTGAAATAAGAACAAACATGTACTAATATAGGAACAATGTTGAGTTCAAATTGATTCTGATTTAAAATGTGACCGTAAACGATAAGGAGAGATTGGCATCGCCACGGATACTGTTTGAGCACAGAGATGCAGACTCCAGCTTGGAGAGAGACCCTCACTGGCATATTTCTGATCCTACAGATGTTGCTCCACCCATCTCAGCCACTACTAAAATAACTTTGCAATGTGCTATCTGCTGGAAACCACAACACCATATGCTGCATGAACACTCACAACTAACAGTCACACAGTCTGTGCCCATACTGTGCCGTAGTACATTACAGCGCTATAGCCCACAACCTATTTGAATGAAAGAGAGAAGAAACAGTGCCAACGTCTCGGGTGTTGCCAGCTGGGAGATCTGGACAAATCTGGGTGACGTGCAACAGCTATTATGCAAGTAGAGAGTGCTGATTGGATTTCAAAAAGAAAGAGAGTGTTTTCTGTTACTTCCACAAATCCCACTTGCTTTCTTTCTGTTACTCCAGTTTTAACTGAGGAGCCAGCCGATTTAGTGTCACTATTTTCTCGACTAGAGTTGGTGTTGTTTAACAGGATATCCGTTATCTTATCTGATGAATGTGATGCCAACAGATCAAAGTGCTTTGCACCCACTTATCTTTTTCAAGAGTAATGTGTAAAATAAAACGTTGCTACCTCAGCTGACCAGCAACATCCGGATGATAGTTGTGCAATAATGAAGTGTGTATTATTAAATGTGTGTAAGTCTGATGTGCATGTACACAGCTTTACATGTGAGCTTCAAGCAGATGTGTGTGTAGACATTACCTTGTCTTTCTCATGGGGCAACAACCGGACAGGAGGCAGTGATCCCAGAGACACCGTCCCGGTCCCGTCATCCAGGTTGTTGCTGCTGCGGCTAATGAGCTGGAACATGGGACCTTGCTTGGCCACGCGTCCATGGGCCACTGCCCTCTTCAGGGCCACCCTCAGCTGCTGGTGGAAGATGCCGGGCCCCATGGAGCCGCTGCCTGAAAGGTAGGCCGCCACATCAGCCTGGCACTTGAGAAAGCGCTCAATGTTCTTTAAGCAGGAGCCACCAGGCTCATGGAGCCCTTCCAGTGCCCGCTTTATCAACTTGTTCCACTCGAGTCCAGGTTTCTTCACCGAATGGGAGTGTGAACTACCACCTCCACCTCCACTACTGCTTCCACCTCCTCCTCCACCACCACCTCCTCCTCCTCCTCCTCCACCACCACCACCACCTCCTCCTCCTCCTCCTCCTCCACCACCTCCTCCTCCTCCTCCTCCACCTCCACCACCACCACCTCCTCCTCCTCCTCCTCCCCCAGAGCTGCCACCACCTTTGGGCTTGGGCAGAGCCAAGCGTCCAGGGTTGTCAGGGTCCTTGTAGGAGTTGAGACCTTTGTTTGTGACCTTAAGGATGGTACCATCCTTGACGCTAAGCTCCAACTGCTCGAAAACAGTTTTGCGGTCCAAACCATGGGACATGTTGACCGCATTGCAAATGCGCTCCTCGGATGGTCGCTGCTTCTGCTTCTTCACCTTCTTGATGGCCTCTAGGATCCATTGGGTGTACGCTGGGTTGGCCAGTTTCACCATGGTTGCAGTCAGGGTGGGTGCAGGGGCCCTGAAGCCTCACTGCAATGACCCAAACACAAAAAAGGAACTGTAAGCCAAGGAGACTCCTGGCCTGCGCCGTAGCGCCGCCTCCTCCTTCTCTTTTGCCCTCTGTCTGCGTACTATCCCTTGTCCTGGGGACGCACAGAGAGTCCCTCAGAGGCTGAGTATGAGCAACACGGTGATGAGCAGCTAACCATAGCACAGCCCCGAGCCAACCTTCCACCCAGTAAAATGCCGTCCACTCACCACCCACTCCCAGCCAGGTGAAGGTCCCTGGCGAGAGGCAGGGGGAGTGGAGGAAGTTGCAGGTCTGTTAGCAACGTAAACTCCCACAGCACAAAAAGAAGGGTAGAGTAGATCTTGGCGATAAGGGCTTTGAAATATTGGTGTTCCCACTTGTAGCAAAACACCTTTACAAAGACAATAAAACCTGATAGGTCAGTTTCCTGTCACAGGCAAACTAACCAACTCTCAATGCAAGTCAGGAAAGAGGATCATGGTATCCAAGAAATGAAATTTGTGTTTCAATGATTACGGTGAGGGGAATGCAGTCTGTAGATTATAACATTCCACACGACAGGAACTATTTTCTGATTCCACGTTTCCTCGTTGTCGTTTCTCGCTTGCTTTTACTCTTCCAGCAGTCTGGGCTTCTCAGCTCTGGGACGGAACAGATATCTCAACCCAGGGATCAGCCACGACTGATCTCCTTCACGCCTTTTGCACTTCAGTAGCTGTCAAACCCTGCACAGAAAACACACAAAGACAAAGGTTAGCAAAAATCTTCCAGAAAAATCCATACATTTTGATGAAGTAGTAAGCATAAACCAATAAAGTCAAATCTTTAAAGGATGATGAGTTTGAATGAGAAACAGATAAGATAAGAGAGGGTACATTTTTATAAACATCACATACTGTCCCTCACATATGTATAAACAAAGCCATGCATGTCCTCAAAAAGCACTAGGACGTTTGGTTAAGCACTACCAAAAAAACTGGGAATTAAGAAGAGGAAGAATATTACTACTTACACAGCTTGATAATGTTTTTTATGAACCACAGAACCTATAATAACAACAAACTGGTAACATTATGACCATAAATCAACACTAAAAATGGCACATGTGTGTCTTAACATGATGGAAATGATCATGTATAAAAGGTAAACAACATCATCGTAAAAGGTTCACTTGCAAGTTGACCATAGGTTGAGTTGGTAAGCTAGACATCATGCATGCCCTTAGCAAGTACTAGGGAGTTTGTTTAAGCACTACCAAAAAACTGTAAATTAAGAAGAGGAAGAATCTGATTACTGTTACACAGCTTGATAATGTTTGTTGTGCACCATATAACTTGTATATGCAACAGCAAGTGTAGTCGAACAGGTGAATGAGCATAACCCTAAACAACCACTAAAATGGCACACGTGTGTCATAACATGATGGAAATTATCATGTATAAAAAAGGTAAACAACCTCTTCCTATAAACTTCACTTGAAAGTTGACCATAGGGCCAGTTGGGTTGCTAAGGTAAACATGATGCAGTCAAAACACAGACTGTTAGCAAACATTAGCTGAGATGCTAGCCAAAAAAACAGAGCTAATTCAATTGCCGCATTGCCAAACTGTCTCCTGCTTTGCTATTTACTCTCTGTGATATGATATGATGTTGCTCAGTGTCTGACAACAAGCCTTCCCGCTTACTGCTGTTGTTTAGCGAGCTAACGGTAGAAGCTAGCCACCGAGCTAACGTTACGGTAATGTTACTGAAACGTAAACAGCCTGAAACGAGCAGTTAGCCTGTGCTCCGGCTCCAAATGCAAACGTTTCCCCATGTAAGTAATATTTCAGACAACACTGAGCATCCAACAGAGGGAAACAATCTCCTTTTGAATGTCATTCAGATATAAACGGTAAACCGCGGCCTTGTAAAAGGGCACAATGCAACTTACAGACGGCCATCGCGGCTAGCGGACAAGTGCAGAGAAAATAGAGTCTGCAGCACTACATGCTAAACGGCCTCCTTGTTAGCCCTTTTCTCTGGGCGAGGAGCCCGCTTAGACTCACTGACTTCCTCCCTCCCACGTAACCACACAGCCTGCGGTACGGTGAACACAAGGCCGCTGGAGCCGATGATATAGGCCTCCTTTTCCTCCTCCGTAACCCCCCACACCCACCTCAGCGATCATCATCCCCTCCGTACCCCTCTCTCCCTCTCGCGGTTCCCCCCAGAAAATCCCGAGCTGGTGGTCCGGTTCTGGTATCCAAAGGGGAAGTAAAGCACACCGTGTAAAAAAACCGCTTAGATCTCCCATCCGGCGTCCGCTGCTACTCACCGGGAATTTAGTGTCCAACCGCCGCGGAGAAGGTGCCAAAAATCGTGCGTAATGGAGACAACAACAAGGCTAAAAAATGCAGCCACAGAGCAGGGGTTCTAGAGCCGACGCCATCTTTGAGTGAAACAGGAGCGCGGAGGTGGGGGAGGGGGGAACAGAGAACCGTCAGGCAGGGCCAAGGGACCGTCTGCATGGTGCGAGAAGAAGATCCAGGGGAGGGAAAATTCACTGCAAGACGCATGGGGGAGGCGGGGGGTGCTGTTGCTATGAGAGGGGTGTGGATATTGCTGGAGCACATGAAATGGAAGAAAGGGACAGATGGTGGTGGTGCTGGAGGAAGGAAAAAAATAAAAAGAGTGGATAGGTGTTCTCGCATTCTGAGATTCAAGGGAGAGTCTGCATTTTGCACAGCAGTTGTAGAAGAAAAAAAGAAATCAAAGCCAATGAGCGTGCCTTAGCGTTAGAGGGTATTTAAAGATCAAAGTGAGACACCCCTCCACACTGCAGTGTATTGTAGCAGCTGTGTATTTTTTATAAAGATGGGTCACACAGATTCTGTCCCCCGGAGGTGATTCAAGATTCAAAGGCTTTATTGACATTAGTTATGGCAAAGAACATCTTAAGTCCCAGGCTCTACCAACAATGCAAAATAAATATATATAAGACACATAACAATACAAAAATAATAAAAATAGTGAAACAGGAAACTGAGTAGAAATGAAAGTGCAAGATTAAGTTGCAAGACCAATGTGCAAGTAATGCAGGAGAAGAGAACTTCATGTCAAATACAATAAAATACTAAATGAAATGTCGCAGAGACTGTTGTAAGTGACCACATAAATGCAGGAGTCTATACACATGTTAAATAGATGATCAGGTTGTACAGTGTGTGTGCGTGTGTGCGTGTGTGTGTGTGCGTGTGTGTGCGTGCGTGCGTGCGTGCGTGTGTGTGTGTGTGTGTGTGTGTGTGTGTGTGTGTGTGTGTGTGTGTGTGTGTGTGTGTGTGTGTGTGTGGCTACTAAAGCACACGATAAAGCATGGTCTGCTAATGCGTTGCTTGCTCCTCAGACTGTGAGTAGCCTAGTATCTTTACACCTAAGAACATTATTATATAAGCTGTCTGCAGCTGAGTCTATTTTCTTATAATTTATGTTTATTTTTAACAGCGCTCAGTGCAACATAAATCACAGCATCTGGTAACAGATCAGAGTAAAGGCATCACATTTAATCTCCAGTGTGCTCAATTCAAAAGTAATTTACACTTAGTATAAACAATTCATGCATACTTATAGGTCTAATAAAGTCAATCATAACATTAATTATGCAGTTTAATCCAAGATCAAATGTATATGAAAGAGCCTTGAACATTGTCTTCAGTGGTCGTAATGTTTATTAAATGTCCTTATTTTGTGTCTAAAATATTCATCTTTGTTGATGTGCAAATGGAGATAATGTGATGCAAAAGAATATTATGTTATCGCCATAAAGAAAATAAAAAACTAGTTTCAAAAGCGAGACTATTAAACATGCCTCAAAAACAAAAGAGATGTGCAAAGTATCATGATGTGTTGTCATTTATCAATCTGCCTTGGGGATATTCAAACAACTTAAGTACACTCTACTAATTCATGCGAAAAACAATCAATGAAGGAAAACTGATTTTGCTGATTCAATTTCATGATCGTGATACAGAGGCACTTGTGTTGGAAATCTGGCAGCAATCTTCCTTTTCTATTACAGCCGTACACTGAAAGCTCCCTGGATGGAAATTAAATTATCTGCAGCTTTGTGTAAAATGATGTGTACAGCAGTCCTCAGAGACGGATTATAGAGTGTCTTATAGGGAGCAATTAGACCTGAGCTGTTCCCATGTAGAGGTGTCGTGAGAGGGTGAACTCTTGGTGATCAAATAAAAAGCAGTAAGGTCACATTTGTTTGTCTTGCACTTCTTCGGGGACGGATAAATCACACTCCAACGACAGGGCAGTAATTATAATTAACGGCAGTGTTATTACACAGATAAATAGTGTGAAGCGTTCACACAAGAACCGCTATTAGTGCGCCTCCTGAGGACTCACGTATTACATCAGTGTGTACAGTACGGGCTAACAGATGGACGATACTCAGGAGGAGCGTGCACCGCATCTATCGTTCCACGGCCATGAATAAATAATGTTGTGTGCCATAATCTACAGCAGAGGCCATGTTCACCGATACACAACAACCGAAACAAACTGCCCCGGGTGGGAGGGATGGTGGAGGAGAATATGGAGTCTTTTTTACTGTTGTGAGAAGATCGTATTGATTTTCAGTCAGAAAAAAGGAGGCAAAAGCCTGGTCTAAATGAGTGCCGTCAACTTCTACAGTAATTCGAGAAATAAGATCAGGAAACCTTATAAAGAGGCCCTATTCTGCTTTTTGGGTCTTCCCTTTCCTGTAGTGTGTGTTATATAGGTTTTTGCAAACAGTCTGCAAAGGATGAGTTCCCTCCAGAGGAAGTTTCCCCCCCCCCCTCCCTGCCTGAAACAGCTGTTTGGACTCCTTTGTTTACTTCAGGAACATAGTGACATCACTAGGTCACACTTGTGCTTCTATTGGCTGGTGCTCCAACACATTGTATGTGATAGGCTAAGGGGTTGACCAATCACAACCATATTTGTATACACATTCAAAGACGTAAGATGTATAAAAGACGTACAAAAGTGCATTTTGCATGATAGGTCCCCTTTAAATTCTGTAAAATCTGTTCTTCATCACATTTTTGTTAAGTGCTTTGTTAGTAGTAGGCCACCTATTATACCTTTTTTATTGTTGATGTGCTCAATTGTATTGTAGCCTACTTGTAGCACTGTGTTGTAATAGCAATAAAGGTTATATGGGACGAAGCCTGCGAGCTAGTTCAGGCAGTCAACTCGACATCAACACGTGACGCGCCTCGTCCCTCTTACAACCAACCAAACACATTCTCCTAAACTTGCCTTGCATTTGTATTTGAACTGTTCCTTTTCAAAGACCAGTGGACCTTTTCCTTTCATGAAAAACCTTACTATATACTGTATGCAAGGCAAGTTTATTTATATAGCATATTTCCATATATAATTCAAAGTACTTTTTCAAAAACATTAACAGCAAAAGCAAAAGACAACAAAATAAACTGCTATTTTAAAACACCAGTTTCCCGATTAGTTTCTATTATCTTTACAGCTGGGAAATTAGCATTGGGTAATAGCTTTAGCCCCCAACTCCAAATTGGTGTTTTGGTATGAGACCCTCAGCTTGTATTCTGTGTTTGGTGGAGAAAAGGAGACAGAAAGTAATCCTAAACCTCCTTTCATCCCCTTAATCCCTCCTCTTTTAATTTCTATTCTCTGAGCATCCACCTGCTAGAGGTCCAGCACCAGTGTCCACCTGCCCCCTGTGACACACACACACACACACACACACACACACACACACACACACACACACACACACACACACACACACACACACACACACACACACACACACACACACACACACACACACACACACACACACACACACACACACACACACACACACACACACACACACACACACACACACACACACACACACACAAAAACACTGCCTCCACTTTAAACTCTGGACCTTTGCCAAGCCAAATAAATTCACGGCATCCCTTTCGGATCTTGGAAAAAAAAACACCTCACAATTACCACGCTTTTAGTGGTTGTTAATGTCGTCACTACATTTTTAATTGTGAGTGGGCCAGTTTCAACACAGCTTATAAAGACGTTGTTGTTGCTGTTGTTGTTGTTGTTGTTATTGATCTAAATCCTTTTGTTTGTTCCACCAATTGTGAGATGTGCTGCTTGAAATTGGATCTGACTGGTTGCTTGTTTAGGAAAAGTAAATGAGGAGGTTTACATGTTTAGTTCAGCTAAGGGGATATTATCCAGTAAATATGGTTTATTGTCACGAAACGTTTTTAATATCAAGCCCTAAGTCATGTAAAAGTATTTCTCAAACAAGACAAACTTAATAGAACGGAAATGGTAAATGCATTAATTGATTGACAGAAAAGGATAAGCACAAATTCTGTTATATAATCAACAGTTTAGTTTTTATCCTACAATTATGCTTTGTGTTGCTGTTGCCGTTTTTTGTTTCTACAATTTTAAATTTGGCTGACCAGTTTCCACATTAAATATGATTATTAATGTTAATCTTTTTTTTTTTAGACCCCCTTTCGTGAGATGTGCTGCTTAAAATAGGATCTGATTGATTGCCTGTTTAGGAATAGTAGATGAGGATGTTTACATATTGAGTTGAGGGGATGTTTTCCAAGGAAACAACATCACAGATTTCATTTCACGCTTTCAATATTAACTCATGTATTAAGTCATGTAAAAGTATTTTTCAAATAAGAAAAACCTACTATAGCTGAAATGGTGAATCCAATAATTGATTTATTGATTAATTGATTGACGGAAAATGAATGGGCAAAAATTGTTTATTTGTTTAGAATATTTTAAAATGCACCTATCACTCTATTTTTAGGCAATAGCATAGGTCTCAGATATATAAAAAAATATAAAAAACATGTCTATGAAGTGTTTTTCTCAAAATACCAAACAGATCACCCATTCTAGCCATGCCTCATATCCCTCTATTTCACTTCCTGTTTCAAAAGTGCTGATTTGGGGTATAAAGCTTTTTTTTTTTTAAATTGATAAAAAAGGAGGGGGCTGAGCTCATGCGGGACCCGGCAGCTACTGTCTAAACTAAATACTGCCGTGATGAAACGCCATATCATGGATTATCAAGGATAATTTCTGAAACAGTATGGAGCTCAAAGGCTTTCTCTCTTGCCGGTTATAACACAAGGTGAGTTCCTTTTTACTTCCTGCTTCTTCACACACATGCTCTCCAGTACAGGTTAGCTCTGAGTGTTAGCAATGCTAATGTAAACACCGACCATATTACGTCCAAAACAGTTGGGCATTGTTTCTGATAGCAAAGTTTGTGTATTGTATTGATTAACAAATGTACTGCATCCCCCTTCATGCTCTGATTACCATGCTTTTAGTTGTTGTTGTTGTTGCTGTTGTTTTCGTTTTTAATTGTGACCTGGCCAGTTTCCCCTTAGCCTATACAGAGCTCTATTCCTCAAAATCCTTTTTTAGATCCTCTATTGTGAAGTGTGTACTTAAAATAGGATCTGATTGATTGCCTGTTGAGGAGCAGATGAGGATGTTTACATATTGAGTTGAGGGATGTTTTCCAAGTAAACGCAGTCTCTCGACACAGAACACTTTCAATATGAACCCTGTTGTTATTGGAATGAACTCACTTTGTCATAAGATGTTACAAATCATTTATGGGAACTTGCATTGAATTGTGCACGGTAAAAAAGTCCTGTAAAAGTACACATTTATGAGAACTGAAATATTGAATCCATTCATTGATTAATTGAATAACTGAAAATGAATGAGCATTCATTGATCGATTAGAGGAATATTTTAACATTTCTTCTAATACTACGATGACTCTTGTCTTTATAATACGTTTTTATTTATTTATTGTGAGCTAGCAACGTTCCAAATAGCCTATACGTAGCTTTATTAATCCAAATATATTTTTATATCCCCTATTATGAGATGTGTACTTTAAGTGCACCTATCATGCTATTTTTAGGCAATAGCATAGGTCTCAGATATATAAAAATATATAAAAAACATGTCTATGAAGTGTTTTGCTCAAAATACCAAACAGATCACCCATTCTAGCCATGCCTCATATCCCTCTATTTCACTTCCTGTTTCAAAAGTGCTGATTTGGGTATAAAGCGTTCATGCGGGACCCGGCAGCTACTGTCTAAACTAAATACTGCCGTGATGAAACGCCATATCATGGATTATCAAGGATTATTTCTGAAACAGTATGGAGCTCAAAGGCTTTCTCTCTTGCCGGTTATACCACAAGGTGAGTTCCTTTTTACTTCCTGCTTTTTCACACACATGCTCTCCAGTACAGGTTAGCTCTGAGTGTTAGCGATGCTAATGTTAACACCGACCATATTACGTCCAAAAGAGTCGGGCATTGTTTCTGATAGGGCCGTGGGTGTAAAGCCAGCCTACATTTCAGATATTACATGCAAATCTGGATCAGCTCCATTGTAGCCCCCTTTTTAGAGATTTGGGTACAGAGGAAAAGAGAGAGGGTTTTATTTTCTGACGCTGCATGAGTTCCCTGACACACCGGAGACACAAATTTATTTATAAAAGACATCAAAAAGTGCATTTTGCATGATAGGTCCCCTTTAAAATAGGATCTGATTGATTGCCTGTTCAGAATTAGGGAACGAGGATGTTTACATTTCGAGTTCAGCAGTTTTCCGAGTAAATAAGGTTTATTGAAAGATAAAGTTACATAAAACTAAAATGATTATTATGATAAACTTTTTTAAATAGCAGCTTTTAAACAAAGTGTTTACATGAAACACAACATATTTAACGCACAAAGATAATTAAAATGAACTAAAGCCCAGCAACTAGACATGTAATAATACAAAGAAAGTCAAACAAACTAAAATGTATAAAACATAAAGAAAGTAATTCTAGAAAAGTGAGTATTAAAAACTGATTTAAAAGACCAAAACAAATGAAGCACCTCAAAATTGTACTTCATACAGTAATTGAGTAAATGTACAGAGAGGTGAAAGTCAAATATTTTACTTAGTGTTAAGTATTATCATTAAAATATACAAAAAGGAAAAGACTATTTTAAATATTTATGCATTATTGTTTTTGTTGCAGCTGTTAAAGATGGAAGTCTTTATGAATGTAATCCAGGTAAATGATTATTAACAAGTAAGGTATTAAATACATGCAGTGAAGTAAAAAGTACAAGCATAAAATAACATAAAGTTGAATAAAGTTTGAAGTTAAGGATAAGTATTATTACTCAGGTATCTTATCTTACCTGAGTAATAATATTTATTCTTAACTCTTAAGTCTTCTATTTTATATTATTTTATGCTTGTACTTTACTCCAGTAATTTAAGATGGACCTTTATTGATCCCCGTGGGGAAATGCAGTAGTTTAACAGCAACAGGGTTAGGATGAAAAACAGAGCACAGATTAGAGGTTAATAAAATGGTACAGTATTTCAGTAGATTAGTTACTCTGCAGCGATGCAGATCATTTGTGAGTTCCTGTTGTTTCGGTGATATCCAGGCAGCGTCCAGGACTGCTTTTTTTGTCCGTGTGAAACCAGTGAGCTTCCTGCTGGGGCTGGCTGCCTGCCAAGTCCCCAAACCCCCCCACCATCCACCCAAACCCAAACTCCAAACCCCTCCCATCCTGGAAAGCGCTGAAACGTTCAAACGGAAATTTCCAGGGCCTTGTCCACCCAAGAGCATGCCCCCACCCGTCCAGTGACCCCCACCCCCACCTCCACCACCACCCCCACCACCACCACCACCACCCAGACGCCTCCTCCCTCCCTGTGCCGCCCCCCCCCCCCCCCCCGAATTGGATCCAGAGGGACGGAGAGCAGCTGGAAGGTGAAGTGCAGCTTGAAAAAGTCCAGCCAGACGCCTCTCGTGCTCCCTGAAATTCCCCCTGAAACCCCCCCGCCTCCTTCACTTGAACCCAGGAGTGTTTCAGAGTGCTGCGAAGTACACTTGTACGCCAGACAGAGAAACACTGAGGGAGACGTGGAGAACTTCTCTGTTTGACATATCTATTGTCGTTTTAAGTGAAGCGTCTGACAGGGCCATTAGGACGCTCAAATGGCTCTGACTTTAACACCTTGGAGAACACAGAGGAGGAACAAGTCCTGGTAATCAATAGTGCTGAAGAGGGAAAAGGCTGACACATCTAAATCCTGGTGTTATCAGTTTTTAAGGCAGGATTAATACGGTCCCTGTAATTAATTAGGAAGCTTGATTATGTCACGAGAGCCAGAAACGTTCCAAGTTGGTCAAGAGAGCAGCATGTCTAAAGAGGAACAATAATGCATAATGTATATGATAATGTAATAACAAAACAAGTAGTTCAACTTTTAAATCGCTGCTTCTTCCATCAAAGGGGAATAGTTCATGAAGTTCTGCAAAAACAAGGGAGTGCATGGAGCATTTGAGGGTCGAGCAGTTATTGGGTTATGATCTGTAAGATTTAAATGAGGGAGGGATCAAGTAGAAGATGATAGATGAATATCTCAAGATTGTTATTTCCTAGACAGGAAATCAATCCACTTTTGTGATACAGAAAGCATTTTTTTGTTGTTTTGGTTAAGGCGTAACATACTTGAATAAACCGGGTTAGGTTAATCGTGATGGAGCAGCAGGATAGTCGAAAAGTTCACGTAAAAGTTGAACAATTCGTTTTTCTGATTTAAAAGACTAAAGAAATATGTACTTGAGTTGAGAAGATTTATCCAATTCAATCCAATCCAACTTTATTTGTATAGCACATTTAAAAACAGCAGAGTTGACCAACGTGCTATACATCAATACATATATAAAAAGCAGCATAAATACATTTAGGCAAAACTAGCACGAGACAATGAAACCATACTTGTAGTCACAGACTGAAAAACTCACGATGTAAAAACATTTTAAAACACAACAAAATAGAAAACACAGACTGATACGTTTATCAGATTGGTGTGCGTTTTTTGGGAGGATTTGCTTAGCTTGGCACAAAGAGGGGATACAGGGGGAAATCTGTCTCTGTTCCAAGGTGAAGAATCTCGTTATCTAAAGCCCACAGATCAACATGTTGTATCTCATTTGTTTGGTCCACATGCAAGTGGAAGACGTGTAAAGACTAAAGTTGGATTTAACACAAATCAGCAGTATCTAGAACGGAAACAAAGAGAGTTTAATCTCCTTATTTTACTGCTGCGTGGAAAACAAGTCGAGTAAAGCTGAATACGGGATGCTCTTCATTTTGGATTGGAGCATTTCCAGGTTCACTCCCTTTCTTTGTTTCCTGCCTCCAATACGTTTCCATTCTCCATGAAGCCTGATCACATCTCCGGTAACACTCTGCTAAAACAACTTCCACTTTATGTGTCCTTGAGGGGTCATTGGTTTTTGCAGCAAGGAGTATGGAAGACAATAAAAAAAAAAAAACGCCTATACAGGGTACATGAGGGGGGAGAGGAGGACGATGTTTTTTTTCAGAGGGAGAGTATAACAGCTGTGTTCCAAGGTTGACCTTTTTATCATAGAAATTGCGTGTATCGCAGTCAGTGCAATAAGCCAAACATAGTACTTAACATGGAAACACAATAGTGGCATTATTGTATTGTAGTTCCATTCTATATGCATTCACTGTTAGCTATACTTCCACTTGAGGCAAATATCGTAATTTTTATTACACAATGCTTATTTTACACACATGCTTTGTGCATATAAAACCCATGATGTGCTTATATGATATGATGCAGTATTGTATGACTAATCTAGCTGTTATCTAAAGTAGTTTAAGTAAAATATACTGCCCCACATTGACAAACTACGACATTCAAATAATATGACGTGTATTTGTTGTTGATAAAAACAGAATACTATTATTGTATAATTCTGTGGAAAAAGCCATTGTGCATTACTTTCACTTTGAATACTTGACGTACACTATGCGAGGAATACTTCTGTGTTTTCAAATCAGGACTTTCACTTGTAATGGAGTATTTATGTCCATGTTATTTGTACTTATACATAAGGCTGTGAGTACTTTTAATACTTTTTGGCACTACCAGCAGCATCTTTAGGAGTCAAATCAAGGCAGCAGAAACCAGCCAGTCAAAAATACGGTGCTTGATGCAATAAAAGTGTACAGAATAAGATATACGATCAAATAAACCATTATTACTCCCTGTAGGAAAATTCAGGTGTCAAGACAGCGAGTGCAAAAAGATTTAAACACCGAATAAGAGAGAAAATAGTTCATAAAAGGATAAGAATATAAAAAATGTAATTACAAATAACAATAGGATTGAAACCAACTAAATGAAGATGAAGGAGGATCATTTAAACACAGTTGTGGCCATGGCCTTGCCTTTTTAGTTTCTTGAAGTTTGTTATGCTCTTAAAAAGCATCAAAGCACATTTTTGAACAGACACAAAGTTAATCTACGACCGCAGAAAGAAACCATAATACATGACTCCATGTTTGCCAAGTTTTATATCCAGACCTCCCACATTTCAGGCTGCTTCCCAAGTGCAAGCCTCCGCTCAGTGTTTGCAGAGCAGGATGCACCACAGACAACAATGCAGCCTGCAGGACACACACACGCACACGCATGCACACACACACGCACACACACACACACACACACACACACACACACACACACACACACACACACGCACGCACGCACACACACGCACGCACACACACGCGCACACACACGCACACACACATTCCTGTGGGCCTGATGGTAGGGGGGGGGGACTTAACCTCTGGAGCTCTGTAGGCTTTGTCTACCCCCCCTTCCTCCACCTCACCCTTCCCAACCACATGCCCCCCCCCCCCCCCCCCCCCTTTCTTTAACCAAGTGCTCGGACCGGTGCTTTCCTCACTCCACAAACAGACCCTCTTAATCAATGCCACTGGGATTTGGGAGTGAGATTTATGTGAAAAAAAGATATAACGCTTAATGGACGCAAATGACGTGATTCCCTGATCAATGTGTGCCGTGCGATCTATATTAAAAGCCGTTCACTTCGCATTTATTTATATTAATGATGCCTCTTTCACATTACGGCAGGGTAATGGGGGTAAAAGAGTACACACTGCCCTGAATGATGGGTCCTCGTAAACTGCATTACAGAGGCAGTAATGATGCGTGTTTGTATTATGTAAACTGTGGTGAATCGGTTATTCACTCGATACGGATCCTAATTGAATAATGAGATTATTTTCCGTGTAAAGATATGCATGTCCCCCCCCCCATGCTACCAACAGATGGAGCATGTTATGTAATTATGTTGATGTAAATTAAAATCACAGATTACCCTCAGAGACGTGTGGCAGAGTGACATGATTACACGTATCACAGGAAGGCGATAAATACCTCCGTTCCTCTGGGATTACAGTATGCCGCCCAGGTGACAAAGACAAGGGGTTTTGGGGTTTTGTTTATACGGAGAAAGACAGAAACCTCTGCTCAGAGCGATGATAATATCATGTCTCATTCATTCAAGTTCACACACACTTCCTGCCTAAAAACACACATCTGCAGGGAGGGAGAGGACGGTTAAATTGCAATTAAACACATTTTAAAAGCCTTTTTATATGTTGGATGCACTTCAATCACAATGGTGGCTGATTTAAATCTTGATGATGATATACAATGGGATTTTTATTACAATGAATGGTTGTTTGGGATATATTTTCATTACATTTTTGGCTAGTTATATTGATATTATTGATTGTTGATGATACATTTCAATCTCTATATTGGCTAATTTACATTACAAGGGGAATCATAATTATATTATAACTAATACGTGCATATTTTACAATTTACAGTTTTTCGGTTTCTTCTCTTTTCTTGTCATTTACATAAGTGTGGGGCCAAGGGAGCAAGAAGGAAAAGAAGCTGAATCGAGTTCCTGGATTTCCTATCATCATCAACACAGGTACATCTCAGCTGATCGATGGACATCATATTCTCTGCAGACTTTCATGGTTCTCAGAGGATGAACCCTATTAGGGTCTTCTCCTCTAGTGCCACCATCATAGGAAGTATTTATACAACATTTGGAACAAACACTCACATCTACCTTATAATTAATTAGAGTAGCGTGTGTTATTTTTAACTTTTAAACAAACTTTGAGTGCAGATTGGTCTTCATGCTTCCCCCACCTCCCAGATCTTTAACCTTCCACATGTTTTTTTTTTACTTAACCCTCCTGTTGTCTTCGGGTCAAATCTGACCGATTTACTACTTTCATCAATCAAAACTTTTTTGTTTTACATTCGATTGCATTAAGGCTTCATGATATCCTTCACAGTAGACATTTGCACATACAATTGCTGATCACCAATTTCATTGAATTTGACAAAAATGACCGCCATAAAGAAAAGGAATTAGTAACCATCCGGATCAGATAAAACACACACAGACACACAGACACGCAGAACAATTTGACACATTTCCCGCTCTTGTGTGCCCATCCCCCCACATGGATCACACCTGGAACACGCAATACATGTTTGTTCAGTGTCTATTCTTTGTATATTTACTGCAGTTCTTCATTTATACTAGTAGTCTGATACAATACTTACAGTTTGAAAGGGTGTTAAATGACATTTGGTGATGATTAATGGTTTTTGTGTTCATGTAATAGCAGTTAAAACAGGACCGGTCAAATTTGACCGCGAACACCAAAGTAAGGGGGGGAAACGAAGACAATAGGAGGGATAAACCGATATATTCCTGCACTTTAACTTTATCTGCATATTGAAGTATGAATGCTTTGTTTGCATATTGAAGTATGAATTGTGTTGCCTTCTAACGAATGTTGTACGTCTCTTGTTTGTTTTTTTGTATTTTTGATGGCACCTTAACAAAAGGAGTAGCTCTTATCTCATAATGACAATAAAGGATTATATTCTATTCTATTCACGAGCATGGTTATCAGTTTGGTTCAATATATTTGACTACTTTTTGTTTCTTCTCTTAACCTTCTTCCTAAGTAGTCTGTATGGCAAAGACTCACGATCTCCAGCCTGTATTTTCTGCACATATTGATTTTCCCCCCACACTACATCACTGTTTATTTCTCTGTACACACAAATTAAGTGAAAATACAAAAGAGCAGAGTAACAGGCAGTCCACACAAAGGCTGCCCCAGAGCTTAAGTGCCAATGAACTTCCAGTTCGAGGTCATCAGTCAGAGTAACTCCACTTCACCCTCCATGGCAGACGCTGCCTCCCACTCCCCGAGGCTGTGAGTCCTCGCCTGACCCGCAGAATCACAACATCCCCTTCGTCTGGAAGTCATCACTGATCCTGGCAACACTCAGGGAGCTCTGAGGTCATCAATAATGAGTCCATTTACTTAACACCGACCCAAACACCTGCTCATTCATCACGGCGGACACATGTCAGCCTGGCCCATTGCTCACAGATCTTCATCAGGTCACCTCCGGCTCTGAGAGACTTCACAGAGTCCATGATACACACACAACACGCTCAGTGCAAATAGTTACACAGCCTTGCACCTCCATGACTGGCTTTTCATTGCAACATCCCGGAAACGCTGCCAAAGTGTGTGCATGGATCGTGGAAATTCAAAATACTTTGATTGTGCTCCTGAGTATTGCTGCTTGTGGTTGCATTTGGCAGGCAATGTGTGCACTGATGGAATGATTAATTCAACATTTCTAGGGTTCTTTCCAATAAAAACATCAGGCGGTGCCACAATGTGTGTGAAAGTCTTTATAGAAGCTTTAACCACAAAAGAGCTTCTGTTTTTCACTACAGCAATATTGGGAGAAAGCCACTGAACTGGCACACTTTCTAATATACATTAAATCTATGGGTGAGGGACACAGAACGGTTTGATGTTCATGATTATAATATGAATCCTATGACAGGAGGACGGATATTTTAACACCAATACTTCTTCTTGTCCCGGAGTCTCCATGGTGACGATGTTGGCTCAGTTAGCTCCTCCCCCCGGACCTCAGAGTCTGAGAGGTGCAACATGTTGATCTGATGGAGCATTTATGATTCAAGTGTAGTGGTTTGTTCTTTTTTTTACCCAGCTTTCGTCTGCTAAATACATGAAGGCCTTTAACTTTTCCCAGCATGCAACAGGCAGAGCTGAAGACCCTGGACAGGTCACCAGACCAGCGTTTTTCTGGACAGAACACTGGTTATTATTGATGATAACAAATATTTAAAAAGTGAGAAATTATGTGTAGTTTTATTTTGTTTCCAAATGTAATATTTTGTGCCCGTGTAGTTAAATATAAAATATGATTTACCTTAGTTACACACAGGATTTTTTGGAAGTTACAACAAAAAACATACATTAGAAGACATGATGTATTGTATCAGTTTAGAGATGTTAACAAACACATTAAGCCAATTACAACCACTTTAACTTGGAAACAGAGATTATATTTCATATTTGGCAAATTGAAATACAATTCTATTACTTTTATTATGTGTTCATCATAAATTATTTGGTATTATCCAGTACGTTCACTTCCATTAAAGAGTTAAATCATCTTCAAACCTTTTTGTTGAATTTGTTGAAAGTTTCCAAAAACATTGAGATTGGTCAACAATTAAATCCATTGTTTTAATAGACATGTTAAGAGAGTTAGAGTTTGAGCAAGCGCTACTGTGTTTCGTATACGAGAAATGTTTCCACTTCAGTCCAACCCGGCATCAAGTTCGGACATGTTCAGACTTTTTGAAGACCTCTACAGGTATGTTAGTGGGCAGCTCTCTGCGTAACACACGCAATACTGACACTCAAAATGAGGGTAGATCAGAATATCTTGACTTATTTCTCAAGACTTGATTCTCACCTCAGTAACCTGGGACTCTCACTTTGATTTACTCCCATCTCGGATTAAATGACATCTGAAATCTCAATTATACGAGCCATCTTGAACATTTAGGCTAATTATATGAAAGACTAAGGCATGCGATCTGCATTATTATGCTCTTAAAGTAATCAATAAACAACATGTAATATAAAAAACACGCAGATCGTTTAAAAAAGTAGCACACGCTACAAAATGACTGATTTCTAAAATACTTCCGGTGCACTAGTAGTATGAGCTTGCCTACCTACGACAAGATGAACTGTTTTAAAGAACTATGAAGCAGTTTGAACCCAAACCCTTTGTACACCTTGTTGTCTGAGTGCAGCTGTTTGAAGCCCGCAGACACACTGGGACATAAAACTGAACTGGGATCAGCTCCAGGCCTTTGTCTGAGCTCCATAGGAGAGCAGTCAGTGTTCTCTGAGCATCAATAAGAGAGGGCTCACAGCTTCAAGCACAACTTAATACCATTCAGATCCTAATTAACTAATTGAAAGTCTCTAGATCTGGAATAACTGACTGTGCCTCTTTGTGTGTGTACAAAAAGTGCCCATCGGTTTACAAACGAGTGTACAGTGAGTGTGAAGGGCCCATATTTGTCAATGACTCTCTCATTACTGATGGCAACAAGGGCCCGTAAAGAGTTGATTTATATCTGTGTGTGTGTGTGTGTGTGTGTGTGTGTGTGTGTGTGTGTGTGTGTGTGTGTGTGTGTGTGTGTGTGTGTGTGTGTGTGTGGGAGTTGGATGGCATAAGGTCAATCACATGAAGCTGTAAAATGAGACGTAAGCAGATTTCATAGGAGTAGAGGGGACCAGATATAGAGCAGGGGGAGATTCAGTGGAAAGAAATGGACTCCATCTTTTTTTGTTGGGAGTCCTCCTGTCCAGCTGTCAGCCCGCTCCCTGTCCCATGGGGGGTTGCCTAGGTGACAGGAGGCCACATGTCTTGGGGGCGTCGTTTTTGGTCAAAGGACCCCATTGTTCTTGTGTTAAGCCGTCTTCACTATGCCCGTCTGCCAGGGACAGGGGCTTCGGCTTCACACCCCTCTCTCTCTCTCTCTCTCTCTCTCTCTCTCTCTCACTCACACACACACTCTCCCGCACTCACATCCAGAAATCACCCCCCCCCCCAACACACCCACACCCACTTGTATAGAGGTGAAGCAATTTGGCTGTACAATCACATAATGAAACAGCAAAGTCATAGACGCTCTCAGTTACGATTTTTGAAATAATTGGCAGTCATTGTTCTCTTTGTTTTTGAGGTTTTATACTCATGTCATTATACCGTCTAAGACTGTCATTAGACTTTTTTTCAACTAACCAAACGTCACAGAAGTCACATTTACAATAAATCCAGTTTCTACTAATGGTTTCCTTCTGGTCTCCCTCTGTATGCGTTTAAAAAAGGAGCAACATCTTGGAGACAGCACGATAAAAAACACTTTAACTTCAGACTCACCAAAAAATACTTTTATTACAAATAGGGCATTAAAGGGGACATATCATGCTCATTGTCAGGTGCATATTTGTATGTTGTGTCTCTACTGGGACATGTCTCAAAGCTTTAATGTTCAAAAAGCTCTTTATTTTTCTCATACTGTCTGTGCTGCATCACCTCTTTTCACCCTCTGTCTGGAACCAGAGCCCAGTCTGCTCTGATTGGCTAGCTGGCCGGCTCTGTTGTGATTGGTCAACCGCTTCGAGATGTCCCTCCCCTTAGGCTATCACGTACAATGTGTTTGAGCGCTAGCCAATAGAAATGCGAGTGATGATGACAGGGCCGCTTTAGACAAAGCTCTCAGGAAATGTTACCAAACCTGACAAAGATTGAAAAGCTTGAGGTGAACAACTTGTTCAACTGCATTCGATATGTGATTTATTATGAATTGAATGCATGTGATAGTATAATACAATGAATGTGTGTGTGATAAGTTGGAAACCGTGGTTACTGATGGATAATTTAATCATTTCTGAGATGATTCATTTGTGTCATTCATCAATTTACAATCTTCCTTTCTTGTTTATTCGTAATTTTTATAATTGAGACAGTCATCATATAACTTCAGGACAGTTTATTTTGGGGTGAATCATAAGAATGTATGTTCAATAAAACTGAAAAGAAAGAAGCTCTCAGTTACATGTTTTGAAATTGTAATTGTTGGATGCTTGAAAAAAAATGTTTTTGTTTAGTTTTATTGTCGTTTCATGACGCCATCTAGGGCCATCATCGAATAAACCAATTAGTGGCAGATTTAAAACCCACTGAGTCATGAAGACATCTCTAGTTTAATTCTCGTGTTTAAGTGCTCATTTCATTTACTGCAGCATGGGGTACCACCAGAATCAGAGACAGGCCATAGTCACTCTACCGGACAGTATTTAAATTTCAATCTGTTGTATCTTATTCCATTTATACATTCCCTAATTCCTGCATTTAAATTGCAGTTGGGTCTCTTGCACTTTATGTATTTGTAACTTGTTGGAGGAGCCGGGTATTTGCTGTGCGAACAACAAAAAGACCTTCCTTCCAAATCCTTGACTTGTTCAAAAATGTAATTTAGCATTAGAATAAAAGCAGCCAATCAGTTTCTTATTTGTATGCCAGGGGTGTCAAACTCAAATACACAGTGGGCCAAAATAAAACAATGGGTACTAGTGGAGGGCCGGACTGGTTCAATTTGTATTGCAGAACTTATTGAAATGAACTTATTGCACATATTAAAGCTGGAACTAACGAAGCTTAAATGATTGCCTATAAAAACAACATTAACCTCCTGGGACCCAGCCCATTGAAAATGTCCACTGTACTGGACATTTTGTTAACATGCATCTCCTTTGACTCTTTTGAGCTACTCTATCAATCCCTGATGTACTTACTGTACAGAGGACATCCTGGTCTTTCCAGTGATATGTCATTGGTTAAAATTGCATGCTGGGAAATTCCTCTTTTTTTTTCATCCAAAATGGCTGGCATACCAAAAACAAAATGTTATAGAAGCAGGAGGAGAAGTCAAATATTGTTGAATAATTGTAATTTTTACCATGAAAATCATATATGTTCTTGTTTATTAACATGTGAGGAACTATATAATTAGTTCTGAAAGCAATTAAATAATTCAAGTTTTCAAATAACAGCCCTTTTATAAATGTCCATTCTAGTGGACGTCAGGACCGTCTTCATGGACTTGATGACTCAATATTGTTGCAGGAGACGGAACTGAAGCAGACATTTTCTGTACCAGATGATTCAGATAGTGAGCTCTCAGATGATGAGAGAGATGATGATTTCACACCTGGGATAGAAGAGGGTCAAGAAGAAGGGGGGGAAAGATGCAGGAGGCTCCATGAGCACACAGATGCATACATAGAGACAGATAGGGACGAGCTGGAAAGACATGGCCCTCTGTGGGCCAAGAGTAGCACGTATGTCTTATTGTTGATTTTATTTTAAGTGGAGCCATGAAAAATGAGAGTTGCCTCAGGAATGCCAGCTTTGTTTCTATGAGCAGGTCAAATGGAGACCACATCCATACAACTGGTCAAGATGACCCTACAGCCCGTGCCGACTGGAGTCAATGAGGTACTTTTCCCACTACATTGACTACAAAGTCTTTGAAGGTCTGGAAAGATTCACCAAAAACCAAACTAGTTTTTTAGTGACCAAATAAACAGCAATGTTCAGATCATTTAATTATTCATGTTTTAAATAAAGGTGAATGTATTATTGTATTAATATCACTCTATAACCATAATACGTTACATAGTTTGTTCATTTTGGCTGTCTTTTGAAACTAATATGGTCCCGACGTCCTCTACAGTGGACATACTGTAACATTTTAAAATAAAATAAAAAGTCTAAATTGCAAGATGTTTTTTTTTAACCCTAAATAGGTAGGAAATCACAAAAAAAAGGAAATTGGAAGACACTTTTTCCTCGGGTCCCAGGAGGTTCATTAAATAATCAGTCGCATTCATTTCTTATGGCTCTATCTGCAGCTTTTCCAGAGTCATTTCTTATGATTACATTTCCCCACAGGCCAACAACAGCTTCAACAAAACTATTTAAAACTATTTCCCTCAAAGAACAAACCAAAAATGCCCTGTTGTCCTGAGAGAGAAAGTTCAGAAGGAAACATCCATTAAACTCAGTGTGCTGCTGTGATGCTAGTTCAGATACTTGGCATCTCATCTTGGGGGCAAGTCCATCAATGTTTGGGGTCAGGCTCTGAGCGGAGGAGACCCTCAGGATGGAGTGAAGGTGTGCGTGCAATATACCGGCGGGCCAGATCTAAAATAGTAATTAGAAATGATCCTGGAGGCCGAAATTAAACCCAGCAAGGGCCTGATTTGGTCCCCGGGCCTTGAGTTTGACACATGTGGTGTATGCTCTATAACTGTCGTGTCTGACATGTTATGCCTGCATTAATAAAAAAAGGTTAAATCAGACAGGGGAGAGACAGTCCTCACATGTTATTGTTTGTTGCATTGGTGGTGAAGCCCAAGACTTTCGGCTTCCATTGAGAAAAGACCCTGTAGCTGCTGTGCATGATCAGAGCAAAACAATGTAATCCTTTGGAAATAAGTAATACACAAATTAAAAAAACGTAACAACCGATTAGCCGCCCACACTTGGAGGGTGCAGCCTGAACACTTTTGCCAGTATTAAAGCGTTAAAATGAGTCTGCTCACATGATGCTTTGGAAAACAAACAGGAAACACAAGAAAAGCCTGAAGTCATTCTTGTTCCGGAGGCAGCGCCCAACAAAAGCCCCTTTGACACAAATAAAAGCATCAAATGATTTCCTGTCCTGAGGATAACATCAGCTCCAGTGACGTGTTCTCTCCTCATCAGAATGACAGATGGATACAAAGCACCAGCAGATGGCGCTGAAGCCCCACTGCGCACACACACTTTTATATTAGTGTCCATATGAGTGTCCATCAGTGGGAACTTGGCACTCACTCGGAGCAGAAACCCTCCGGTGTCCTTCAGCCAAGTGACTCGGTGTAGAAGGAGTGAGTCAATTACCCGGTGATGGATAGATTACAGCCATGCATCACTCTGGGAGCCAGCTTCCCGATGTGAGCTGAATCTCAAAGTCCATTTGTTAGCGCTCTCTCTGACAGATGGTAAAGAGCGGCTCATTTGAATCTGCGACTGCCGCAATCTGAGGTTGGAGGTCAATCTACTTCCAGACATTTGGCTGTGATCACGTCGGTAATTTATGTGGCGAGGCGTTCAAGTGATGGAGAAAAGGTCCTCGGGTTTATGTGAAGGCATTAGGCTGAACTCGCACCGCCGGATCGACACAAATGTGCGGAGATAGTGGCCGTTTTATTACCTGAATGACTTTTTTAAAATTTGATGAGTTTAAATCATCCGTATAAATGCAAACACAATTTCATCTCATGAGGTTTCTTAACTTGCAACCGAAGCGTTTTATCAGAGTCAGGAACACTTTGACGTGCCAATGAGAGTCATTGGGATCACAAACATATTTCTGATTAAGTGCAAGTCCATTTCAATGGAATGGGCTATTATTATTAAAGAAATTACAATTAGTTCCGAAAGCTGCGGCCAGGATTTTAACAAACCCACATTTCACCTGTGCTGGAATCAGTGCACTGGTTACTGGTGTCCTTCAGAATGGATTCTTGAGTGCTTTAAAAATGATTTACAAGGCTTTACATAACCTTACCCCAACATACGTAAGTGACTGTCTCTCATTTGATCTAGAACAGCAACCTCCATTGGAATTTTTAAAAGTAAATGAAAGACCTATTTTTTTTTATTTGGCTTATCATTTGGGGCAATTGTAGTTTTTTGTCATGTTTTTATTCTTTTATGGTTCAGTGATATAATTCTTTGTTTGTTTATACCTTGTCTTTAATTATGTTCCAAATGTTCCACATTTTCTGTCATACTCACACCTTGGGCTGTGTCAAGCATGAAAGGTGATATATATAAATAAAGTTGTCAACAGAAAAAAAAAAATATGTTTAGCTCCAGCAGAAACAAGAAAAGGGTTGTTTGAAGCTAATAATTAGATTTCTGTTGACATTTCCCCCCCCATTACCAATCCACCGTTATTATTACCACCCCCCTATTGATTGGCTATTGATCGGGGAGGTGGTCAGCAGAGATGATTGGGCTCGCAGTGACTCCAGGCGAGGAGGGAGGGGGGGGGGGGGTGAAACTCGCTACAAATGACTGGTCAGCACTTCTAATTAACAGAGGACAAAAAGCATCAATATACAGCTAAAATAAAAACACATCAGCTTTTTCCTTTGGAGAATCATTCCATTTAATCTGGAGCAAACAGGGGGGGGGGGGGGGTATGCATGAACGTGCGATGGATGTTAGTTTTGAAAGTCTCATGAGGGTTCTTCAGGGAGTTTCAGAGGGGGTGGGGGGGTAGCTCTGAGACGCCGGCCCCTGGTCTTCCTGCGGGACTCTTTTAGGCTCTCAGGGGAGGTGTGAGGGACCCAGACCATCCCCCCCCCTGAGCTGTTATGTTTCACGCCCTGGTTCCTCAAACTGCGGCGCACAGAACGGCGCCCTCTGCTGGCCACAGGTTTGAACACATCCTCAAAATTTAAGTAATCCTGCCAGGGGGCCAGTTCCAGGGGGGCCGGATCCAGGGGGGCCGGATCCAGGGGGGTCGGGTCCAGGGGGGCCGGGTCCAGGGGGGCCGGTTCCACGGGAGCCAGGTTCACAGGGGCCGCCCCCACCCCCCCCCCCCTCCTCCTCCTGGCTGTCGGAGCTGGACCGGATGTCGTCTTCCTGTTCCTGCGCCTCCTCGTCAGGGAGCGTTTGAAGCGGCTCTGCCTGCTCCGTCTTCACACAGATGTTTCGAGAGCCCCTCCTGCCACGAGAGGTTTTCCTCTGAACCGTCAAAGTCTTGTGAGACCCTCCCCCTGAGTTTGGAGCGCCATGATTTTCTAACTTTCCCTCAGAGTCTGTGCAGGGACTCTGTGCAGGAGTGTGGAGGTTTTGCTCAGCGTCTACCTCCTCCTCTGGCACCGGGGTCTCCCTGGAAGCCTCTTGGTTTGTCGTGTGTTGGTCTTCACGCAGCTCCTCTGTGGTTCCTTCAGTCCGGTTAATGAACAGGAAGTCGTCAGCACAACTGACCTTCATCTTCTTCGGTCCACTGCTCCTCTCCCTCTGTCCCGACGCCTTCCTGCTCTTACCTGTGGCGCTTTCTGAACAGGAGGGTGGAGATGTGACTTCTGAAGGATCTTCCAGCACGTTTCTCAGGTCGACAGTCGCTTGAGTATCGATGGAAAACTCAGGGTTCAAGTGGGCCTCTTGATTTGGAGCTGTTGGGAGAAATGAGGAGAAAGGGAAATTAATGTTACTAACAATTTCTAACTTTCAGGAATCAAACTTCATTTGGTAACTCCAACTAGAGCCGTCCATATATCAGATTTTTACAACACGATTATTGTTGCCAAAATGATTCACAATGACGACCTCAGAGTTCCTAAAGCTTAAGGCAGTCAGGAGTTTTATTTTGATGCCCCAGCACTGAAATCATATTTTACATTCACTTTTATGGATCAGTGTGATGTTAATGTGAGAGGGATTCGGTAAGTAATAAAAACAGATATTTATTTTTAAGTTTTTACAATGCCACATAGGAAAAAATAAATAAACCTGTGTTATAATTTCAGACTTTCAGACTTAATTATTTAAATACCAATACCTTTTAAAGAATCCATGTGAACCATGGATAGTGTAGCTTTCAGTCAGATTGTTCTATATCTTTGGTTATCGTAGGTTTCACCCCATTTCTGACAAATGAATGAAACTAATGTGTGTGGGGTGTTAATGAGACATGGTGAACACAAACACATTCATTATTTAAGAAGTAATGATTATTTACACAATGTAATCTAATCTGTATGATTCGTTTGTTTTTTCAAATGACGTTATCAGCAGTACATGGCGACTGTTTTTAAGGGTTGTACGTTATGGACAAATGTATATGTGGGAGGGGGGGGGGGGGGGGGGGGAACATGTCTTTTTGACCCAACAGAATAAAACTTGGATGAACAAAATACACAGTTCATAAGACAGAGTTATTGCATGCACGTTGTACCTGTGCAGATGTGGGGGGGGGTCTGTTGAGTCAGTCTGGGGGAGGTTGGCGTCTCAGCGATGGGACTTAGATCGGGGTTTTTGCAGACGTGGACACGGAGGCCGTATCTGGAACGGTCCACCTCTTTGCTCCACCGCCGAGCCGCTACCTGAGGAGACAAGATGCACTGTGAGAAGGGGGGGATGAGGGCCTGACATGTCATCTCAGTAGGTACCAGAACATTTTTGATTGGGGCAAATGTAAGGTATTCCTCTTCTGTAACACAGTATTATTGTGTTTAAATGTATACTTATTCTAGCCAAGGCCTTAAAGATCTCCTATTATGCTATTTTTAGGCATATATTATGGCTCTCTTTCATATACAAATATATGAAAAACATGTCTTTGATGTGTTTTGCTCAAAATACCAAACAGATCATGCATTTAAGACATCCCTCATATCCCTCTGTTTCAGCCCTGTTAGAGAAACGGTGTACATTTATTTCTAGAGGATATTAATGTGTTGATTGGCCCTCAGATTACAGAGATGCCTGCAGAATGACACCTTGTGCTAAAGTAGATTCCAGGGTGTTCCCACTCGGCTTTAATTTAATCCCTAAATAAGGTCTGCATATGAAACATGTCGTGCCGATCTAAAACAAATCCAATAGTAGGCTTACTAGCTCCTACACGCTAAGGCAACTCAAATCTCTCACAAGCAAAATAACCTCGTCAGTTAAAATGCCATTTTATTTCATTACTATACGATACAGTATTTATTATCATTATAGTATTACTATTTCGGTGATAAGATAAAATATAAATTATATTTGATGCAACTTTAGTTACATTTCCATGACCTTTCCAAAACTTTGGGAAAAATATTGTTTTCCAAAACTTTTCCAGGGCCTGGAATTATCATTTTGAATTTCCATGACTTTTCCAGGTTTTGAAATGACCCCTGACTCACCTTCGTCTTCCCCACAGCTGACTTGGCAGCAGAGCGCGTCGGCCTCATCGCTGGCTCCATCTCCTCGGGCTGCTGCAGGAGCACAGAGCTGGTGTTAGGAGACATTACACGGACGCTCTCTCACGCGCACATTTCCTCGGATAACACTTCAATTCTGATCCAGAGGAATTATACAGTAGATTAGATGGGGAGCACGTTATGACCCCTAAATTGTTACACAGCAGTCTGGTGTGGTAAGAGGACATTTTCTACATGTGTGAGTAGGGATGGGTATCGTTAGGATTTTATCGATACCGGTACTGCTTATCGGTATGGGTAGTTTGATACTTTTCAATAATTTGGTGCTCAAAATTATAGACATGAATACAAGATGTGAAGATTAAACAGTAATTGTATTGTAATTTTGTTGCAGAAATAACTGTATAACTTATACATTAGCTTCTCAGAAGCAGACACAAGTAAATAAAATAACTTAAAGTGGCCTGGCTCGCCCTATCATGCTTTTTGGGGTTTTCCCTCAGAGGACGAAAAGAGGCTTTTTTTTTTTAACATTTGTAAATCATTTACATCTTCATCCAGACATTTCAAACTGACAACCTAGCTCGACAAGAGGTTCCTTAAAACATTGTCCTACAGTGACATCATGCAAAACTGTGATATGAAGAAATTGGTCAAAAGGCTAAGATGGCAAAAAGATAAAGGCGAGTACGTATATTATTCTGGATTGTACTTTTAAATCATCACAAAATAAATGATGTGCTGAACTGAAACACGTCAATGTGTGTCTGAAGGTTTAAACATAGAACAACGTATTTGAGCTTAAAATATGTCAATTCCTATTAAACGACCAACAATTGCTGATACACACATTGAAACGTTGACCTTTAACAACATTTAAATGCAGTTTTCCAATTCACAATGACATCTTTAAGTTTAGCTGGTTTATAAAGCATTCAATGAAAGGCCAAATTATTATAGGTGTAGGAACTCACATGAATACACTGTCAGTGTTAGGGATGGGTATCGTTAGGATTTTATCGATACCGGTACCGCTTATCGGTATTTTTCGATACTCTTATCGATACTTTTCAATAATTTGGCGAACTAAAAAAAGACATGGCGATGTGCCTGCAAGACTGCACCCAGGTAAACAAAACATATTACCCGTGCGCAGCAGCTGACCTGCCTGCGAGCCTTCACTCAGGTCACATTTACACACGGCGTGGCTGAAGCCCGCTAGCACTATTAGCACTAGCAGTATCGCTAGCACCGTTTTAGATTCAATGAGAGTCTCGTTTGCAAATGCTTCATTAAGTTGCTTGTGTTACCCCCTTTACAAGCAACTAATTGAGTACATACACTGAAAAAAAATATAAATGCAACACTTTTGTTTTTGCTCCCATTTTTCATGATGAACTCAAAGATCTAAAAAATTTTCTAGGTTAAATCCTAACCCTAACATGTCACCCATTGAGCATGTTTGGGATGCTCTGGATCGGCGTATACGACAGCGTGTTCTAGTTCCTGCCAATATCCAGCAACTTCGCACAGCCTCAGGGTCTGGGGGGGTCCGAAAACCAGTCAGTATCTGGTGTGACCACCATTTGCCTCACGCAGTGCAACACATCTCCTTCGCACAAAGTTGATCAGGTTGTTGATTGTGGCCTGTGGAATGTTGGTCCACTCCTCTTCAATGGCTGTGCGAAGTTGCTGGATATTGGCAGGAACTGGAACACGCTGTCGTATACGCCGATCCAGAGCATATTATGCAACTTCCCGCAATTTCACCGCATAAAATCTCATCAAAACCCTGCATGTTTAATCGCATAATCACGTTTTTTAGCCCGCATAATCAAGGATTTTTGCCCGCGTTTTTCTGGATGGTCTAAACAACATTTGAGAGAAATGGTTATTTTGAGTATATAGAAAATGTTTTAGATCTTTGAGTTCATCTCATGAAAAATGGGAGCAAAAACAAAAGTGTTGCATTTATATTTTTGTTCAGTGTAGATTGCACCTTGCACTATCGCCACTACATTTTTTAAAAGTGCACCCAGACCTTGGATCGCTTCGCTCTGTCCGCCATGCCAAAGTTAGCCATGGAGTGCCACAGGGCTCAGTGCTTGGACCTATTTTGTTCACCCTATATATGCTTCCGTTAGGCAATATTATAAGGAATCATTCTGTAAACTTTCATTGTTATGCGGATGATACTCAACTATATTTATCAATCACGCCTGATGAAATTAATCATCTAAATAAAATTCAAGACTGCCTCAAGGACTTAAAAACGTGGATGACCTTACATTTTTTGATGTTAAACACGACCAAAACTGAAGTTATTGTACTTGGCCCGAAGAATCTACGAAACAAATTATCTAAAGATATATTAACTATGGATGGCATTAATTTGGCCTCCAGTGAGACTGTAAGGAATCTTGGTGTTATATTTGATCAGGATTTATCCTTTAACGCCCACATAAAATCAATTTCAAGGACCGCCTACTTCCATCTACGTAACATTGCAAAAATCAGGCATATCTTGCCTCAAAACGATGCAGAGAAACTAGTCCATGCATTTGTTACTTCAAGGCTGGATTATTGTAACTCCTTATTATCAGGGTGTACCAAGAAGTCAGTCAAGTCGCTTCAGCTGATTCAAAATGCTGCAGCTCGTGTACTAACCAGAGTTAGGAAAAGGGACCACATTACTCCTGTTCTGGCTGCCTTACATAACACAGCTCCCTATAGAACACAGGATAGAATTTAAAATTCTTCTTCTTGCCTACAAAGCCCTTAATGGGCAGGCGCCATCTTACCTAAAAGAATTCATTATACCCTATTGTCCTACTAGGGCATTGCGTTCCAAGAATGCAGGGTTGTTGGTTGTTCCTAGAGTCTCTAAAAGTACAATGGGAGCCAGAGCCTTTTCTTATCAAGCTCCACTTTTGTGGAATCAGCTTCCAGTTTGTGTTCGGGCGGCAGACATCCTATCCGTTTTTAAGAGTGCGCTTAAGACCTTCCTTTTTGATAAAGCTTATAGTTAGGGCTGATTAGATTCAGCCCCTAGTTTTGCTGATATAGGCTTAGTTTGTCGGGGGACATCTTACTTCTTCCTTCTCTCTGTCTATACCCGTGTACTCTCATGTTCCGATTAACCCAGCTTCCCCAAATGTCTTTCTTTTTGTTGTCTATATACGCCGGGATCCGGAGTCATGGATGATCCTGCGGTCCTGTGTCATGGATTGCGAGTCCTGGATCTTGAGTCGTGGCTGTGGTCCTGGATCATAAGTCCTGGATGGATATACTCATGGATTCATCTTCCTATTATACACACATCCATTTCCAAACATTTGGACTACCTATGTTGCAAATGTATTATCTTTTCAATTTACACACGGCATCTATTGCACGTCTGTCCGTCCTGGGAGAGGGATCCCTCCTCTGTTGCTCTCCCTGAGGTTTCTCCCATGTTCCCCTTTAAACTGTGGGTTTTATCTGGAAGTTTTTCCTTGTACGATGTGAGGGTCTAAGGACAGAGGGTGTCGTATTGTCATACTGATATTCTGTACAAACTGTGAAGTCCACTGAGACAAATGTAACATTTGTGATATTGGGCTATATAAATAAACATTGATTGATTGATTGATTGATGCCAGCGGGAGTCTCACAACAATAATAAGCGCGCTCTTGCGAGAGATGACGAGTGGCATTTACAGTGGCCAATCAGAGGGGTCTCAAACCGGATACATCACACGGGATGAGGGTTCCCAACCAACCAGAATGGTTTAAAGTTAAACCAAGGAAGTAGACGTAACACATAATACCGATAGCAGCACCGTTTGTCCAGCGGCTTAACTGTATACCGATACCGTCCAATCAGGTACCGGTATTGACTTAGTACCGGTTCTCGGTACCCATCCCTATGTGTGAGAAGCTGAAATGAGTGGGTGGTGTTAGCAGACCTTTCTCTTTCCCTTGGTGGAGCGACAGGGAGCCTCACTGCCGGCTGCAGGGGCTGATGCTGGCTGCTGGGGAGGACATTTAGAAAACTCTCAGTATACCACATATAGCAACATATCAAGGGCAGTGAGAGTCTGGTGATACCAAGAGGCCGTCACTGCTTGAATGTGAATCAAATTGGGTAAATCTATTATATGAACCCATATAGAGTGGCGCAGGGATGATGTATGTTTGCACCTTTTGTTCAGCCGTGTAAACTCCACATGTCTGCCTTACTTTTATAATTTTTTAATCATAAATCTAATCGCCAGAAGCAAAATGCTAACGTTATGCTATAAACGAGCTACAGGCGAGTACAGCAGGGTCGCACGACTTCAACGTCACGCCAACTAAAGATCCATATTCAAACATATAGATTCTAAATAGTACAAGTTGAAGCGTTTGTTTGAACAGTTTGCAGGAGGCAGGAGGCAGGTACTTGCTTTCAAGCAGAACAGGGCAAACAAACTTAGAGGAGTATTTACGTGTTCGGTGTAATGACGTATAACGTCCTCAACAACTTCTGTAGTCCTATTCAGCCACTTGGTAACAACCATCGTTTTTCAAACACGTAAACTCTTCAAAAATCACCAGTGGGGTCACTGCTGATAGATTTAATGTCGTAGAACAAAACGTTATCCGTCTCTTCAATGTTTGTCAACCAGACCTTATTTCCAGTTATTTTCCAAAATCCTATAGAGAAAACCCATCGGCTGAGACGAGGGAACCGGTAGTGGTAAAATGCTGACTCACTTCCTGGTTTTAGGACTCGTTCCTGCACCACTCTATTGAGCTCTGCTGGTAAGCAGGTGCAACCCACTAAAGCTTTAATGATGTTAGACCTTTTTCCTTCGGTTTCTAGACTTGGTCGGAGCTTCAGGCTCTGCTTCAGGTTGCTTCTCCTCCTCTGGCAGTGATGCAGGCTCGTCCTCAGCATCCGTCAGGGAGGGCGTGCAGAGAGAAGCTTCAATCTCTGTGGACAAGAAACAGAATGGGGAAGGAAATAAGCGTGTATTTAAATCTGTAATAAATGATTTATTCTGTTGGTGATACGTTTTAAGGCAGGGTCATTATGAAATAAAAACTAATATATTTATTTTTTAAGGGACACTATTGTAGTGGAAACGATAGCTGTTGAGTCAAGAGTCCTTGCATCGTGAGGTAAATTAGATTTGAGAGACTTTTTAATGCTTTTTTTAAGACTGTAAAAAGATCCAAGACATTTAAAAACAAATCAAGGCTTGGATGAATTAGTCCAATGCCTTAAGGGTCAGCTGGAGTTTGAATATTGATTATGTGATTTTGCATGGTTAACGATAACCAAAAGAGACACACAAGTTAATGTTCTGTCTTTGATACTCGCAAACAGTTTTAACTTGGGATGCTCCGATCGATCGGCCGATACTCACTCTGTGCCGATCGATCGGAGCTCTCTAAAAATGAATTAGAGAGAGAGGGGGGGAGAGAGGAAAAGAGAGGGAGAGAGAGACAGATGGAGAGAGAGAGAAAGACGGAGAGAGAGAGCAGCCGTTTCTCAATCTCGAGGAAACTGGCTTCCAAGCCAATATTTCAAGGATGCTACGTCATCGAGTGCCGCCGAAGTACTGTTCCAATCTCCAGTAGGGCTTTAGGAATACACTAATCTCACGATACGATACACGATATTCAGCCAACGATACGATTCGATATAATTCGATACACTTACATCATTTTCTGAAAGATTTTAAAAAGGGACAGTGTGATTTTGGTGACATCTTGTGAGTGTTCCATTGACTTGAATTGAATTAATTCAACTGAAAACTGAAAGCATCAATTATACAATATATATATACAGTGGGGCAAAAAAGTATTTAGTCAGCCACCAATTGTGGAAGTTCTCCCACTTAAAAAGATGAGAGAGGCCTGTAATTTTCATCCTAGGTATACCTCAACTATGAGAGACAAAATGAGAAAGAAAGAAAATCCAGAAAATCACATTGTCTGATTTTTAAAGAATTTATTTGCAAATGATGGTGGAAAATAAGTATTTGGTCAATAACAAAAGAGCGAGCAGAGTGCCAGGCGGAACACGGGGGGATTTGAATGGGACTTAATGTATCGATAGCCGCGGCTGAAATATCGATACTTTCTCGGGAAACAAAATATCGATATATATCGCGGGATCGATTAAATTGCACAGCTCTAATCTCCAGCATACTTGGAATTCCACCGAGGCCGCGTCCTTGGTTTGGGGGAAATTTCGAGGCTGCACATGCGTAGACTTCGCGTCCTTAAAATCCCACAATGCTTTGCGCACGGACCAATTTCAAAAACCCGTGCGGAGAATGGCTGAACCGACGCAGCACAGCACACATTTACATGTAAGTATGTAGTGACGTAGAACATGTGTTGGTAAATATGTTACTTTGTGATCACCAAAAATGTGTTCCCTGAAAGTAAAGCAAGTTCATAATTAGATAGACATCGTGAGGTATTTATTTTCAGTACAGTTTATGTTGAAAGCGTTAGAGTGGCACGATTGTTGGCCTGTTCCATTCTTCTTCGTTTTCCGAAACGTGGCTTGGAAGCATACTTGCTTCGTTTCTGAAGGAAGTGACTTGGAAGTACGCGACTACCAAGCCAGCATCCTCAAGATTGAGAAACGGCCAGAGCTTCCGCTCATTTCTCCCATGTTATTATCCAAAGTTAATGTAAACTTGAATAATGTACTTCATTTGAATGTAATAATTATGTTGGTTGTTGTTTGTGGAAGCGCCAGTGAATGAGCCCCATTAACTGAGTTTTAAACATCAATTTAAATGGAAAATCCCCATAGGTCCCGCCCACTCGATCGGATCGGCCGATACTGATTCCGGCGATCCGAGCATCCCTACTTTTAACATCAATGATATTCCCCGTTTTCTACGCTCCTGGCATTGAGCGTGCTTTCTAAAGTCGACTCGAAATGAGAAACCTGAGCCGTTTGAGCGACATGAAACAAAAGTACAATTCATTTCCTGTTAAGTCTGACAGTTTGACACTGGAATGTGTAAGGTCAGGGGAGAAGTAGAGATAAAGACATGAAGTTTAGTGACAATGAAAGAAAAACATGACAGTATTCACCTGTCAGACTGTTAGAGAGAGACTCCTCGTAGAAAGCAGTGTCCAAAGTTAGCGGCTGCAGGTCCAACGTCCTCTCTGACAACAAAGGGAAAGAGCTGTTATCATACAAACACAGAGAGACAATAAGCAAAAGTAAGCAAAGTGTAATAATCCACCTGTATCTTCCGTTACTTCAACATCCTCCCATGAAGGGAAAACGATCTAGAGAAAAAAAGAAAAACAATTGAGTTAAATGCTGGATGTAACTTAAGCTATATCCTGGTTCGTATAAGTGATATACAATGATTAAACTCAAACATGTCATCTTATATCTAGCCTGTATTCTGGGTAATATCATGAAGTATGAACAAAAAGCCTGGGTACTATATTCCGTTTTTTTTTTTTTTAAACAAACTGTTTTAAGGGCCGCACAATTTGTAAATGATTATTTGTATTACTATTAATTTAGTTACAATTAGTTTGACCAATAAGAATGATACATGTTGCAACATTATTCACATTACCATAGAAAAATGTACATCAAACTAGGGCTGCTCGATTATGGCAAAAAATTACCTTGGTTGGTGATTGGCTAATGGTTACCTAAGCCAAAAAATCGTTATGACATCATAAAGTGGCCAAAATCTGATCAGCTCATTTTCAGACAGGTTTTTATATAAAATGGATCAGGACAAAAAGAGAGAGAATCTTTGTTCCTGAAACTTTCAGAGTTTCTTTACACAGAGGGGACACGTCTTGATGTAGAAGAGACATGAACAAGTGGATTTTGCATAATAGGTGACCTTTAAAAAAATTCTAGCAGCGTCTCTACCTTTCCTCCCTCCTCTTCCTGAGGGTCTTCTCCCACCGACGGCACTCTGCGGGTGCGAGGTATGGCGAATGTCGGCGAGGCTCCGAAATCCGTGGGGCTGCTGAGGTCCCGCTGAGTTTGTGGCGTTTGGGATTCGATCCTCTGCGGGGTCTTCAGCACCGAGCGCGGGTGTAAGCATCCCCGAGGTGTGGGGGCTTGGACTGGGGCTGGGGTGGACCCCTTCTGTAGCGGGGTGCTGGGGGGCAGAGCCTTATCAAAGAACTCAGGAGAGAGCGGACATCCAAAGCGCACACTTTTCTTCTTCGTCTTAACCGCATCCTCTCCTGAAAAGACGGAAACACTTTAGAACGCAGCCATTGAGCTTTTCTCCCGGTAGAGGGGAAAGATACTTTGCTATTAACTCCTGTTTCTTTATTATTGAATCATGTCATGGTAGTTAGAGACATATAACAAGAAATGGAATAAAGGACATCTATTGCAGTGGTTCTCAACTGGTGGGTCGCGGCCCGTTTGGAATGGGTCGCAGATGTGTGAGTGAAGAAAAAATTATTCAACTCTTGAAAAAAAGTCAAACTTTTATTTTGAAGACCCGATTTTCTAACGCTGTGCATGCAGTGGGCGTTAGACTGGAAGTAGCGGAGACCATAAACGGTTTTGAAAACTTCTGTCACGTAGTGATCATCTTCTCAATAAAACATCTTTGCTGATGTTTTTTCGAGTCTTCTGGCCAATCAGAATCAAGATTGTTGCCGGAAGTCCCCACGGAGAATAACTTCGCGGTAGAACAATTTTTTATACATCCATGGGTACAACTTCAGATAAAAATGAACACATAATGAAATATGACCCCCGGTTTGATGATTGACAGGTCACAGAACAATGGGGGCTATCTACCCTTACCCACAATTTAAAGTAATTCACACACACACATTCATCTCCTCTTTATTCTTCTCGCAGCAAGCTGTCAGAACAAAGTGAAAAACAAACAATGGCATAACATATTATTAATATGTCGGGTAGTAATAGATGTATTTATTTTCTTCTCAGAGTGTACCAGAATGCGTAGTTTATATGTTAGTATTTCTAGAATCCCCTCAGACCCCCCTTGTGGGGTTGGGTTTTCAGCATGTGGGCCTTTCTATGTTACACAGTTCAGCTTTGATTCCATCATCTCATTAAATCTATTTTAAAAGCATACTTTAGTTCTGTGAAAGGTTATAAGGGATATATGCACTGTACTTCACTTTAACTAATATTGTATGCTGAAAAGCGTATATATTAAAGCACAATTTCTTGTTGAATAGATTTGAGTGGTTCAAAAATGTGGGTCGCGATTTATTGACAAAGGACAAAGTGGGTCCCGAGGCCTGACCAGTTGAGAACCACCGCTCTATTGTATTTTCAATGACATACATGACATTTTTCTTAACTTAAAAGTGCAAAACTAAACACTTTGATTGACCTTATTGCTTTCTATCAACTAAATATATCCTCAATACTGAATAAATATCCACATTAAAAAGGTGGCGATTCATCCATTTAAACCCTCTCCCCCCACAGCTAAAAAACACACAATCCAACTCCAACACAGGAAACTCAAATTCTGTGAACTTCCTGTTGAAAATACAACTGAATATTTCCCTGAAGACACTGCAGGTTGTTATCTGTGCATAAAGCGAACCTCAAAGGCTGGTTGAGATGAGATTACAGGGCCGTTACTCATGCATTGCCACTGAGAGTGCTGTGTTTACCTGGGGGCTTCACCTCCTGCAGAGAGGGGAGGGAGAAGTTGAAGAAAGGCAGGGATGGAGAAGCGGCTGAAGCTTCATCAGGTGGTGTCTGACCGGGGCTTTGGAGTTCAAAGAGCCTGTCCTGTTGAGAGAGAATACATTAGGCCCCCCTTCTGTTGCACTGTAGTTCAAGGGGCTTCACAGAACAGGCCAATACATCCCCCTTAAAGGTCCCCTATTATACAGCTTTTCATCAATATATTATAGCTCTCAGATATATACAAACATGTCTCTGAAGTGTTTGGCTCCAAACACCAAACAGATCATTGCAGCATCCCATAATCCCCTCTGTTTCAGCCCTGTTTCAAAAGTGCTGATTCTCTGTCTGTTACTTTAGATCAGTGTTTCTCAAACTCTTTCATACCAAGGACCACCGCTATGGAAAAGTACACTATGCACGTTAGGTTTCAGGTTTATTGGCATATTGGACAGAGATTGGGTGTTTTCAAATTGTGACATTCAGTTAATGAAAAGTCCACAGACATCTCTACCTTTAGCAGAGAAATGTTAAAACACTCTACCGACAAACTACGTGGATACACAAGTCAGAATCGTCAAGTTCATTCATGTTAGGGGACATAAACATAATAAAAACATGTTGTTAAGTGGAGGAAGGGTTCAAGTATGAGGTTTTGTGTAAAAAAGAACCAGATTCATCTTATTATCTAACTCTTGGTTTCCTATAATATTTAAAACTGATCCAGAAAAACATGTCGTAAGATCTCGTCTGTAAACAGATTGTTTTTAGCAACAGCTGTCAGCACTGACCTAAGTGACAAAGGCTTGATTTGAATGCTAGCTAAAAAGAGCCTGTTCAAAATGTTTGTCGTGTCAGAAATAACACAGAAATGGTTAGTTAGCATTAGGGCTAGGGCTGCTCAATTAATCGTATTTTAAATCGCGATTACGAGTATGGCTTGCAACGATTACGAAAACAACGTAATCGAAATAAAACTTCTTTTTTTTTTTAATTATTACTTTTTGTTGTTGTTTGTTTTTCAGTTGAATTATACTTAAAGTTCAGGGTAATCAACTGTTAAAAACATACTATTCACATTTTTTTTCTCCAATAAATGGATGTTTTCTAAGTCAATGAATAATCGCATTTAAAATTATTGACCCAAATATTCGAGATTATGATTTTTGCCATAATCGAGCAGCACTAATTAACGCCATCACATTAAATACAGCCGTAGTAAAGTGGATCGGTAAACAGAGACCTGCCATGTCTTAGAAAATGGAAGTAAGAACATAAGGACAAGCGGAAACACTCCACACCACAGAGTACTTAAAACTGTCACGGTAACATTTCTGAACATGGTGTTTTCTCTCTTGTTGCCTGCACGACCAGACGTCCTGAGCCTTTTAGGGAAAGACAGCAGTTTGTGGGGGAGGAGACGGTCACAATATTGTAGGTCTGCCTTGATGTCACCTGCTGTGTGGCTGCAGTGGAGAGGCTTATGATTACTGCTTGTGCCACCACGCTGCAACGGAAGTGTGCTATCCTGAGACTGTGGGCAAAGGCCATTACACGCTTCATTTAGGGAATTGTGAGCTTGGTTAGTTAACCTTACAGACATCACACACGTCACTTCCCTTTGGCAGATATAAAACGCTTGAATCTGGTTGTGCTTGTGTCCGTTGCTTGCTCTACAGAGAATTAAAAACAACCCATTCGAGATGATGAGGAAAAAAATAAAATCTACGTCCGTTTTTAAAAACAGGGAATTCAATTAGCACCCATTTTCAAATATTGTCTGTGGCAGGTAAACATTTCTTAGCAGGTAGGTTTCCTTATAGACGAGAGCAGAGGTATGACACTTCCTGGTGTACTTTGATCATACCTTAAAGCTGTCGTGTCATATATTGCCTTCATGCCTCCACAGAAAGGATGAAAAGAGTCAGTCAATTTGTTTTTATCTGAGGGCAACAGTTTAATTTAGATTGAGGTTAACACCAATCGTGAAATGGCTGTAATGTGATGATTGAAAGGAGTATATGTAGATGCTGCACTAAATGAAAAACACTGATAATCCAGTGTTCGCCTGCGGCCTGCCACTTGTCCACCGACAGACTGAAAGACATCGATTCTCTATTCGGTTTTTAATGTTGTCATATATTGCAGCCAATCATCAATCGTCAAGGAGATTGTCTAATTCAAGGTCCAAAGCTTTTATTGGTCATTCGTATATAGCTACAGTGTAGCTATGTATGATGATGACAAACTGTGTCTGGGCCCCTTGTCGATACAAAAATGCACAGTATCCTTGTTATTTGAATATGACTGGCAAAGACCAAGTACCCAGATGGGTTCCTCATGTATTTTAGAAATTATTTATTCTTTCTAAATGAAAATTCCTAAATAAAAACATAGTCAGGGAGTTAGACCACTTGATATATTCCATATTTTTATACTGTCTGGTTCCAGTGACTCAGCATTTGCAATTCTAAATCGTTCTACAGAGATTTCACAAGCGGTAGACAAATAAAATATTGAATGCCGGGGTTACATTTCCAGTGACCTGCTACAGCGGCGATCAATGTTTAAATTGTGGCCGGCCGCCATGAATACATCAATGTTTATTCTGTATATGTATGTCTGTATGAAAACTCATGCAACAAGTTTTGTAGTCTGCTAGTATTTGGTACTGTGAACTTCTCTCCACTTAAAAAATATTAAGGTCATTCTGTTAGTCAGATGGGATTGTCACAAGGGGAAGGCATGTGAGCAGAATCACAAAAGTCTACATTCATTTCTCAGGGAGTCACTTCTAAAGGTTGTGTGCATGTGTGTGTTGCAGTGTGTGTATGTGTTGCAGTGTGTGTATGTGTTGCAGTGTGTGTGTGTGTGTGTGTGTGTGTGTGTGTGTGTGTGTGTGTGTTGCAGTGTGTGAGTGTGTTGCAGTGTGTGTGTATGTGTTGCAGTGTGTGTGTGTTGCAGTGTGTGAGTGTGTTGCAGTGTGTGTTGCAGTGTGTGTGTGTTGCAGTGTGTGTGTGTTGCAGTGTGAGTGTGTTGCAGTGTGAGTGTGTTGCAGTGTGTGTGTGTTGCAGTGTGTGTGTGTTGCAGTGTGTGTGTGTTGCAGTGTGTTGGTGTGTGTGTGTGTGTGTGTGTGTGTGTGTGTGTGTGTGTGTGCTGCAGTGTGTTGGTGTGTGTGTGTGTGTTGCAGTGTGTGTGTGTTGCAGTGCGTGTGTGTGTGTGTGTTGCAGTGCGTGTGTGTGTGTGTGTTGCAGTGTGTGTGTGTTGCAGTGCGTGTGTGTGTGTGTGTGTGTTGCAGTGTGTGTGTTGCAGTGTGTGTGTGTGTGTGTGTGTGTGTGTGTGTGTTGCAGTGTGTGTGTGTGTGTGTGTGTGTGTGTGTGTGTGTGTGTGTTGCAGTGTGTGTGTGTGTGTGTGTTGCAGTGTGTGTGTGTGTGTGTGTTGCAGTGTGTGTGTGTGTGTGTGTGTGTTGCAGTGTGTGTGTGTGTGCGTGTTGCAGTGTGTGTGTGTGTGTGTGTGTTGCAGTGTGTGTGTGTGTGTTGCAGTGTGTGTGTGTGTGTGTGTGTGTGTTGCAGTGTGTGTGTGTGTGTGTGTGTGTGTGTGTGTGTGTGTGTGTGTGTGTGTGTGTGTGTGTGTGTGTGTGTGTGTGTGTGTGTGTGTGTGTGTGTGTGTGTGTGTGTGTGTGTGTGTGTGTGTGTGTGCAGTGCATGACATTAAGGATTTTGGGAGATGGCCCTGTGTGCCATCTAAGCTAATTTACAGATGGCCCTGAGCCCAATAGAGATTGCCCTGAAAAATGCGCGCGGACGAAATTACGCACAAAGGTTTTGGGGGGCCTCCCCCTAGAACATTTCGATTTTTGCAGGTCTTAGATGCTGTCTGGTGCATTCTATAGACTGAATTATAAGATGAACCACCACAATATTACAATTTCAATTGTATTCTTCATTTCACTTGTTTGTGTTTGCTCGCTTGCATGCCCTGCATAGCTATAATAAATACTTAAGTTGTTGGTCAAGACACTTTCCATTTGTTGAAGGCAAATGCCTTCCCAGATGTAAAAAAGTAGAAAACATTACATGCAGCTATAACTGCCAAAACAAACATTATTTACGCTATTATGGCCCCTGTTAAAAATGTTTGTAATGTTATATACTGTAAGTCGGTCGAAAGAATGCCTCCTCATCCAGAAGCTGACCGAGCAGACCCGAGCAGCCGAGTGCATCCGCGAAGCACACACAATGGCGACGTCAGAGTTCCCGTTAGCAAACAAATCTAAATCTCTTTGGTCAAAATGTCCGGTCAAAATAATTTCCCTTTAGCGCAATACCGCTTCAGTTGCGCCACTTATGTGACAGACAAGAAGAGTATGTGACAGACAAGAGTAGTCAATTCTAATGTCTAACACATAATGTGGAGAAAGAGATGTGCTGTATGGGTTGATTGTGCGTTGATCTGTTGCTAATGCCTCGGGGTTCCGGTGGGCATGTAAACAAATGCATGCTGCGCTATACTTTGTGGCCTCACCCAGTTGCATAGCGACACTTATTTTTTAGGTCACGGTGTCTTTTAATAAGCAGGTAGTCATATCATTAGCTAAAACTAGCTGGATCTGATCGATATGGACATAAACGCGAGTCAAGTCTAATCTGACGGGAGAGAGAGATCAGCTGCTGCTGACGAGTCGACACGCAGCTCTGCATGATCACATGCAGCGGTGAGCGGAAAAATCAGGTTAGAATATCGCACGTAGCTATTTTAATTACCTCTCAAACTACCTAAACTAGTTATAGATATGTTTAGTTTTACTGTCGGGTCACTCATTACTGGATCCGCGAGCTGCATGATACTGGTATAATAGATTGCCCGATCGGGCAACCAGCAGGTGAGGCTTCATGGCCCGAGCTAAATACTAGATGGCCCCGGGCCATCGGGCAGTCCTTAATGTCGAGCCCTGGTGTGTGTGTGTGTGTGTGTGTGTGTGTGTGTGTGTGTGTGTGTGTGTTGCAGTGTGTGTGTGTGTGTGTGTGTGTGTTGCAGTGTGTGTGTGTGTGTGTGTGTGTGTTGCAGTGTGTGTGTGTGTGTTGCAGTGTGTGTGTGTGTGTGTGTGTGTGTGTGTGTGTGTGTTGCAGTGTGTGTGTGTGTGTGTGTGTGTGTGTTGCAGTGTGTGTGTGTGTGTTGCAGTGTGTGTGTGTGTGTGTGTGTGTGTGTGTGTGTGTGTGTGTGTGTGTGTGTGTGTGTTGCAGTGTGTTGCAGTGTGTGTGTGTGTGTGTTGCAGTGTGTTGCAGTGTGTGTGTGTTGCAGTGTGTGTGCGTGTGTGTGTGTTGCAGTGTGTGTGTGTGTGTGTGTGTGTGTGTGTGTTGCAGTGTGTGTGTGTGTGTGTGTGTGTGTGTGTTGCAGTGTGTTGCAGTGTGTTGCAGTGTGTGTGTGTGTGTGTGTGTGTGTGTGTGTGTGTGTGTGTGTGTGTGTGTGTGTGTGTGTGTGTGTGTTAGAATCTAACCTGTTGGTTCTTAGCATGGGAACCGGCTAGGATCTCAAAGTCGTCGTGAAGGTTTTGGGATATAAGCACAGCGTGGGCCTCGTGCACAGTTTCACTGGATGTCAGCGTCCCTGTTTCTTCCTCCTCCTCCTGTGGATATAAATAAGCAATTCACACTGGTTTTATTCTGCTTCCCAGCACCACCACAGCAAGAACACAATATTTCTGTGGATACAGGAAATGGGAATTTATCAAACTGCTGTTTTAGTGCTTTGAGGGATACAGAAAACTTGATATTGCACTTTACGAATAGAAGCTTTAGACAAAGACAAAACAAATGTGATGATAAATAAATAAATGTCAGCACTTAGTGAGTTTGTCTCTTTTTGGATGCTGAAAAGTTCACTGAAAACTAGCATTCAGTTAAAAATAAATCAACGGATTGAATGGAGGCGGAGTACAGAGAGGGAAAACCTTTTAGGTAAATTATTTAAAGCAGTGAAGTTAAGAGTCAGTACCTCCTGCTCCTTCAAACTGAAGGGGGGGGTAGGACCCTCTCTAAACTCCATCTCGCAGCCCTGCAGGGGGCCCAGGCGCCTCCTCTTGCTGGGTGGCGTCTTTGGGGGGTGGTTCTCCTTCCCTTCATAAGGGCTGTTCCCATCTGACAGGGATACAAACAAACATGGAAATAAACAAACGGGACTTTGGGACACCTCGGTTAAAGATAAACCAGCACATATCAAATAAACATATCGTCACAAAAACACAGGTTGAATTCCAACTTTTGAAGAAAAGTTTCTCAAAGCACGGGAGCCAACGTTTCACTTCGGCATCAACCAGCTCAGGAACGTGTTGTTTATGACGCTAATCAGAAGGAAAGTCTGCTGTAACAGAGTTTATACTGCGCTGTGCATTAATCCACCGCCTCCAGACATCATAATAAAAGCCTACTGGCATAGATCCTTGTTGAGGAATGAAACTATTAATCCTGTAGCAATGAGGCGGCCTCACCAGACAGATAATCTCTTGTCTTGATGCATCCTCCAGTGTTGCTGTCCTGCTTTGGCACGGGATCACAGATCACACTCTCCTCCACATCCATCAGGCTCTGGAAGGAGGCCATCTTCTGCCTCAGCGTGGCGTTCACTCGGGGAAGTGAAGGCCCACTCCTGACGGGCTGAGGAGAAACAAACACATTCGCTCAGTGATGAAGCCTGACAGGCCATACACTCCTGAAATTACACGAGTGGTATTACCGACAGGCAGGACATCGATCACACACTGCCCATGAATAATACAAGTTATCTGAGCAATGCTTCTTCTTCCAGTTACATCACGGTCTTCTTTCAATTAGGATAACACATTAGTTAAAAAAGACTTTCCTTCAAGCGTCATTTGACTCTAAACGGATTTGTATTTGTTAAGTTATTTCACAACTAGGGAAAGTGCACATTAATAAACATTGCTGTAAATGCACTTGTGTTTGCAAAGAGGCTCATTTGAATCTGTAGTCCCTGGTCAGATCATTCAGTCGGCCTAAAAACTAATTATAATATTGAAAAAAGGGATCAAAATGCATTAAAAATGTGCAACTCCATATAAAGGGAATGCAAATAAAAACAAACATGCATATTAGAAAGCGACAGGTTGCATTAGACAGAAGTACAGACAGACAGTGGACAGTATATTGCAATTTATATAACTAAATGTGTGGATCCTTCAGTGTCACTCACCCCCTGCAGAATAGATGGTTGTACAAAAAGTAACTTCTTAAACCACCTCTGCATCATACTGCACTTCTAGACTCTCCATTTATATTCTCACTGGGTTCCAAACATTCACAGATGCCAGAGAAAGAGAAGGTTTACTGTAGCTGCCACTCGCCTTCTGTGGCAAATGCTGCTATTTAAACCCGTATTTATCGTGTAAAATGTCGCTGTTTAGGCATGACTTTATCGAACTGATCTGTACACAGGACTGATGTGCGATCTCTATTTTTCAAAAAGATTATACATTATCATTTCTATTCAATTTTACTTGGAGCATGGTTTGCTAAAATAAACAAACGTGCTATATTTATGATGAAATATTGGCGAGTGAGGGTTGCAACGCCCTTGGCAATTGTCGCTTCTTGCGGGGAGTTTCGCCTGCTTGCTACGATAAACCAGCTGTATGATGACTAGTAAAGACAAATAATTAACAAATAAATATCTGTATTGACACAGCAACGTGTACACTGGTGTTATTACACTTGGCTACAGACTTAGGGCAGCTGTAACTGATTGCAGTTGCCACTGCTAGTGAGATGCTCAGGTTTACTTTATAAATTAGGCAAAGGACAGTTATGTTTGCCCCATGCCTTCAGCAGCAGGCCATTCACTTTGATTTGATCCCGTTATGAAATGTCATCATTTCGACAATAAAGAAGTGCTACATAAACGTTTTCTTGCACGTTTTATCGAACCATCTCCGTTTCTAGCCTTCAATATATTTAAAAAGAGATCTCTCTCTCATCTGCGTGCGGGGGCGGGGCCTCACAGACATGCTGCTGCGCTCACAGTTCTGCCGGTAATGAATATTACATTTTGTGAGGAAACTTTTCCACCAATAATTCCAATAAGTACAGTATTCCAAAATGTATTCACTTCAGGTTTACGAAAGTAACTGTAATCAGATTAGTTGTTTTTCAAATGTAACGTGAGCTGAATATTTAGGCTACTTGATTTTTGTATTCTGATTACGTAACGCCGTTACATTTATTCTATTACAACCCAACCCTGTGTACAGATCATCAGTCCTGTGTACAGATCAGTTCGATAAAGTCATGCCTAAACAGCGACATTTTACACGATAAATACGGGTTTAAAAATAGCACACACATCTTGTGGCAACTCCCGTTCAGCAGCGGCAGATGCCTCGGCAAGTTGTGGCATCTGTGGCATATGCCGGACGGAATTGCCACTGCCTGCAGATGCCACGAAATGCGCTTGCTGTTTCTCCCCCGCCGTGTGTTGCGTGCATGTAGCAGTCGTGTGTGTGTAACAGGGTAGGGTTTTCACAGCGGTCATGGCCGTCGTAGCCCCTCGGTCTGGCCGTTATGCCCCACAAATAATTGTACGTCCTACGGCCACCATGGCCTGTGTGCCCCTCACACTGTTAAAATCTTGAAGTTGCTTTAAAAGCGTCAGAACAGTGGTTTCTGAACTGCATTATGCTGCGTTCACAACGGACGCGATGCGAATATCCTCATCGCTCTAACCGCTGGAGTTTCACCGCGGCTGTCAGCTGTGTTTACTCCTGTCATTCAAACAGGACGCGCTGGAGAGGGGGCGGGGCTTATTTCAATGTAAATACTGTGGTGGAAACCAACTACGACAAAATTAACCTATTTTACAGTGATTTAATTGTAATACACGTTTCAAAATGATGCTGAAGTAACTACATACTGATACCGGTTAGTAAAAAACATGAATTCAAGCTTTGACAAGTGTGTAGACAAGACGGCAAGCGAAAAACCTTTTAAAATGCGTGTTTTCTGAATGGATCAATCAGGCTAAACTAACCTGTAACTGCTCCGTCCGTCCACACTCACAACAACGTCCTAAAGACAGAATTAAAGCAGTGATTGTATTCACCGTATTCATGACAGTCTGAGGTTTGTACATGTTTAACTTTTGTCCAGTTTCTGAACAGAGCTGTGAGGAGTTGATTAAAGAGACTCTCGTACACACACACACTGAAGGCTGTTTCTTCTGCTCTGAAATTGAATATATTTGTTACATATTAATATCATTTTAGATTTTTTGATTAGATTGTTTCTGATTTGTGAATGGGACAAATAGTAGATGGAAAACATACCAAACACTAATTATTCAAAGTAAAGTATTTTATTTTATATACGGTAATACTAAGGAGGCATAGGCCTATATGATGATATAATGTTTGACATTATTGATATTAAAACAGTGATTTGTTTTCCATGTCATTCGTGTGTTTTTCTTATAAAAAAAAGTGAAGTTATTTATTTGTAAGCTCCAAATCCAAATGTTTCCCTCAATGGACTTTGCGCCCTGAAAAAATGTGTGACACCAAAGGCCAAATGGCCTTGCCCCTAAAATGACGAAATACCAAGCCTGGTGTGTAAACTGCCCCGGCCCCTCGCACACAGACGGGGGAGAGAGAGAGATCTTGTCTGGATCGGAAAGATCGAAAATACATCATAGACGCATTTTGTAGTCTTTTTGCATATTAGAAACAAGTTGGCGACAAGACTGCGATATAATGTTTATGTAGCAATAACACATGACATATTTTATATATGTCTCCAGTACCGATAAAAAAAACGATAACGTTGGAGCTTAACGGCGCGTAAAACAAACGTGATGACGTCACAAACGAATCCACGACTGAATTAGTTGGCAACTAATTTGGTAATCGATTTTAATTGATTACCGTAATTTTCGGACTATAAGCTAGACCCTCCAGAAAAAAGCGGGCAAAAATCCTTGATTATGCGATTAAACATGCGAGGGTTTTATGTGATTTTATGCGGTGAAATTGCGGGAAGTTGCGAAATATGCCGAAAGTTGTGAAATATGCCGAAAGTTGCGAAATATGCCGAAAGTTGCGAAATATGCCGAAAGTTGTGAAATATGCGGGGAAAAATAATAAAAATGTTTTTAAATATTGGGCTGTCTTATTTATTCTCTCTCATACACAACCTGCCACTAACGTTAAACCCCTTTACTATTCAATTAAACACATTCAATGTTTATTTATTGTAAAAGCAATTGGGCTATTTTAAATCTCACACACACCAACAAGTTTGTGTGTCTGAAACGCTATGTGATACAGTACAGTTTACACAGCACAGTACATGTTCTGTAGCTACTATTGCACTAAATGGTAACACTTGAATACGTTATGCAAATATGCAACTTGTTTGTTGAAATGTTAATAAATGGGAGCTTCCTCAAACGGCCATCTCTTTCCCGACAATCCCCTCTGTGCACGAACCCTTATGGTAATTAAACATTAAAACACCTGCTGCGGCTTATATTCAGGTGCGCCTTATAGTCCGAAAATTACGGTAGTTGTTGCACCCCTATTAAAAAGTAGAATCAGATGTTGTCTATTGTTAGTTTACCAAAAATATGCTTTAGGGAAAGAAGTGGATTATGAGGTAAAAATGTCTTTAAAACTGTAATTTGATGTTTATTTGTTTTAATGCCATAGAGACATGTTACTGTTATAGTACACTGTGTCTGACCAATAACTTGTAATATCCACTCTCAGGCCTAAAGGGTGCAAGTCTTTGATTATTAAATATTGGGTGAGGGATCACTTTCATGAGCTGTCTATTCGGCGGTTACTTAAAGGAGAGGTGTCATGGCCATTTCCACTCATCATAATTCCATTGTTGAGGTATACTAAAATAGAAAAATACTGTGCAATTTTCCAAACTCACATTGGTTTCGCATACAGCATCTCTGTAAAGTATGTGTATTCAGCAGTATTCACTTTCTCCACTAAACGGCTCGCTGCAGCTCCCGGGTACGTGCTTTCGTAAGCACGTACCCGGGAGAATCAAATGGATGATGACGTTTCACCAACGAGGCGTTTTGGGGAGGTATTTTCTGTTTTAGAGTTTTGCTCGCTACAGGGTGTACTTTGAGGGTTTTGACTCTGCACACCGTTTACATGAAGAAAAACCTTCATAACACACAAGGGGACGGGTAATAACCGGAAAAGCATGACATGTCACCTTTAAGTTATAAGTATGGGAACCTTGCGAGTCCTGGCGAAGATAGGCAGCAGCAGTTCCAGAACACAAATAACAACAATAACAGAGAACGTATGGTGACACTCAGAGCATCATCATAAAAAGGCATCTACAGAAAGAGCTGCTGCTTCTCGGTCATTAGGAAGTACTTTAAACTTGTTTAGAGGGAGCAGCTCCCTGAGATTCAGTTAGTGTTGCAGCTGGTTCCAAGCAAACAGAGCCGCTTTATTTAAAAGCATTTGCTAATTCAAACAATCCATACATTTCTGCTCTGTTTATTTGCTGCTTTCAACTAAGAGCAGTCAACACAGGGGGAAACACTTATCTCACTTTGTGCTAATGACACATTAATGTGTGTATTTGGTACCAGATCAAAATAAGCTAATCTTACATAAACTCATCTGAAGGCTCCTTTTGAAGCTGGAGCGAAATGGCCTGAAAGAAAGTTATTTAACCGAGTGCACAGACAGCATATGAATATTTACTGTGGATGTGCAATACTGCTATTCGTGTAGAACTACTATTAGTAATGGCAGTGAGGCCAGTCTTTGTATGCATCTGATGATGAACAAAACTGTACCGACGCCACACGGTCACATATAGAATCAGTAATAGATGTCGGGTTCACTATTTGATGACAGAGATGACAGAGAGCCCATCAAACTCCTGGCTACAGTCTGAACATTGCCTCACACTCCAATATGATGTGGCAGCAGGAGTGCAAGATGTTCTCATCTGCACCCTGAGAAAGATCTCACCTCTGGAATTCTGGAGCCTGGCGGAGTCTTCATCCTCTGCTGTGCCATGAAGCGGATCAGGGAGTTGGTCTCCGGGGAGCCTCGGACACCAACGGAGGACCTCCGCCTAGCCTTCATTTGTGCCAGACGAGACTTATCTACAGAAGAGGGGAAAGAATGACACTTCAGTAAAAAATCAATAGTTGCCGTACGCAGGAAATACAAAATTCCACATGATGTTTCTTTGCCTCTGATTGAACGCCTCAGTGGTGCTTTATAGTTAGACCCTCCAGAAAAACGTGATTCTGCGATCGCAGTATTTACCGCATAATCAGCAAAATGGCACAGATTTTTAAAAGGCCACATATTTATCAAAAGGCTGCATAATCCCCGCATTTTTCCACACAAAGTTGAGAAACACTTTTTTTAACTCGTCTTGAGGTGACGTCATCAGCTCGCGCATCACAGAATGTAAACAACACTGTATAGAGTGAACGTGTGGAGCTCACACGATAGAGAAAACACCAAGATGAAAAAATCTAATCCATCTCATTTACCGACGAACATTTCTACTAAAGACCGGGAAAAAAGTGGGGGGAAACTATTCTGCACCCCGTGCAACTGTGTGTTGGAGCATAAGAGAAAATCGACGGTGACGACCCACTTTGATTCATTCAAACATTCGCTGCTTTCTGCTGCTGCGAACAAGAAAGCCATTCAACTCACGTTCACAGAGGGATCAACCTCCAAAACCCTTTCGAGGGCTACAAGAAACGAAGTGAGTAGCCTACAAGATTGAAGCTGGTCAGATAACGAACGAGTAAATTAAAACAGAATGAGGCGGAGAAGTGTGTGTGTGTGTGTGTGAGATTAAAATAGCCCAATTGCTTTTACAATAAATAAACATTGAATAGTAAAGGGGTTTAACGTTAGTGGCAGGTTGTGTGTGAGAGAGAATAAATAAGACAGCCCAATATTAAAAAAAATTGTAATTATTTTTCCCCGCATATTTCGCAACTTTCCGCAATTTCCCCGCATAAAATCACATAAAAACCCCGCACATTTAAATCGCATAATCAAGGAATTTAGCCCGCATAATTAAGGATTTTTGCCCGCGTTTTTCTGGAGGGTCTATATAGTGCTGAATTTGGTTGTTAGTATGTTTCTTTTTGGAAGGTGTACATACTAATATTACTGGTTATGAAAAGACCTAAAGTAAAACGTGAAAATGTATGGTTTCTAACAGTTGTGTGTCTGATATATACAAAGTAAACATGCATGTAAACAAGCAGATTAACATAAAATAAAGACCAGTCCTCTCACCTTTGTGGTTTGGCAATGACGCTGGAGAAAAGCTCCGGACAGAGATGCCAAACTGAGAAGGCGTGAGGTTGCAGAACATCATGGGGGTACTGGTGTCATTTAAAACACGATGAGAGTCCCCTTTTGAGGGGGTCAACATGTTCTCGTTCTGATCTCCATCGGTGCCAGCAGTGTTACTTTCCAAGGTAGCCATCTGCATAGACAATTTGAAAACAGCTTCATTACACCATGAGCAAATGTAACGTAGGATCACATTGGTTGTTAGTAGTATTGACAAGGGGAAATGTAACATGGTTAACAGGTCGCTAAAGTCATCTGTATCTTCGATAGAGGAGCAAAAATAACAGAACTTAAAAGTAGAACTACCAGGGTGTAGGGATACTCTGGTAGTAAAAGTCCTGCAATGAAAATGTTACTCAAGTTAAAGTACAAAAGTATTACCATCAAAATATACTTTAAGTATTTAAGTGTGTCAGTGTACTTAGCCGAGGAACACACTCCAAAACTTCACAGAAGATGGAACTGTGTGTGTGTGTGGGTGGAAAGGGGGAAATGTAACATGGTTAACAGGTCGCTAAAGTCATCTGTATCTTCTACAGAGGAGCAAAAATAATTATTACAGAATAATGTATATAGTATGTTTTGATTATAAATATTGATGCATTAACTTGTTTATCAAGGATGGTAAAGGTGCAGCTAGTTTAAATTACTTTGTATATTTTAGGGTAGCTAGTTAACATTACTCCAGGTGTAACTAAAGTATTATTTAAGTGTTGATTACATTTCACATTATTGATAAAAATGTGCAAAGAAACTAAGACATTAAATAAATGTGGTGGGGGATAAGTACATGATTTACCTCTGAACTGTAGTAGAGTAGAAGTACTAAGTAGCAGTCAATTGAAATACTCAAGTTAAGTACAAGTAACTCAAAACTGTGCTTAATTAAATGTACTTTACATCACTGATTTTCTTAATATTTAGTTACAATCAGGCTCATGCTTGTAGGTCATAACAGTTAACAGTTGTGTGAATTAAACATGTATGTGAATAACGTCAATAACGTTTAAAATAGTAATGTTTCAAATACTTTTCCCAGCATGCTACTTATAAAGTAAGCTAGCATCCTGCTAACATTAACAAACTCTGCTAACACTTAGCAACCATTGGCTAGCTCAAAATACCCAGCGTGTTCTTCATAATAAATGCGAGTATTGAATGGATGATTAACTAAATCATAAAGTATTACACAGGTTAAATAAATACAGTAGATATCTACAAGTGACCTAACGTTTTTATCGCCAACTATCTCTGAAAATTAGTACGAATGCTAATAGTCGATTAGCTTCCCATCTCTTTATATGGGACGTTAGCTTACAGTAGGAACATTTTAGTTAACATCATAAAGTGACAATGCTTACCTGGCAAATAATAGTGATGTCTCCTGCGTGTATTTATAACAATACAAAAATGGAAAACACATGTATTGCTAACTGTGTTATAAAAAAATAAAAAACATCTCAATACATGTTTGAGGTTAAGAATACACACGATAAAATCCGAGAGCAATTCAAATCTCGCTCCTAACGAGAGCCAGTGGCTGCGAGTGTGTTTATTGGCGGTTGGCAAACCAAGTTGTAGGTGCATTGGCTGCGTAAGATCCCTCCGCGTAAAGTCTCTTGACTCTTGAAAACAAACACTTATAGAACTTCAAAAAAATGCCGTGTATTTTGTATCGTTGTCAAAAAATGTGAAATATTAATAACAAAGGCATGTATTAATAAAACGTCGATATAAAGTAAGAAACTGTATCGTTGGGAGGGAACTAACTTCCGATTTGTTAACGTCTTGAAAAGCACTGGAACTCGTTTAATATGAATTGGCCAATAGAAATGTCCGACATGATATCACGTGACATCGAGAGTCAAATCAGGAAAAATAATACATGCATGTTTCCTGCTATTTTCTTGATCATATTAAGAATATATTTATATTTGTTTATGTATTCATTTATAATCCGTGTATCTACCGTCCAATTGTTTTCTTTATTAAACACGTAAACGGAAGAGCGTCTGAGAGGCCTTTCTGCTTTTTGCTTTTTACCTTACTGAGCGAGGGGCGGGGAGAAACTCACGGAAGTGATTTCAAAACAAAAGCACTCGTTTGCTTGGAACGGTGATAATATTATAAACAAGGGGAAACAAGGTGAATTTAGCGATCACAGCAAAAACGGCCAAGACACATATTGAGCCCAGAAAACGAATGTTATTAAGGGCTGTAAATATAATAAGCCTATTTCTAAAATGGTTGTTGTTAGGAGATTTAAACTATACAGCGATTCTGCACTGCGGTCACTCAGCCGTCTCTCGAGTTTGTTTTTTCAAATCAGCTGCTTTTTATTATTCCTGCTATATTTGACGAGTGATACAAATATGTGTTACCACAAGTTCGTAAGGAAACGTACACTGTTGGACTCGGTTCTAGTTTGACTGCTACCATAAATAAAATGAAGTACTTCTAATATGTAGGCTACTTAGTGAGTAATCCTCTGTCAAAGTCCCCTCCATAGTAGCCTACATAATGCAGGTTTTTCTGCTGTCTCTGGTGAATGATAAACATATAATTTTACCATTAGTTCTAAATGAAATTGATACTGTTTGACTTTCTATTAGTTAGCCTACTACTAACAATACATTGAAGTACTTTTACTGTGTATTTTTTGAGAAACACTGTCAAAGTCCCCTGCTGAGAACAAAATCAAGCCACTTCTGTTAAGTTTGATGAGGGAATTCTTTTTTGTTACCATTAGTTCTTCGTGAGATTGATCCTGTTGGACTCAGTACTAGTGAAACTACCCCCACAAGAAGCCTACTATGAAGTACTTACTGTGTACTTTTCCAGTACTCCTCTGTCCCCTCCTGAGTACAAGAATGCATGTTTCTCTGCTATTTTGAATAAGCGTTAAAAAACCTTTCTTCCTTGGACTTATATTGTTGGACAGAGTATTTTAAGAGGATATGGTGGACATGATATCAGCAATACTTCCAGTCAGTAGGCTACTCCAGCAGCAGCATTTTTACACCTTGGAAAGTCTTTAGAGTCTGGACTGGATAGCTGGTCTATCCTTCAGCACACTGACACACTCTGTCACATGGTTGTCCTCTTATGATGCTGCTGTCTTTTAAGATTATTTCTCAGCCGCTAGTTCATTCCTCGCAGATTCTTCAGTCTCATCAGCCTCATCCTTCCATCAGGCCCAGTCAACGCCTCCAGCACACTTCCAGTGTCTGACTTCATATGATATCGTCCTGATGCTATAAGGGTGATGCCCCATGATCACAAAATGACCCCTCTAAAGTCTGAGTGCCAACTGCCAAGGACCTCATATTATGTCTGTCATTAATGTTACATCACCCATTATAACAGTTTTCTTTCCTTTTTTCTCTTCTCTTAACTTCATAGTCCTGTCTTTAAGTATAATACAATGTAAAGTATTTTTCCTGCACCATTTTAAGGCTTCAAAACAGGCATTTTTAGTGTATGTGTTTGGAGAAATGACACAATCAATGGTCCAGAATTGTACTTTATAAACTCTGAATCTTGTGTTGCTTGGTGAAATACAGACTGGTTAAGCCGGCCAGGTTATATGCCTTTTTTGGAGCCCTTTTTTGTCATATTTATTCAAATGTCACTAGTTATTTAAACAAACCACTATCTGAGGATTATACAACTAACCATAAAACGCCCTTTATCTAGAGAGCCATTGAAGCCCATGAAGAATGTATACTTCCACAAATCTTTTCATCTGCTGTATTAATAAAGTTGCCACGTGTTTCCAAATTCAAGTTAAGGCACTATCTGTGCAGAACATTACAAATATTCTTAATTTGCAGCTTTAAAAAAAAAAAAGTGTTCAGAAAGACTGCATCAATTATATGCTATATATCTATATTTATATGTATATAATATCAATATTTGTATTAACTAACCGAAGTCAATTTAAATAGCGGGCACAAATGGGTTAATTGCCATGGATGTGGTGTTTGATATAGTTTACGTTCAATTTCAACTATTTTAGGCAGAACAACGTTTATTGACTAAACCTTTTTTAATAATTTACTATAATTTAGAAAGGTTTTTGTGAGAAATCATTTCAAAAGTAAACTTTTTTTTCATTTTATATTTAAATTTGAAATGTTTGCACACAACATTATTAATGTATACATTTGTATACATTTTTTTAAAATGATGAATCCATTTATTTTATTGTGTTTCCTTGAGGCTGGGGGAGATATCCAGTATGTAGTTCAACCTGTTAATGTTCTAATACAAGTAAGTATAACATGGAAAAGGAAATAAAATAGGTTTCATATAGGATGTGGATTTACTTTCTCTCACCTTGTAATTACACAATCAAACAATCTATAATTTAGCTCTGGCCTTCACTCACAAAAAAACATTTTGTTGAATTGGACACATTTTTCGAAGCTCTATTGACTGACATGCAATGACTGGGACTGATGGAATAATCCGTGAGGAATGAACTAGGAGCAGAGACATAATCATATTTTAAAAGACAGCAGCATCATAAGAGGCCAACAAGAGTGACAGACTGTGTCAGTGTGCTGAAGGAGTTGGGACCAGCTATCCAGGCCAGTCTCTATAGACTTTCCAAGGGGTAAAAATGCTGCTGCTGGAGTACTGACTGGAAGTATTGCCGATATCATGTCTACCATCCTCTTAAAATACTCAGCAATATCAGTCTCAGGAAGAAAGGTGTTTTAACGCTTATTAAAAGAAAAACATGCATTCTTGTTCTCAGGAGGGGACATTGAAAGAGGAGTACTGGAAAAGTACACAGTAAGTACTTCATAGTACTTGTGGGGGTAGCTTCACTAGTACTGAGTCCAACAGGATCAATCTCACGAAGAACTAATGGCAACAAAAAATAATTCCCTCATCAAACTTAGCAGATGTGGCTTTATTTTTGTCTCAGCAGGGGACTTTGACAGAGTATTTCTCAAAAAATACACAGTAAAAGTACTTCAATGTATTGTAAGTAGTAGGCTAATACAAAGTCAAACAGTATCAATTTCATTATGAATTAATGGTAACATTATATTTGTATCATTCATCAAAGATAGCAGAAAAACATGCATTATGGACTATGACAGAGGATTACTCACAAAGTTCACAGTAGAAGTACTTCATTTTATTTCTGGTAGAAGTCAAACTAGAACCGAGTCCAACAGTGTCAGTTTCCTTAAGAACTTGTGGTAACAAATATTTGTATCACTCGTCAAATATAGCAGGAATAATGAAGAGCAGCTGATTTGAAAAAGCAAACTCGAGAGACGGCTGAGTGACCGCGGTGCAGAATCGCTGTATAGTTTAAATCTCCTAACAATGTTGTCCATTTTAGACATAGGCTTATTATATTTACAGCCCTTAATAACATCCCATCCCTGGGCTCAATATGTGTCTTGGCCGTTTTCGTTGTCATCGCTAAATTCACCTTGTTTATAATAATCACCGTTCCTTGTTTTGAAATCACTTCCGTGAGTTTGGCCCCGCCCCTCACTCCAAGGACCATTAGACCATTTAGTAAGGTAAAAAGCAAAAAGCAAAAAGGCCTCTCAGACGCTCTTCCGTTTACGTGTTTAATAAAGAAAAACAATTGGACTGTAGATACACGGATCATTTATTTATATCTTTTAGTTTTTTTTAAATCACTTTTTCTTCTTTTTAATCTATTCATTACTTTGGCACCGCACTCATACTAACTACTTTTTTTACACACATGCAACAAATTAAAGAAGACGATAGATAGATAGATACATAGATAGATAGATAGATAGTTAGGTCTATAGATAGATAGATAGATAGATAGATAGATAGATAGATAGATAGATAGATAGAAAGATAGATATTAATGATATTTACAAAGGGGGATTTTTGATTGCAAAGTCATGATTAATGTGGGTAAATTGGCCACGTACAACAGAAAATGTCATCGCTTTATGTAATGCAGCCTTAAAAACCAGGAAAAGTTACATTTATGCCATGATACCATAAACACAATTTAAGACAAGATCTAGTTTCATATCACAATATCGACAAGATACTGATTCCCTAGACCCTACTGTGGGTTTACATAACTTACACAGCATACTATAAAATAAACAAGGCCCAGAAGGCGGGTGAACTGTGTTCGAGTCTTGGAGAAATCAGTAAAGCCCCCTCACAGAAGACAGTCACATACACACACACACCTGACACACACACACACACTCACCTGACACACACACACACACACACACACACACACACACACACACACACACACACACACACACACACACACACACACACACACACACACACACACACACACACACACACACACACACACACACACACACACACACACACACAGAGTTCCATCTTCTGTGAAGTTTTGGAGTGTGTTCCTCGGCTGAGTACACTGACATCAGATGCGACAGTGAGCCTCTCTCCATAGCTGGGACTGTGGACCACATGAGACGTGTGGCTTCTTCTGTTGACACCAGGCAGGGCTGTGCAAGTCGAAGAAAGCTTCTCTGTTCTAGTTATTGTGCAGCACTGGCTGGGGAAATGAAACAACTCCAGACATCCACAGGTGAAAAAAGTAGGAGTTCCTGTCCAATGCGAGTTGTTCACAATCCAAAATATAGTATTTTGAGAAAAAATTATGTCCAACACAATACAAACATCTGTATATGAAATGATCAGTCCTCTTATTTTGGGTTTTGAGTTTCTACACGTTTTTAACTGTCTTTCAGGTGAGATACTTCAGGCAAAAGGTTTTTTTTTCATGCACTAGTGAAAAGAATACATCCAAAATACACATTTAGATGTTTTTATGACTAACTTAGATTATTTACGACTGTAGATTTATTTCGAGATGTACCAAAAGTTATTTTTAGATTATGCATAATTTGCATATTTATGTAACAATTCAGAGAGCCTTGTAATATTGTAATCAACTTGGGACGTTTCATGGTAATATCTGTCTATAGTGTATTTCTATCCCTTTCCCCTGTAGTGTCCTGCATAATATATCATATTTTCATGGAGTTTTTTCTCATACTCTGACCCAGATATCTCCTCTTCACTATCACTGGCATACACCACACTTTCCCAGTTACATTCTTCTCTATATTCTGAATGTTTTTAGCGAGGGTATTTTTTCATATATCATTCATAGCCTGATTTACATAAAAATGTTTGCTAAAATGATGCCAAAAGGTTTTAGTTCTTTTCAAATTGCTTTGAGCATTTTCTGATTTTGTGGATTTATTCAGAGAGACATCTTGAATTCAATACCCCGTGAACACCTTTGACTCTTGTACGTCATCAAAGTGAAGCAATCTATTGAACCTGGCTTTATGCAAGATTTAGATATCTGTTCTGGAAAAGCATGCAAATATCAGCAGAAATTGTTAAGATAATGCCTCATTTGCATATTTAATCTACATTTTTACAGAAAACGTATTATACATATTATACATGTATTAAACGTAGTAATTAACTGTGAAAGTTTCATGATGATATCTATTTTTTTAAATGTTTACCCTATTAACCTACTGTGATATAATGGCCTTATTGTCACAGAAATATTTTAAATAATTTAACTGACTATTATTGTCATCCTTTTAGGAGTAACACCCTTAAATATCCCTTGTTTTGTTTTTAATAAGTTGGTTTGAACTAATTTCAATTTTAATTTAATAAATAAACTGACCGTTATGTGAAATATTGTAAGGACTCCCCCTTTAACAAACACAATCACACAACAGGAGTATATCTCTATTTTTATTTGTGTATATATACACATATAAAAAATAAGGGACATATGTACAATGATAATAAATATCAACACGTTTGTACAAGTGAAATAAGTTACTTAACATATTTTAAAAACAAACATAAAAGATCATTAACAGTCGAGCAAAAATGGGGCAAAATGAACTTGGGGGTGATAATAGAATAATACAAATAATAATGCAATAAAACAGCAGAAAACGTTATTAGCAAACAAATGTGTAAGAACTGAAAAAATGCACATAAAGTACATTACGCATGCATTTTTCTATCAAACTTGAGACCTGCAATTCTTAATCCTTTTAGTTCTTGCAACATGTTACATTAAATAAAATGCCTGATTGTAAAAGGGAAATATATTAAGACAAGTACCAGTGTAAGGAGCTAAAATGTTTGAGCTGTTTTGCTTTAAGGGATGTAGAAATATAAAGTGGGCACATTCTGTCACTGAGCTGCTTCAAATCAACAGATACATTTTTGGTTTTTGGGTCTGGACAAATTAAATAATGGTTAAAGTTTTGGTACATTACCCGGCCTTTCATAAAGTAAGGGGTTAAGAATTTGGTTCCAGCAGATCTCTACTGATATACAAACAGGAAGCAAACAGGAAGTCCATCAGCTCAAGCTGTTTCGCCTGAGGGATAATTTAGCTGCATTCAAAATATGCAGAAATGTTGTAGACGTTAGCTCAGTTTAGCAAAGTGGACGGATTTCTGAGACTTAAAGATCCAGTGTGTAGGATAAAGAGGGATTTATTGGCAGAAATGTTAAATATTTTGTAGGAATTGTGTTTTCATTTGATAAGGATCAAGTCCTCAATGCGGAGTTAGCCATTTTGCACCGCCATGTTTCTACAGTAGCCCAAAACGGACAAACCAAACACTGTCTCTAAAAAGGGATTTAACATTTGTTTTGAAGGGGCAGCTTGAATTTGGTGGCGCGAAGGCCTCCGCAAATTCACGCTTTGAAAAAGGAGGGGTACTAAATCCTACACACTGACGCTTTAAATATCAATCTGTAGTCAAATTCAATCAAAACTATTTCAAGCGGAACAATAAGCAACTGCAGTCTACTTTGGCTTATCCAAAAGGTGAAGAGGCACAGAAAAAGTAAACCCGTTGAGATGCAGCCATGAATTCCTGTACAACCCTGGAACCATAAAATCGGACATATCTTTAGATGTTGTTTTTTTTCAAAGAGAGCATTGTTGTTCCACAATATTAGCGTCTGTAAAAGTCCAAAAAATGGCTGATCAAAATGATGCACTTGTACACAGATGATCATATCAAAGATGTCGGGTCCACTTGCAGAGGATCATGCAACACTATGATGGAGGGCCGATGGCTGAGTACCTCTTCAACCTCACTTTCTTTTTGATATTCTACATCTCTCTCAGCGCTCTGTACACAGTGGGGGGGAAACAACAAGGTCTTCTCGTCCTCCCCTTCCTTCATACAGTTCTCCTCTGGTCCCGACAGACACGTCCCAAAAAAACGAAAGCCACCCCTGATGGACGAAGAGAGAGGGCAAAAATAATGTTAGGTTAGAGAGGGGAAGCGGATGGATTTCAAAGTTTCCTTGGATTTAGAACAAGAAGTAGGCTATATTATTTCATCCTCATGAAACCATGACATTCTGTGCGGATTGGAGTTAGGTCATTCAGTGTGAAACAGTGTTAACACTTCATCATCCCACTCCGACTCATTGGACCTGACTTAAAAACAACAGATGTAATCTCCAGCTACAGTAACATTAACAAAATATATTTATTTGTCAGTTTTGAGCAGGAGATTGGTGAAAAGGTCCCGCACACTGTCTGAATCTTGCGAGTAGAACATTTTTATTAAACGGACATTTCAGTCCGACAAAGGTCCTTCTAAGGTCAACTTATTTTGATCCTTGTCAGATTGAAAATTGTTCTCGTTTATGAAATCTTCCAGTCGCAAGATTCAGGCTTCAGGCAGTGCAGGTCCTTTTTCTTATCTTTTGCCATGAAAGTAGTTTTTCTGATGCACCTGTCCCCCGGAGACTTATATAAAAGTGTGCAGCAAGGACAGCTTATGATGAGAAGGAGACTGGTCAAATGGTGCAGAAAATAGGGTTTAAAATGACTGGAGTCTAACGCCATGCTATCAGCTCAGTGAGAATAAAGCTAATGCATTCAGATAATGCATTGTGATTTTAAAATAGGCTTTGGTAGCCAGGGTAGTGTTTGATTCCATAAGGAATAATAACACAACTTTATATCTACAGCAAGATGAGTCTTGTGCATTAGACTAGTCTCTGCTCGTGGTTCAATTGGTGTTATCTTAAAGCATCAGAGGCAGAGATGATAATCTCTATTGTGTCATTATTTAAATTACAGGAAATACAGATATTTGATTTCTTGTCAGGAGTTAGATTTCAGAAAAATCAGATGCATGTCTGCTAAATCTGGAGCTATAAGACAGTTAGCTTAGCATATTATTTGACAACAGGGATGAATAGCTGGCCTCGTTATGTTTAGTTGGCAAACAAACCTGCCTTTGTTTTTATAGCTCACTCATTTACATGTAATCTCCTAATTCATGCGAGAACCAAAATGTACGCATTGCAGACTCTAATGGGGTTATATGCCGGACAATTTATTTACAGTGAGCAGTAAACTGAAGTGTTTATACATTTCGGTTTTTGTACGGATTAAATTATTATTTAGTTACGCTTTTTTACCTAATTAAGTTAAGGAGGAACAGCACAGTGTTGAGTACAAACTCATTAAATCCACGAGCCATATGCACTAAAGTATGTTATGTTCACAGTGTAGTGTATTGAGAGGAGACCATTATTCAGTACATTCAAGAACAGACAAAGAAAGAGGGGCTGGACATCTATAAGACCATTTACAAAAAAAAGTAACTTTCTCAACAACCATTCGTCTAATGTACTTTACACTTGGCAAGTATATACCGCTGAGGAAGCAGTGTCAAGTGGGAAGTTGTTTGGATGATGAACGGTATGAGTAAGCTTCAAGCGCCAACGCTAAAGGCCGAGCTATCAACCTGTTTCTAAAAAATCTAGTTTTGAATGGGCTTGTCTAACTAAGATAGAGTGATCTTCTGTTTGACTTTGTCGATAAATGTTCGTACCATCACTTTCACACTTGGCCCCAAGGAAGTGTAGTGTCGAGTGTGAAGTTGTTTGGATTAGCAATTCTCGAGAAAGCAGAAAGCAGCAATACCGGAGGCCAAGAAACAGGCCGAACGGGGTCTACACGGGTAAACAAAATGGTTCTTAACACTACACCGAGGAAGTACTTTGCTTAAATCTGTTTGCATGAATTTAATTAAGTGGAAAAATACCTTTCTCTGGTTCACGGCCGCTTTCCTGCCTGGAGCCAGCAGTTTGGCAGCACGGCAGCAATCAGTCTGTCTGTCTGTCCATCCTTCCATCAGCACTGTGTGTGTGTGTGTGTGTGTGTTTGGTGTTTTAGTCCACAGTAGCCCGGGTCAGTCTCTGGGCATCGGTATGAGGGGGAAGGGGTTTCATGGGGTTGTAAGGATGCATCACAAACACACTGTGGTCCAGGATGGTTGGCATTCAAAGGACTAAAAAGTGTGTAGGTGTGTGTGTGTGGGAGGGGTATTTTCCTTCTTGGCAGTGCAAGTTACCGCCCTCACCATACACTAACATATAAAGCACTTATTGAGGCATCCACAGCGGTCGCAACAGTGAGGGTTCAACTACATTCTCCATGCCTAATGTCTTCACGTCAGCTTCAATTTGGAATTAAGTGTGCAGTTATGTTCCGCCGCTAAGAGCTGAAAGCAAATAACCTTTTCTTTCTGCAGAGATAAAGAATCGTCCTATAAAGGGCTCAGCCAAAACACATATCTGTTACACACTCTGACTCTAATAAATGTCGTACGGAGTGCACTTGTTGTGTATTGGACTTGAAGGTCACCGCTGAGCAAGGAATGTGCCCTCACATTGTCATTCACAGAGGGGATCCATTAGTCTCCTAATAACCGTTTGAACACGGCTGTAGTCGTGTAAGACGTATAAAAAGGAACAACAAGAAATGTCTTAATTCAAACCAACCATCACGTCAAATGAAAGTGGAAGGGATCAAGGACTTTCTCCGAGAGTAAATACAACTTGGGAGAAAGAAAAAAAATTACAAATTGAGCAGAGAAAGTCTTGAGAGACTGTCCTTCATTCAAACCCCCCCTTGTGTCTTTCTCTCCAATTCACTTCATTTTCCATTTAATTTCCTCTCTCTTTGTCTCTGGCTCTCTCTCCTCTCTGTCCCTCGCAGAGCGCCTGCTATGGGGACGTGATTGTCGTCTTGCTTCGAGATTAATTAGTCTTTTTTATACCGCTCTCACACTCTTTGCTCACTAATACAAAAAGGGAAGACACGCTTCCAGTTTTTAAGCACAGTAAGCTGAAAGAAGGTCTCAAAGGACCAGAAGGACACAGAATCAGTTCAATATTTTCCAGTCAGTTGCACTTGCCATTCATCAAGCGGTTTCAGCACAGAGGGCTAAAAGCCTCTTGGTCCACTCAACGTCAATGAAACGTGCCCTTCAGAGCACATGTAACGCCATTTGTTAGATTTCCCATGCTCGAGGTGTGCTCCTCTGTGTTCAGCCTTTTTTTTTTTAAATACACAATTTACACAGGTGGCGACGGCACAGTGGAAGCAGAAAAAAGCCACAACCATGAGTGCCCGGAACACACTAATTATAGGAGTGCATGTTGGCGAACACAGTGTATGAGTGTGTATTTTGAACATGCTGTGTGCTATAAATGTCAACAGTGAGCCAAACAGGCATTGGCCGAGCGAATGACAGCGTGTCACTGAAAGAGAGAGAGAGCAGGCGTCCTCAGGAGGAGGGAGGTAGGTTGGTTGTTTTGTTTTTCCAACTCGGGGAAACGGAGGAGGGACACGTCTAGACGGAGGACTCCTCGGGGTTGGCGTCGGGCAGAACGCTCCTCTGCTGCAGCGTGCGTCTCAGCTCCTCCTTGAAAGGGCTCGAGTAATCATTCCCGCTCAGGCCCAGACCCCCCAGCCCGCCGCCCCCAGCGCCAGCCCCGCTAGCCCTCTCCTCCCCTGCTGTGCTCAGGTTGAGGCGGATGTAGCCATTGCTACCCGAACCTCTAATGTTGGTGAGGCTGAGACGGCTCGGGGAGTGGATGGGCTGGCCGGGGATGGCGCTCGGTGACGCCGTGCTGCTCACGCTGCTGGGCCCTAGGGCATGGCCGGGAACGATCTTCAGCGAGCCGTCCGAGTAGTAGTAGTTGGCGCCCGTCTCCCAGAAGCGGTCCTCGTCAGTGGGCATCTTGCTGGGCACAAACGTCGGCGGCTCTTTAGGGAGGGTGATGGGGTAAACCAAGGTGCTCTCAAGGGGCTTCATGTCGGCTCCTTTCCCCAGAGCGAGCTTCAGCCTCCTGCGCAGGTACAGAGCTGCGACGAGGAGCAGCAGGCACGCCGCTCCGAGGGTGATGACCAGCACCCAGAAGAGCCCCATGCTGCTGTCTGGAGCGCGGGCCTCCATGAACACCGGAGGGCTGGCCACCACGGCCACCTGGTAGCGCTCCGTCTGAAACTTCACCCCCTGCTCCTCAGAGTAGCAGATGTAGCGTCCCGCCTGCATCTGCCCCGCTGCGGGGACCACGAGGGCCTTCAGAGTGCGGTCGAAGTGTGGCCCTCCTGCTTCAGGGTCACCGAGCTGGAGCTCCCGGTCGTTCAGGACCCAGAAGGGCTGAGCCAGGTTGGAGACCAGCTGGCACGGCAGCACCATGTCCGACCCCACCACCACTGTGATGTTCTTCAGGCGGGAGTGCTCTGCAGAGGGAGAAGGAGAGTGGGTGTAAGAGGTGGTTAAGGGTCGTCCATCTCATTGACATTTCACTGCAGCTCCCTTCTGCTTGATTCCATTTATTTAACTTAATCCAAATGTATTCATTCAGTTCAGCTGCTCCTGCAATGGCAGTCTATTCCCACAAGGTGCCACTACTGAGGTGGAGCCCCCTACTCACCGGGGCTGGGGATGGAGACAGGCTTATCAAACTTGGCTTTCCCCCGGCTGAACCTTTCCAGCATGAGGTCCTGAGACAGGGAGGAGGTGGAGCTGGAGAGGAAAGGGCACAAAGCAGAACAGAAGATTAGTAATGTTCCCACTGAGTTCTACAGAAACAAACAATCTGAATCTACAGAGAACACAGCAAAAGATAATATAAGCTATAAATGAGCCCCAAATGTCAGTTTGTCAAATTAACCTTTTGTTACATCAAAGATATTGACCACATTTTGATGATATAGTTAAATTTGTTCAATAACGGAATTCACAGCATGTAATTCAGGAGGATGTCACTCAAAAAGCTTGAGGGTGATATTCTGTAATACCCTGCAATAAAAGCAGGTAATAAACTGTTTATTTCCAGCTGAATGACTTTCATTATGGTGTCAGTAAAGAGTAACATAATATCTGAATACTGCTTCAGGGGCTTTTAAGAAATATCAATACTAAGCGTATAATGTTATTTATATGTGTGTTAGAGTATGAATGCATGGGGTCTGGGCTCACCCGCGGTGGAGGTCGATACGGACGCAGGCACGGCCCTCGCTGTCCCAGGCGCAGTAGGGGTCTCGGGCCAGCAGGCAGTCTGGCTGGGACTGATAGCGGCTGCAGTTGGCCAAGGGCAGCTGGAGAACCTCCGATCGAGAGCCGATGTACAAGTACTTCTACACACAGAACGCAGAGAGAAGAAGACAAAGAACAGATCCAGCCATCGCCCAGAGACAGAAACCAGAGAGAGATGGAAAAAGAGAGAAAGATAAACAGAGAGTGACTCAGTTATAGGAGATAATGGGATAATCACTCTCAATTACAATAACATTCACCCCCATGACCCTCTTCAAATCCAATCTGGATTGCGCTCTTTTTACAAAAGCTGTTATAAAATGTCTGGTCGCGGCTTAGCCAGCTTTAATGAGATAAGCAGCGGGCTTTGGGGCAGGGGACGCCCCGTCAAAAAACAAGCATCGATCGGTGGACACGGCCCGTGTCAACACACAGGCTCCGGTGACAGGACAGGGACTCTGAGAAAACAACCGGGGCAGAGGTTCAACTCCCCGCGGAGGTGAAGGACTGTAATTACTGTTATTGTGAAGAGGGTTTTGTATTCATGAGGCGACGCTCAATCTGGAGAATAGCAGTGTTTAAAAAGTGATAATACAATTTTCTGAGTGGCAGCAGGCCAGTGTCAGTAGATCTGAGATTGTAAGTGCCTGGCAAAAAGGGTTTTAACGGACCAGCAGAGAATAGATAATGTTTACATTCAACGATAGATGGTTAGATTCACAAAGTGCTCTGTGCTTAACACAAGCTAGCAAGACATTTACGTTCCGTGCAACAACATAAACAACGTAAGTAAATGCCCCCACTAACGAGTATCTGATGCCCTTATGTGTCTTAAAAACTGTGGTTACTAACAAGTGACCAAATAAGACTGATAAACATCATCACATAGAAAACTAGCCGCCTTCAGCTTAGCGGTTGTCAAGTCATGTGATCGTGATACAGTTTGTTTATAGCCTCATGTTAGCTATTTACTTCTGGTGATTGCATTTATATTTCCCTATTAACTATTTGAACTATTAGAAAGTCCACAAGTGGATATGTGGAGATTATCTTGCTGAAAAAAACATTTAAAGATCTTTTTATTTTTTGTCAATTTATTGAACATGTCAGAAACAAAACATACAACAATAATAATAATAATATATATATATATATTCTTTTTTTTCACTCAAAATAATAATTATAACAAAGTACAACAAAATAATAATACAAAAAAAGAAAAATAATTATAATTCTCAAATAGTCTGTCATGTTCAACAGGGGCAAGAAGAAGCTTAAAAAACACTTTTCTGGTCCTACCCCCTCTAGCATACATGTTCCTTATAAATAAAATATTAGATCATCGTCATCAGCGAGATGTTTGTCTTGTTAATTTGTTTGTTTTTTTACAAAACAATCAGAAAGAAATTACTTTTACAATTACAAGAAATAACAAATGGGATTTGACAGGTCCTGTTCATAACCATTAATGATTTGGCTCCTAAATAATACATGTGTGTTTGCCTCAGATCTTGTTTTATGGAATATACCAACACCCAGTGCCCCACTCGATTGTTGTTGCAAAGAGTTAGGAAAACGGAGATGATAAAATGCTCCTTAGCGTCTACCCAGATAGTGCTGAGTATTTGAACATGTGTAGGAATAGGTGTTGAGATATGGACCTTATATTCTGTAAGGTATAGTAGGCTACATTACGTTATAAAGCAGAAGTCATACTGTGATCATTGAATATCAATGAAGAAGTGATGCAACAGAGAAAGAAGGAAAGCTAAAGGAAAACCAAAACTCTTGGTTCAAGTCGATCAGAGGAAGTGCAGTGTGCAAAAACAACAAAGACACTTTGAGGTGCTTTTCCCCTGAAAGAGCATTAAGGTTTCTGATCATACATAAAACAGTACATCAAGCAGATGGCTTTAGGCTACCATACTGAGTTAGAACAGCAGGAAGCTCAAACCTTCAAATGATGAAGGATTCTCCTCCAGAGCCACAAAGGCATTTGACATCCTTACTCATGCACAGGCTTTAGCATTAACCGTTTGGTGCATGTGTACAAATGGGAATTATTTCGTACCTATTATTGTTATCACTGGCTGCTAGCACAATTACTTATCATGGTCCCTTACTGTTTAGATAGCGTGTGTGCCAGCAGCTGTTATTAATAAAACACATCCTTTATGAAACTTTTAAAATAGATATCTTTGCTGTTTATTTGTACTGGCTGCTGGTTCACATACTTTTTTATGTCCACTTACTTTTACAAGGCTTCTACTTAATTTACCATGGTAGTGTACTTTTTAATTAATTGTATTAACGTCTGCTTTGCTCTTTATTTCAGATGACTTTATGCTGCACTGATCCTTATCGGTTAAAACTGTACATTTCCCTCTGAGACAAATAAAGGATTTCAGATTCTAATTAAAACGCTTTAAGCTGTTTGGATACTGTGAATGAAATAGTATGTTATTAATAACACACATCCTGCACGTCACATTGGACTTTAGTTTAGTTAAGTTATACAACATTTTAAATTTTGACTGTTTAAGCGTCCCCTCTGTGAGACCAATAAAGGATGTCTGATTCTGAATTGCAATGGAAAATTAAAACCCGTTTAAATATAGCTCTAGATATCTAGATATAGACTGTTATTCTACGCACGAAAAGTTTATTATTCCGCCGACTTATTTTGCCGTGCTTCTCATCCCGCATTGAACGTCGCAGAAACTCCGTTCAAACATCAAAACGTTCAGCTCGGTTGGGAATCGATGGCTATTACTTTTCTCATTCATAACTTTCATAATTCCAGAGATACATCCCATAATACATCACATTTTTAACCATTGAAGTCAATGGAGAAATTCTTTAACTTCAAACAATCTTCATGCGACTTCAACTGCTAACTGTTCATTCGTACTTTCACTCAGAAACCTCATTCTAACTTTAAAATGTTACAGATCTTTCTGACCTTTTTTGTGTAAAACAACTTTTAAATCTGATTCTTACTTTTAGAGATATTAAACATTGTTCAGACCTTGTTTTAGAGGTTTTCTTCAGATTTTAACATTAACTAGAGTGCGTGATGTCACAGCTAGAGGGTAGAAAATCTTGAAATTTGCCTTCATATATTGACATAATTTATCATGACAAACGTAGGAAAACATCTCGTAGCTTGAAAAATGACAAATAATTAAGCAAAAATAATTAAACAAAATGCCTCTTGAGGACATGAAGTGACAACAACTTTCAACATTCCTCCATTAAACCCCATTGTAATTTCAGGCAGATATTTCCTCACGGTTGCAGCCGCACACCTTTAGTTAAACTGCCAAAAAGGCCACATTATTAACCCGAAAGTGTACAAAAATTACACTTCAGATACTCAACTTCCTTGACATGCTTCACGTTTTGAAATTTCACAGATATCTGTTACGGTTAACTTCTAACACAAAACGTTCACATGTAAGAGGTTTATCTCTCATTCAGAACAATGAAGCCTTTGATCTCTACAGAGCTCGTTAGCTCAACTATAAACACCTGTGTAATGGAACACGATGATGTCATCGCTCCAACTGACATGCTCAGAGCAGCAGACTTCAGATAGCAGTGTGCAAACAGTCCAGCCGTGAAGACATCTACGGGACAGTTTTGAGATTTCTTCAAATGCTGTTGCCATGGCAACACAATGCTCGCCATGAAACACGGCTTTCTCATAACTTCAGTGAAACTGCTCAAAACGCCCCAAAACGTCACAGGTTTGGTAACGATGCAGCCATCAACGCATCTAAGCGTATTATGGGGTGTCATCAAATGTCGTTGCCATAGCGACAGATCATTCGCCATCAAGTTAGTTCAGAAGTTTGCAGTTCAAATATTCCGCTGCTTTTCCAAGGCTTTTTACTTTATTTTCTTCTCTCTTCACACATTCAAGCCCCCAGTGTTCATGTATCAGTTCAATCTAAATTCTTCACATTTCAGCATAGCAGTTTAGCGTGAGCTTTTCAGCATGAAGCATTCCCACTAGCAATTTATTCAGGAATTGCATTCTCTAGTTACATTTCTGATTCTGAATTCCCATTGAATAACCTCATGTCACCAATTCCCCATGCTCTTACCTTTAAGTGTGAGATGGTGAGGCTGTCCACGGGCTGCGGGGTCTCAAACAGCTGGATCTCCTCGATGACGTGCGCCTCGTTGCCCAGGACCACCACCCTCTGCAGCCAGCCCTCCGCTGCAGCCAAGAGAGAAGCAGGAAACAGGGTTTAGCTCACATTCAGATACTCAAATCAAGCACCAGACACTTTCTTTTACGTTGCTATGGGCAATCGAGCAGTAATGTACATTCTCAAAGATATTGAAGTGACTGTTATTTTGTATATATTGATTGTTGTGCTTTTATATAGGTCTTAATGTGTGCATATGTATACATGTGTCTTTTGATTGTGTAGGTATATACATATTTTATATGTATTTGTTTTTGTATTCGGGATTGTGGGAAACGGTATTTCTATCTCTCTGTCTGGACACACAAACTGAATGATTGACAATAAAGTTGACTTTTTTCAAACTTTCAATTCAACATCACTGAATCACTTTTAACAAAGGAAACAAGATTTAGCTGTTATGTTGCGAAAATACTGAATTTACTCTTCCAATATGAGAGTCCACATGCTAACAAAGGTATCCCAACTGTAGCTGTGAGCAGTAATCACACATCCTGTCATGTGACAGGATGTGTGATTACCTAGAAGAGCATCAGGACTGTTTGAGGCATATGATAGCTATGTGATTAACATGATGATTCAGCCTCTATGGAGAGAGACATATGACAAGCAGGATCATGTCTGACGTGGAGCTAATCTGAAGTAAACATTGAATACTGCTTTCTATTCCTCCATCTTGTGACTGTGGAACTCCCTCTCTTGGATATCAGCATGTGAAGGACACTGTTCAGGAACTAGTTGATGCTCTGTATGTGATGACTACTTCCATTCTGGAGAGGGTCACAGATACATGGATCCTGAGATTGAAGCTCAAGCCGGGGACCAGTGATATTTTTCTAACAAGCTCACAACACTTTCAAACTTTCAATTCAACATCACTGAAGACTTTCTTTTTAACCACAAGGCGACTTTTTCATGGCAAAGAAAAACCCTCTAATCAAATAGATGGCTTAAGCGCTCTTGGTTAAGTCTCGAAAACACAGCTTTGACAGCTCATTTAAATCTCCTTTATACGATATTAAAATATACGTACACACACCTGTGATGCACACCGGTTCATTTGAATAATACATATCCGAATGAATACATTCACATTTGCACCTGTGGCTGCATACCACTCAATTTAAATATGAATGACCTGCAAACAAACAACACCTGCGACTGCACCGTATTTTACTTCAATATTAATGAGGCAAACAAACACACACCTGTGATTGCCTTGTTCATTTAAATATTAATGATGAGACATTATAATGTATAAATACAAGTCTTTGATGACATAATGACAGGTTTAAAATTTGAAACACAAGCTGAAAAACATCAGAATGATAATTACATGTGTCACATCTGTTATAATATTTACATGTCAGCGGTGAAAAAGGTCATTTAGTTCCTCTCTCCACAGGAGAAGTATGCTTGTGGTTACATCAGTGGTTCTCAAACTTTTTTCAATATTATACCCCCTTTAAAATACTTTTTAACTAAGTTCTATACAACCCTGCGTCATCAGAGTCTGAAGTTATTTGATTATTATTATTATTGTAAGACTTTGAGCCCTTTATTAACAGTCATGTACACTAAAATACTCCAAATTAAACGTAGGCAGACCCCAATATAGAAACACTAACATGCATGATAACAAATGCACACAGCTGCAGTGTTATCCGGTTGTCGGCAACTTTCATCAACTTCAATTTGTGAAACTTTAAGGCCAGATGGACTCAAATGTCATGCTTCTCACTCAGCAACTGAGAAAGACAGAAAATGGGAAAGAAAAACAACTTCTGCTGCCAGCACCGAGTCCATCCCAGCCAGAAAGCATCTGAAGGTGAATTTAAAAGAGTCGGGATGCTGTTCTTGGCCTTGGGTAAAGGTAATGATATCAGAGACATTTATTTTGAAACTTTTTTGTAGTGTGGGGAGCGGACGCTGGAGGAGGAGGAAGAGAAGATCCTGAGCTCCTTTCATGTAGGGCATTGTGAGCAAGTCTATATCCCCTGTGAGGAAAAGCGTTTTAGGCACAGCTGCTGGGGTGACCTTGATGTTAGTGTGTGTGTGTGTGTGTGTGTGTGTGTGTGTGTGTGTGTGTGTGTGTGTGTGTGTGTGAGGTTGGAATAGTGTTACGTGCAGCTGACATGTGCTTTCTTGTCCGGCCCTCTCGATTAAAATACTGTCACAGATAAGATGAAAAGTGAACCTAGTAGCCTATGGGAGGGAAATAGTTTCAAACACAGCCACCCACACACCCACACACACACCCACACACCCACACACACACACACACACACACACACACACACACACACACACACACACACACACACACACACACACACACACACACACACACACACACACACACACACACACACACACACACACACACACACACACACACACACACACACACGAGCAGCAGGCATATCCTAACGTTCTCCTCTCGTGGAGTCAGGGACCGGTGTCGTTTAATCCCTCAATCCTGAAACTTGGTTTCTCTGAAAACAGTTTTGACGAGCTCCTTCTCCCTGGCTCTCTTTCTCGCTCTCTTTTTCAATTCAGCTGTCGCTTTTCTGCAGCTAATAGCTAATCAAGCTCGCAGCCCAATTGGCACCAGGAGCGCCCGTCCGCCAAGGGCCCCCGTTGAGTTTGTGCCGTGAAGCACGACAAGCGGGGATGACTGCACTTGGCTCAGGAAGTGTGAGCGTGTGTGTATCTCGGTGTGTTTGTGTATATCAATTTGTGAGAGCGTGTCACAAATGTGTGTGTGTGTGTGTCCGGGGTTGGCCTCCCCGCCTGCCAGCAGAGGAGTCCGCTGTTTTGGCGCTGTCAGTGTTGAAGCTGCAGTGATCTGAATGCTAAGCAGACGAGCCTCTCTGCTTTCATGAGGCGAGATGCATTCAAATCCACTGCGAGATGAGTGTTATTCAGGATTAAGGCTGATTTCAGATCTGTGCCAGAACACAGGACACCTGCATATGGGCCTGGTGGCTACTGACTGCAGATATTAATTAAGTCGTGCATACGTGGACGTTTCCTTTGATGCATGAAGACGGATCTCAGCATGCAAATCAAGTCGTTAATTGAAACCCAGCTGAAGTTCGGCCAGATGGCATGTTGTTTTGTTCCACCGTACCTAATGCCAGTACCTGTCCCTGTGTGAGACCTGCACGCTGAATCTACCCTACAAATAGGCTACTGTGTGCAGCCCCCTCCTAACACACACACACACACACACACACACACACACACACACACACACACACACACACACACACACACACACACACACACACACACACACACACACACACACACACACACACACACACACACACACACACACACACACACACACACACACACACACACACACACACAGACAGACAGACAGACAGACAGACAGACAGACAGACAGACAGACAGACAGACAGACAGACAGACAGACAGACAGACAGACAGACAGACAGACAGACAGACAGACAGACAGACAGACAGACAGACAGACAGACAGACAGACAGACAGACAGACAGACAGACAGACAGACACACACACACACACACACACACACACACACACACACACACACACACACACACACACACACACACACACACACACACAGACTCCAATAAACACATTCGCAATAGGGGAATAAGGGAATATGAATATCAAGAGTAAAGGAGCTGGGGAAAGTCCCAGGAACACCATGTACTGTATAATCCAAGAAACATGAATATAAACTAGAAGAGAAAGAACAACATATAGTATTTAATAATCACTTATTGTAGATTTTTTTATTTTTTACTCTAAATTTTTTATTATATTATGTGCCCGTTCACCAAAGCATATGTGAAAACCTGCTATGCAATAAACAGGAATCCTGATGTTCTTGACCTGCATTAAACTGTAGGAGGCTTCTGCCGTTTTAACCCCAAGAAACTAAATATTTGATTAGAGAAATGCCAAACATTCCCTGCCAAATTAAAGTGCGCTCACCTATCTCAAAAACTGTTTAAATATTCTTCTAGTGGATTGGACATCTAAATCTGATGCACTTAAATAAGTTAAGGCCTCAGCTGAAGTAAGGCGCTGGAAGCATTTTACATTTTAAAGTCAAAGCCCCGAAGGCACCTGAATTGTCAGTTATTAGTATGAAAGCTCTGAAAAAGATTGTCAGCTGAACTCCAAATGATGAAAGTGATTGAAATTGTCGTTGAAGTTGAAGCCCTGCAGAGAGTTTAAGTGTGAGCACTGTAAATAGTTGAGGTGTCAGTGTGTGTTAAAGCAGGTAAAATGACAGGTGAAGTTTACGTGCTGAACGCAGGGAGATGTCAGTTCAAAGGAGGGAGGAGGAACTTAAAATGATTTACAGGAACACTATCGACTGAACCCAGTGCCCGTCATTTCAACTTCATCTCCCAAAAGTTTGTGAAAGTAGACCTGTACTTTACTTTTTTTACAGCCCAATGTAACTTTCTTTTTTTAACTGACCCTGTATTTTACTTTTTCAATTAATGTTATGTTATATTTTATTATTTTATACAATTTGAAAATGATATGACATTTTTTCAAAGAGCCAGTGTGCATCGATACATCTAACCTGTGTACCTCAGGACTATTTACATGTACGTGTACTTAGAGATCTTGAGTGGTCACTGGTTCGAGTCCCAGTACAGACCAAAAACGAAACTAAACATGGCCGTCCCTATTCTGTGTAAAGGTCATGTTTGTGCATGATTGTGTTTGTACTGTATATACTACGAGTATATTAGATATTCTGCTTCTATCATTCCAAAAGTTTGTCCTTTTGGTAAAGTAAGAGATTATTCACATCAGATGTACCAGTGAACATGCTGGCGACATTTAGACTGGAAATGAATGCTGATTCGAACCAGTTAAAATGATGAAAAGAGATGTACATCGAAGAAGAAATTCTACACAAAAAATCCTTAGCAAAGCGTGAAGACTGAATTTCCCTCTCGTGAGATAATAAAATATGTTCTACTTTTACTTAAAGGTCCCCTATTACACTGTTTTTCATCAATATATTATAGGTCTCAGATATATACAAAACCTGTCTCTGATTGGCTGAAACACCAAACAGATCATTGCAGCATTACCCATAATCCCCTCTGTTTCAGCCCTGTTTCCAAAGTGCTGATTCTCTGTCTGTTACTTTAGATGAAAATAAGGAGCCCCTCCCCACGCCCCTCTGAGAGACATTTGGTTACAAAGAACTCAATGGTGCTCTAGGAGGAGATTCAGGTGATAAGGGGGGGGGGGGGGGGGGGGGGGGGGGGTGGTTACCTTGGTTGCTGATTGGCTAATGGCTACACAAGCCAAAACATCGTTATGACATCATAAAGTGGCCAAAATCTGATCAGTTCATTTTCAGACAGGTTTTTATAGAAATGGATCAGGACAAAAAGAGAGAGAATCTTTGTTCCTGAAACTTTCAGAGTCTCTTTCCACAGAGGGGACACATGTTGATGTAGAAGAGACATGGAGAAGAGGGGAGAAATGAAGAAGAGGGGACACATGTTGATGTAGAAGAGACATGAAGAAGAGGGGAGACATGAAGAAGAGGGGACACATGTTGATGTAGAAGAGACATGAAGAAGAGGGGACACATGTTGATGTAGAAGAGACATGAAGAAGAGGGGACACATGTTGATGTAGAAGAGACATGAAGAAGAGGGGACACATGTTGATGTAGAAGAGACATGGAAAAGTGGCTTTGCACCATAGGTGACCTTTTAGTAAAGGATTTGAGTAGTTCTTCCACCGCTGTGCGTACCTGTGCCGATGAACAGCATGTTGTAGGCCCGCTGGTCCAGGCTGCTGACCCGGTCCACCACCAGCCGGGTGAAGTTGACCCCCTTGGTGAGCAGCAGGGGGCGAGCCAGAGCTTTGTCCTCCATCAGCGGGTGCTTCTTGGCGAAGTTGAGCGTGGCGTCAGGCAGCTGCAGGGAGCTGTTGTAGCCGCTCTCTCTGTCGGAGTTAGTTATACACTGCAGCACGGAGGGAGGAAGGAGGGAGGAAACGAACACGGGGGGGAAAGGAGGAAGGAGAGGAAGAAGGAGGGCCAAGAAGGAGAAAAAGTTAGAGGAGGAAACTTCTTCACACGTTGGCATGGCTAGTTGGCTTTGATTTGATTCCCTCCTTTTTTTCACGACTCTTCTCCATCTTTCACTCTGGCTTTCACCTCCGCCTGCCATCACACCCCTTCCTCCTTTCCTTTCCTTTCGTCCTGGATCATTACGTTCTTAGCTTTCGTGTCCTGCCAGCTCTTTTCCACTTACATCGCTACAGCACCCCATGCCATTCATTTCCACTTCCCTCCCTCCCTCTTTCTTTCTTTATTCCTTCTCTGAACACTTATCTCCGCTTACGTGTTACAGATGCACAAAACCCTAGATGTGTCAAAAATGACTTTCCTTTCATGCTTCCTAAAGTTGCCTGGAAACATTTGCATTTACCAAACATCATAAAAAGTTTAAATAAACAGCGGTAAATAAGGAACTTACGTATATTAAAATATCAAAGGAAATGTTTTGATGGTTTAATTATATTTAATTATTCCAATGTAATCTATTTATTTTTTTCATATTGTCTTAAAATTAGCTGCTATTCTATTTTCCACTATTCAACGTTCTGGGAAAATGTCATTTGAGTTGAATTAACATTTTTATTTTCATATATTTATTGATTTATATTGCATGTTTTGTACGATATTTAATTACATTTATTTTATTTGAGAAAATAAATAAATATATTATTTCTTACCGCTCCAGGCCGTGGGGCAGGGACCGCCCCGGTGTAGCGCCCCCACCTCTGAGACGGCTCCCTGTACTCTTTGTAGGATCCTTCAAAAACCTTCTTCACATCGCTGATCTGGTACTGGCACACCGCCGACACGTCCACGTCACCCCTGAAACATGGCGGCAAGGAGGGGAATTAGTGACGGGTGGCGGGAGAAACGGAAAGATGGATCACCTGTCATCCGCTTGTAGAGAAATGTGACTTCTAGCTTCTGAATGTGGCACAATAACATGAGAGACTATGAGATATAACAACCAGGAAGTAATATCAGTTGCATGTTAAATGCATGAAGTCATTTGCATGTTTACAATAAAAGCTATCGAGGTGAACATCAGCCTGTGTCTTATTGAGTGACTGAAAATGATTAGATCTCTCCACCCTTTCCACGGTGTATCAAGCTGCAAATTGATGTACCTGGAATACATTTCCTTGATAGACCACTGACATTAATCAGCTGTTGCTGTGACGCCGCCACACAGGAATAGCATTTCATTTAACGTTTCATTTTTGGTAAGGTCGCGGTATGGGATCTCAATTTTCTTTCCCAATCCAATTTTGGATCACAAAACGGTTTGGAATTGGTTATTTATGCATGACACATAAAATCATACTTGTACTCCTCATCTCACAAATATATTTCAATGTAATTCACATCTATTTTTAGACTGAGAGAAGGAGTCACTTCCACTGTAAAATGTGTATGTTGTGATTTGCCCTTTAAAGGGGCCTTATTATGTAAATATGTAGGTTCACAATTGTATTTTGTTCCTCTACTGGGACATGTCTCCATGCTTTAATGTTCAAAAAGCTCTTCTCATACTTCCTGTGCTGCAGCACCTCTTTTCACCCTCTGTCTAAAACCAGAAGCCCAGTCTGCTCTGATTAGTTAGCTGGCCGGCTTTGTTGTGATTGGTCACGTGCAATTTGTTGGAGCCCTATAGCCAATAGAAGCGTGAGTGTTACATAGTGCAGTTACTATGATGCGTAAGTAAACAAAGGAGGACATTGGTGGAACTCCTTTGGATGGAACTTCATGATTTTAGCCTTTGCAGACCATTTACATGCACACAAACATATACAACACACTACAGGAAAAGGAAAACCCCAGAAAGTATAATAGGGCCTCTTTAAGGGAAGTGCTATTTCCCTCTGGAGCAGAGCGGTTAAGGTGCAGCAGTGCTACAGGCTTTAAAAGGTGAGCGGCTAAACCAAAGGACAGCACTGATGTCTTAGCTTGTTAAAAAGCCCCCTCAGTCAGTCTGATTGTGGCATGAACTTCGAGTCATCATTTACATAATGTCCAATTATCTTAATGTTATCTCCATCAAAGCCATGGGGCTTTAAGGAATCCCAGGCCAATCACACAGAGGAAAAGGCTTCTTCTTTTTCTGACGGCAGCAGACGGAGCTCTGAATGGAGAAACAAAGCTTGAAGTTCAAAGCGTGTTCACTTGGCGATATGATATCTTATTGAGGAACACAAAAGAGTCACATCAAAGGGCTTTACTCGCAGAACAACTCCAACTTTCCTCCCAAAGCAAACCTCCTGCCCTGCCTCCCACTGCTTTGGTGATAAGTAACTCATTAACACATAACAGTTGTGTAGTGATCCAGTCTTTAGTCCACTAATAATCCCACAGTCACAAGTTTCTCTGTCATCAGCATTTTACTCTCCAGATTGTACTTTAATTATCGCTTTAAGTAAGTTTCCCTTCAGAATAAAAAGTTGATCTGGTCCTTAATGTTTTATCAAACTTCAAACAGACGACATCAAAAGATTCTCTTAAGAAGAAAAATGTCAGAAAGGTTGATTTGGTCCTGAAGTGAAGTTTTTATCAAACTATAAACTTTTTTTCTGATCCCTATCACAAAATGTTCAACAGCTGTGATGATATGATGCTAAAATCGGGCTGTTTTCATACACTGTTTGCAGCTATATCCACAAAAAGTGACACACCCTGGTTCCTAAATATATATGTTTTTATTTGATGTAATATTTGTAATTGTAAACCAGAGTGACAAAGACCGCATTGGGATGAGATCATTGTGTTTGGGTGGTTTGGAAAACACCAGACTTTCACACATGTGACCAACTTTAATTTATTATCACCACTTACACCTAAATCCGTGCCTAAAGCCACACGGAGACGATATCAGTTGAATCCGCAAACGTTCTCTATCGTATATACGGTTTGTCCACACGAGGCCGACACGGAAACGTGTGGACGGAAGATTTCTCTGATATCGAATTCGGTTAGTTTTCGTCTCCGTTTCGTCTCCGTTTCGTCTCCGTGTGGACGGGTCCTAAGTAACGGCTCTTCAATATATTTTTTACGGGTGTTTACTAGATTGTAACGTAACTTTAGTTCTTTAGTAACGCAACTTCTGTAGCAGATACAAAACCAAATAACAACCTTTTCCGTACGTTTATTAAGACCGAATGTATTGAGCTGAAAATGGACACCTGTTGATGGACATTTAAACGAGATGCATGAGAAACAAGGAATAAGTTATTCCAAGGTTTCAGAAAAAACATTGTGTTAGGATCACATTTTGTAATAGTAAGGTATTAAGTCTAATGTGATTCAACCAATGTGTCAATCATCGGTCTATTGAACTAATTAAATTAGCCTGATTCTATTTAGCAAAAGGGTTCACAAAACATGAAGTCAATGTGACATTAAATCACTAATAAAACCCGTTCAAGCCCACTTGAGCTGTATCCACTCGTAGGGCTATTAGACTAAAAGCCCAATTACACAGTAAACACCTTATCCCTAGTGCATAATTAGAGCCATCATATCAGAGTGACTGCTGGCTGACCCAGGATTTAAATAAAAAGCAGAGTATCTGACATGTTAGGAAAGTGATATGTCTCGCTTAGACAGCAAACGGTACATGGAGTAATTAACCGAGGATGAGACTGAAATGGAGCTCTTTCTTCAGCCTGTATTTCTCGGATCTGACTCACCACTGGGCGTGGAAGATGCCGTAGAAGGTGGTGCCCCTCCAGTCCGTACCGGGCATTGTGAACACCGCCCTCAGGTTGTTGAAGGAGACGTGACGCTCGGGGAGGGAGCACTCCAGACGGGCTTTCTGGAAGGTGGTCCACTTCTTCTGCAGAGTCCTGGTACCACCCAGATCCCCCTGAGAGAGGACAGGATCACATCTCATCAACGGCTGAAACAGGTCCTTTAAGGGTCCCCTATTGTACTGTTTTACATCAATATATTATAGGTCTCAGATATATACAAAACCTGTCTCTGATTGGCTGAAACACCAAACAGATCAATGCAGCATTACCCATAATCCCCTCTGTTTCAGCCCTGTTACCAAAGTGCTGATTCTCTGTCTGTTACTTTAGATGAAAATAAGGAGCCCCTCCCCACGTCCCTCTGAGAGATATTTGGTTAGAAAGAACTCAATGGTGCTCTAGGAGGAGATTCAGGTGATAAGGTGTGGGGGGGGGGGGGTTACCTTGGTTGGTGATTGGCTAATGGTTACACAAGACAAAACATCCTTATGACATCATAAAGTGGCCAAAATCTGATCAGCTCATTTTCAGACAGGTTTTTATAGAAATGGATCAGGACAAAAGAGAGAGAGAATCTTTTTTCCTGAAACTTTCAGAATCTCTTTCCACAGAGGGGACACATGTTGATGTAGAAGAGACATGAACAAGTGGATTTTGCATAATAGGTGACCTTTAAATGTACGTTCTTTGGGAGTAGAGGTGTAAAGAGATCCGTGTTAATATCAGGGAAGAAAAAAGTCTAAACATCTTCTGTTGCAAAATAAAAACCTGACCTGTTTTGATCGAAAGTTGTGTTTATTTAAAGCTCATGTACTTCCCATGCTGTTTTGAGTTTGTATCCTCATGGTTGAATGTACTTGAGAAATGTTACGTGCATAATTAAAGGTTACCTTCACTTCTAAAATTCTATGATGGCCACTTTTCATTCGCTTAAAGTTTAATTTTAAATACAGACTAATACGGAAAGTTTATTTCCAAACTGACTTTATCCTTGCGGACCATTTACATGCAGAAAACCTATATAAGACACCAAAAAGCCTAATAGGTCCTGTTTAATGAGCCACCATGTCAGTTGTTTTGAAATGTGTGGTCAGACAGCTCAAGATTGAATGTTTTCGTCCAATCAGGTGCCTTGTGGCATGCCAATTAAGCGTCCAATGCGAGTTGACCCTGTGAACAAGTACCTTTTCTCTTAGAGCTGACAGCACACCGCTCACTTTCTCGCTTTGTTATGCTGCTTATGTTTCATGTCATTAGCCTCACCTTCACCTTGTGGATGCTAAACCTCACCTCTGTGCATACACGGTAGTATTCAGTATCTACATAATGATGAAGCTGTTACACGTGAATCAGCTGACTGAGCATTTTTCATGTAGCAAAAAACCTCTAAAGGAGCATTTTGACCCTGATATGTTCAAGGGTACCATTGAAGAGCAGGATTACAATAATAATAATAATGATATTCAATTATACGGGAACCATTGAGTTTTGATGGGTGGTCCCTTTATAAGGTTCACTGCCGGCTCAAAAGAGGCCTGTCTGCCAGATACACTCATTCCTATCAGCCTCTGTGGGTGCAGGGGCATTAAAAAAGGAACTAAAAAATGCTCTCAATCCAGCAGTGAGATACAGACATTATGCTGCAGCAGCAACAGCGGGGTGAAATCATTCACGGCACTAGTACACATCATGTGTGAGCATCTGTTTCTCATTTCAGTCAAAGAGCTTGATTGTTCATCACAGCAGCGCAGACATTAAAGGGCACTTTCCCTAAAATAGTGCATATATTGCGCATTTAATTACGCTCATCTCCTCAGACTGTGAACAATCTGTCTCGATTTCCCCCAGTTTAAAGGTTACTGACCTCTCTCTGCACACGTTACTGAAACATGACTGTGCTGCGTTAACTTAAAGTTCACTGAAATCATACAATATAAAAAGGGCTGCTGTTGAAAATCTCATTCTCCCCCTAGCTATAGAAGCTCCTCTGATGTCTGGACACAATCACGGTGGTAAATGAAAACTAATCAGTTATCCTAATGAGGCCATTCATTAAACAAATGAATGCATTCATTATCAAATTGCTCTGTGTCAGTGTAATTGTCCTCACATAAAACATTGTAAGCAAACTGGTGTTTAGCTGAAATTCAGTGGGACAAGGCTATTTACCGTGGAGCCTTTTATTTGTGCTTCTACTGATAATAATGGAAAGTCTGTATTTTACAGCATAGTCGTTTCTTAGTTAGAAGAAAGGTTATTTTATGAAGTGTATCAGATCTTTTGAGTCAGGCCGACAACATTTAATATGTCACTGAATTGAGTTGTATTATTTTATTTATGAGAGAAAGTCACTTTTAAGTTTCCATATTTTTGGTCAGAATAACCAGAACACGCCCATTGAACAATTTGATGCCACGTTCCCGCATTTTGTTAAAAAAAATCATGGCTGACTTATTTGGTTTATGTTTGTAGGTCTTTAAACCATCATGGTGGAAAATGCGGCCAACAATAGTTTGTTCCTTATGTGAAAAGGGAGGGAGGGAGGGAGGCTGTGGCGCTGTGGACTAGTGCGTTGGTTTTTGGATCAGGGGGGTCACAGGTTCAAACCCCACTGGAGTCAGCATGTTGTTGTGTCCCTGGGCAAGACACTTCACCCCAAATTGCTCATGGAATAATGGAGTCAGGAATACAAATCCATATATATTGGATATGGGCTTCAAATGCACCATAGTGGTCAATTTGCTTGTTATGTAGCAGCTATTTATATTCACAACATCACAACATATGAAGCTGTTAAACAACTCTACAAGTTGCCTCTTTATATGGGCGTCTCCTCTGGTGAAGTGTGTAAGGCAGTAACCGTTAGCGATGCTGTCTCATGGTATATTAAGAGCTTGGAAACAGCCACTCACTGATTTCCAGCCAAGCGTGCATAAAACTGTTTTGCAGTCAAAACTTGTTTAAGGCTCACAAATGTCCCTGTGGATTGGTTACAGTTGAAATGGTTTTGATGTGTTTTATTTAGTTTCTGTCGAGTTTGAATAAAGAGTTTCAAACGATGATCAGTGAGATATTCTGTTCTTGTACATAGCATATGCTATTTACATTTTTTATTTTTTTATTTTATTATATATGTTCGATTGTTGGAGGAGCTCAGGTCAGAATTTTTTTTTGACAATACAACTTTTGAATCTCGACATTACTGTTATTTTTAAAGGAGTCATGTGGCTTTGAGGAGAACACATTAATTGTAGATTTTCGACTTCAATAAATAAAATAAATGTCAAAATCCCTGTCCCTTTTTTTTTTATTTGAAAGAATATTAATTTCAGTGTAAGAAAAGAGGCCAACATGGTGTCATATATCCATCACTCATTGGAGCTGATAAACCCCACTGAACACAAAGGTCAGATGTTTGGGTTTCTTTCATCCAGTGGGAAAAAGGGCTACAGACAGATATGATTTTTTTTACTGGATTCCTAATCAAATCACTTCTGATGGCTGTTATTACCTTGCAGACGCGAGCCACTCGGGCCACGTTGAGCTCGGTGTCGCAGTCCAGCTCCAACGCCCGCTCACTGAAGAAGAAGTAGATCTTGTCGTCGTCTCCATCTTTACTGCCGCTGCTCTCCCTCACCAGGGCGGAACCCACAAAGTCCGGCTCTGCACGCACACACACACACACACACACACACACACACACACACACACACACACACACACACACACACACACACACACACACACACACACACACACACACACACACACACACACACACACACACACACACACAGAAGAGTGGTTTGAGAAAGTGTACTTTCTTACAGTAAAGACATACATCACATTTGAACGAATAGATAGTCTCAGCCTGCAGGTGCATTTGGACTGAATCACATCTCTCACACACACACACACACACACACACACACACACACACACACACACACACACACACACACACACACACACACACACACACACACACACACACACACACACACACACACACACACACACAGACTTGACACCTCCATCTCATTCCCTGCCGCCCCTTCTCACCCGCCTGTCTATTTTCTATCATCACTCTCTCCTCCAGTCATTTCTCACTCTCTCCACTGCTCCCTATTATCGGTCCATTTTGTGTTTCTCACTTCGCCTCGGATTCTTTTACTGTATCCAGGCCTTCATTGCATTTGGAGTGATATGCTTTTATAGAAGAAAAAAGACAGATACAGCGGCAGGGGGCTTTAGATTCAGCCATTTTCTGAACAAAGACACAACCTTCTCATTAGATTTTGAAAGATATGTTTTCAGAAATAGCCTGATAGAGAGATGTTTTAGGTTTCCAGCTTTCGATTCATGGTAAGGTGTTTTGTTTGAGTTACAAAGACTCAACATTTCCCAAGATGAACTGTTCTTTTTCCGTATAAAAGCCTTAATGCTGTATTTTAAGCCACCGTGGGATATTAGAACTCTCCACTGAAACCCAGGCCAATTAAATGCTTTTATGCTGGTTAGAAGCTGCTTAAATTAAGGTGAGGATAGCCTCATAGGTCTCGTTTTTAATAAAAGCTCCATGAATAATAAACGGACACATCGATCCACCCTCAGCCTCATCTGTATGTTCCTCCCTCCCTCCGCCTCCTTTCTCCATTCCCCTCACCCCTCGCTCTATCTTTTCATCACCAATCCTAATGTCTGTTCTTTCATCAGCCATTTTTCCTGCTGTGACTTCATCCTCTTCTCTCCCCCTCATTTCTCTCGAGGTATCTCACTCTCCTTCTCCCCGAAATAGATAACGATCCTTCGCTTTAGCCGAGTCCTACGCTTCATTTCCTGCAACTCATTTCTCTTTTTCCTCTTGTTCTTTTGCATGTTTCTAGCTCTTTCTTTTTTTAATGAAACTGTTAAAAATAAGCCGCCGTTATCACACTCGATCAGGGTCGCCATGGAAAAAAAGTCTTGAAGCTGAACTGATGAGGAATATTTGTATTAATAATTACTATACTTGCATGGATGAATAGATTTGATTCATAACAATCTAATTTTCTTCTATAAGTTTTGAATAACATGATAGTTTACTTTTTAAGCTATGTGTTCATATTCCTTAAAGGTGGGGTAGGTAATTTTGGAGAAAGCAGCTCGAGTGCGCTAGAATTGGAAAATACACAACTGGAAAAAATCTGCCTCTTCCTTACAGAGCCCCTCCTTCAACACACACGAACGCGCACATGACCAATGAGGGCACGAGATAAGTTTGTGCACAGATGGAAGGCTGACAGGCAGGTAGGCCATCCAGTTATTTTAGCCGGGCCGGCTCAGATGATTGGTCGTGCTTTTTACAGTACTACGGCTTCCACAGATGATATTTCGTTATGTATTTATTGTCAAAGCACTTCAGATATTCATTGCTATCAGGATGTTAAGAGCATTCCATGGAATACAACACAAAGTGTATCTCGAGC
>NC_136909.1:8318716-8366216 GCF_949606895.1 Notothenia rossii | reverse complement strand
TGTAATCAGATTACTGGTACATTTCTAAAACTTGGGGGTAAATAGCAGGATAACAATGTTAGTATACGACTAAGAGAACATGTGTATGTTCAGATGGTATCTCTTCTCTGTAAGCTGTACTGTTCTGTAGACTTTAAGTGTATACTTCTACTGCCTTAACCTGCTTCATGGTTTTCACTTTCTTTGCTTCATTTGTTCTGTTTTTAATTCAGCAGGTGAACCTATATGTTCAAAAAATGGTGTGTGTGTGCTTACCTGTTTGTATTAAATTAAAACGGAGCATTATCTGTCAGCTCAGATTTTATTTCTGCTTTTTTAAACTGTGCTCATGTGTTTCATTGTTGGTGTGTAGGCTGAATATGCTTCATGAAAGGCAGCTTTTCCGATACATAACATCATTTTTGATCCTAAATATCTCGGTGTCTTCTTTTATTGTTCTGTTTTCTTACATAATGGATTAAAAAAAAACTCCTAGTGATATTTATTTTCTCTTGTATTTATTCACATTGCATTTGATATTGCAATAATCCCAAAGTAATGGAAAGTATTCAGGTTGGATTATTAATAATAATAATAATAATACACAACAGTTATATAGCGCTTTTCTAAAAACTCAAAGACGCTTTGACAGAGAATAAAATGAAAAAATGAAAAAAAATATATAATGAGATGAATAAGAGGTTACTGATGAAATGGTGTCTATTTAGAGATAATGAGTAATTCTAACAGATTACATTTGAAAGTAACCCGACCAACTCTGATCACAACTGATGGTGAGAGTTAATACTGAACTACAGAGAGCTACTCCTCTATTGAATATCATCATTTCAAATTTGGAAAAAGTAGATCCTCAGAAATGTTTTATCTGATGAAGTCTTCTTTTCATTACGAGAAGCTAATGAATATTTCAAAAGGAATAGTTTTCCTGCTGAGAGTCAGATGAGAAGCCACTCTCATGTCTGTGTGCTAAATGTGAAGCCTCAGCATGCGTATCACTTATCAGACTCTCTCTGCTGCGGGACTTTCCCCTCTCTTTTTGTTGCTCGAGACAAAACACTTCCCGGATCGGCCCACCTCCAAAAGTTGCTGATGCTGCCTGGAAGACGCTGTGAGCTAATGTAATGACTGGAAGCCTTCCAGTTAGAAACCCCTTAGACTGACTTGACAAAATGTAATGGAGCAAAGTGAAGTGTATATATATACTATATATATAACCTCCTGCCACGTGGCCTTGAGAAAAGCAGGTAATCCCCACAGGATGCGTGTTACCTGGTTGTTCTTCCCCTTGGCCACACACTCCCTCTTCTTATCCTGCGGAGCCGGCCACTCGATCTGAAGAAAGAAAGACACAGATGTGATGAGGAACATGTCGTCTACAGGGAGGGTGCTGTCTGCCTTTTGCCTATTTATCATTTTCTAAATTAACCACACAATCTTCCTAGGTTGGCCGATGACCAAGGGAAAACAGCACATTAATGAACCTTAATTAGAGCAGATCGACTCGATTTGATGCACAAAATGGAGATACAATGTTTTTTTAATTAATTGGAGGACAAGCTTATTCTTCACCTTGAACCAAAGCCATGGTTAAAAGTATTTTCATTACCACTGTTTTCCTATGATAACAAATAACAATTGAGATCACAAGCTGTTTATGTCTTCCTCTCAAATTACAAATGTTGTTTCCCCAAAATAACGGCATATTGGCCAAGATCCATAACGTTTTATTTATGAATCATAGTTTCCTCATGATCTTTTATTTAATATGTCAGGATCCCGAGAAAAAGACTCTACCCCGATCTCTCAAGCGATTGTTAATTGGAGATGAAAACATTTATAACTCCCGATCTCAAGAAAACTTATAAAATCCTCCTGACTTCAAGTGAAATCCACCTTGACTTTAAGTACGGTGGCTCTTAAAGGTCATGTTTCGCACATCTATAACCACCCTTTGCCCATGAAAGTTATTAATGTTATCACCACTAACATTACAAATTAGTTTGATTTATAAATCATTGTTTACTCGTGGCTTTGAAGTTAAGTCATTATCCCGAGAAAGTTTCTCTACTAGAGCTCTCAGGACATTTGTTATTTGGAGAGAATAGGCGCTTTCACACCGGAGTACTTTTCCCATAGTTCCGATAGTCCCTGGGATTTTGCGTTCACACCAAAAAGATCTGGAACTAGAACTTTTTTTTGCAAACCTTTTCACCCCTTTGCTAGAGAGCAGGTACTTTCCTGGGAGAAAAAGGTTCCCATGTCTGATTGGCTGGACGAATTGCAAACCACGCCCCATAAAACTCCGAAAGGTTTTGTGAAGCAGCCATTTTATTATCCTAGCATTAGCATTATTAGCATTAGCATTAGCCCAGCGCACCAAGGGAGAGAGACTAACTTATCGCTACACAAAAAAAAACATGGGAGCGGTGGAGATGAGGAGGTGTCGGCGTTCTGGCGATTTACTCGGAAGGCTTCAGTAGAAGCTGCTGGGAGTCCCAGCAGCTTCTACTGAAGCCAGTCCCAACTCCGGGGACTTCCGGCCGGGGACTTCGTGCGGCAGTATACGCAGTGAAGTTGTTTGCGGCCTGCCAGTAAACCCAAAGCAGAAGAAGAAGAAGAAGTGACGTCAGCGGCTTCATTTGTCTAATCCTCCCTCAGAGATGTATTCCGGTGTGAACGCGATCTGAACTAAAGAGTTCTGATGAACTAAGTACGGCAAAGTACTTGGCGTGAAAATGCCTAATGACATAAATAACTCTAGATCTTGAGAAAACAAATAGAAGTAACTTTATTTCACAGGGAAACAGAGGAAATATGATTGAACCGTGGCCATTCAGGGCTTCCGTACTACAGACACAGATAAGTAAATAGCTGCATTTCTGTTCAAACATGTAGTAGCCTACAGAGGAAACACATTTAAAAAAAAAACCTTCTGTCCATACTTTCCTTAACCTTTGCTTTTAGTGCTTTCCAGTAGCTGATGCTTTTTTGAATGGCCGTTTGACACATGGCTGAACTTTGCTCCCTGCATTGAGGTCCAAAATATGAAGTGTGTTTACTGAGAGGTTTCCACACCATTAGCAATAATTACACTGGTCATTATAGGCAGAGAGCCGCCGCACATTTACTTGGCTGCGCTTAAACCAACAGCAATCAAACAAAGGGTCATTGCCATATACTGCGGTGGTAGATAAAGTTGATAATACTAACCGTCATATATTATAATACCTTTTATTATGCTAATATTTCAGGGGCAAGTCAAACCTCTGAATGTCCCCATTTCATTCTCACAGTAGACATAATAAAGTTATACGTTAATATTTAATAACTGAATTAATGATTACGATGACAGATTACCTGTAGGATGTGTAGTTTTAACAAATGCACTGGAGTTTTTAGAGAGAGACAGGATAAAATGAAGCCTAGCAACACCAGAAGTTTTTTTTGTGACTTCTAATTTGTTACCAAGGGATTCTCATTCGTCACAAGTCGGTGTCTAATGAAGAAATGCACTCTTCATTTGCTCCACACAGATCAGTAATGTAATAAAAAAAACCTGGCAGTCGCCGGATTCATGTCTATAAGGCATAACGGGACAATGCCATGAATATCCTGTACCTCACACTACACACAAATAGCCTTTACCCCCATTAGTGTCTATAGAAACATCTTAGAGTCTTTGTGAGGAATAGGATTGTAGGGTTGAGTTAAAAATAAAGTCTAACGGATGAAGCAACAACCTTTATTTTGCGAGGAGCGCTGTAACGTGGCTATACTTGTTTCCGCATTTAAAAGGCCGATGTGTTTTCTCCTTTAGTGTTGGTGCAAGTAACGCAGTCCACGCTCAGTCCATTAGCTAATGAGTACAAAAATAACACTGTTTCACAAGTGCTGGTTCAAATTGTACAGATGGACCCGAAAAACTAATGAATAGAGCAAGCAGTGGTGGAAATGTACTCTAGTACACTTAAAACAGGTTGTTTTACTGCGCTTGAGTATTTCATTTGATGCTACTTTATACTTCTACTCCTGTATATCTCTTGGGTAGAATATTGTAGTTTTTACTTCACCGCATTTATTTTTCAACTTATCGCAAATTTGATTATTGAGATTACATTATTAGTATACATTACATAACATTACATGTCATTTGCTCAAAGCGACTTACATACTCAACACTGTGGGCAATCCCCACAGGAGCAATTTGGGGTGAAGTGTCTCAGGGACACAACAACATGCTGACTGCAGTGGGACTCAAACTTGCTACCCCCTGATTCGAAGTCCAGCACACTAACCACTGAGCCACAGCCGTGTGTTATAATGTGTTATAATCAACACATACATTTGACTTAAGTTATACATAGTCAATTCACGAGCTACACAGCAGTATGTACATTAAATAAACTAGGTCCATCTTCACTAGCTGCTGCAAACAATAACATATTGTCATTATGCATCAATAATAACAAATACATACAAAAAACGTAGGATTTGAGCCTTGGCAGGCCTTTTACATGCACACAAAACTATATACCACACTACAGGGAAGGGACAAACCAAAAAGCATAACAGGGCCCCTTTAAGTTACATTATTTCTACACTATGGTATGACAAGTTTTACTGAAGTACTTCTTCCAGCATTGAGAGCAGAATAATGTCAACCAAATTAGAACAACATTTCCAGCATTTAGTAGTTTTTAAAATGCTGAAGGAAGGTGAATTACCGTCGCAAATTTAGTCAAAATTTGATCAGCGGTGTCTGAGGTATACCACACGGGACGACTGAACAAAGCTAATAAGTGAAAGAATGAAAAACAATCATCATGGGAAAGAAAGTAACTAAATAATCTAGGAGGAAGAGCTTCAGACACCAAAAGTCTCAACGGAAAAAGAAGTGTCTTTAAAACAGTGAAAAATCCCCAGAAAATGGGAAGAAAGTCGGACCTGAAGGTAATGAAGGAAGACAGCAGGGAGGAAATAAAGGGAGGAAGGGTGAGGAGTGGGGAGAGTGACAGAAAGGATGGATATTCCCTCATCTTTGCTCGGTCCTGTCATGTTTCTGCATCGGCTCTTTTCTCTATACGCGGCACACTGGAGGCTGACAACAGGTGGCCTTATTATCACTGTAAGACGCATTACACTCACTGAATCAGCTGTGTGTGTGTGGGTGTGCGTGTGTGTGTGTGTGTGTGTGTGTGTGTGTGTGTGTGCGTGTGTGTGTGCGTGTGTGTGTGTGTGTGTGTGTGTGTGTGTGTGTGTGTGTGTGTGTGTGTGTGCGTGCGTGTTAAAACTGCTCATTAAGGCTCTACATCAGATAACAATTCCCTCCCTGCTGCAGGCCGCTCACACCTTCATTGGACAACTGTAATTGTATTGATTGCAATATGGACCAATTATAAAGGGAGCAAAGCAAAACCAGATTGAGTCTCGGAGGCTTTATCATCTCTGCGTGTGTGTGTGTGTAAAAATGTGTGTATCAGGTCAAGTGAAGGGTATTTATAGAGGGCTGTTAAACAAATAGGGTTGCCACGGAGGGACATAAGAAGATACACAGATTAAAACAGTAATACATATGATTGAATGAGTGCATCGTAACGTGTGAGAAACAGGGCCGGTGATGTTGGCCTGTGTGTGTGTGTGTGTGTGTGTGTGTGTGTGTGTGTGTGTGTGTGTGTGTGCGCGCGCGTGTGTGTGTGTGTGTGTGTGTGTGCGTGTGCGCGCGCGCGCGTGTGTGTGTGCGTGTGTGTGTGTGTGTGTGTGTGTGTGTGTGTGTGTGTGTGTGTGTGTGTGTGTGTGTGTGTGTGTGTGTGCGTGTGTACCAGCGACGTTAAAAAGGTCACATGTCATGGCCATTTCCACTGATCATAATTCCATTGTTGAGGTATACTAAAATAGAAAAAGACTGCAATTTTCCAAACTCACATTGGTTTCGCATACAGTATCTCTGTAAAGTATGTGTATTCAGCAGTATTCACTTTTTCCACTAAAAAGCTCGCTGCAGCTCCCCCCCCCCCCCCCCCCCCCCCCTCCGTGATTTCCTTGTTTAGCGATACACAGCCAAACACAGCCAAACTCATCCTGAGCACACACAAGGTCACAGCCGAAATAAAAACAATAAGTGTGGCTTGATATTGAGTAAGAAAAAGGTTTATAGGTTGATAAACGCTGTGAGAATGGGTCTGCAGAGAGAATTTCGCGCGATCCCAACTGTCTGTTATCAGCCTGCAGCAGGGAGCAGAAATCAGCAGGGCTGCATGCACTGAGTGTGTGTGTGGATTGGTCAATTTGGACCAATCAGCGGGGGCTTAACGTAACGGCTCCGCGAACGTAACGTAACGGCTCCACGGATTGGCCCATTTAGTTTCGGGTACGTGCTTTCGTAAGCACGTACCCGGAAGACTCAAATGGATGATGACGTCATGATGACGTTTCACCAACGAGGCGTTTTGGGGAGGTATTTTCTGTGTTAGAGTTTTACTCGCTACAGGGTGTACTTTGAGGGTTTTGACTCTGCAGACCGTTTACATGCAGAAAAACCTTCATAACACACAAGGGGACGGGTAATAACCGGAAAAGCATGACATGGGACCTTTAAATGATTAATTAATTGTTAATTTATTTATTATTAATTAATTGTTATTTATTATTATTAATATTATTAATTATATATAATTATAATTATTATTATTATTATTATTATTACTGTAGAAGGCTTTTAGTAGGAGATAACATACATAACTTAAAATAAAGTAATAACGTGTTAGAAGACATCTGAACTCATGAGATCATATAAAATCCATTCCCTGATTAACGATGAGTCATTTCATTTTAAGACCTTGTTTTTGCAGCTACTCTGGATCATATGCATGTTTAATGGCTTAGAGATGAAGTATGTAATGTGTGGACACAAACTGAGAAAATGCCGTTAAAGGTTATTATATAAATCCAAAACACTGCACATAATGATACATCAATAGTTTATACCATGGGTAATAAATAATCACAATGGAGATTAAAAGAGACGTCCTTCAGACAGGTTAGATTTACCATTGTTTAAAAAAAATGCACGCCACTTGAAATGAAATACAGGACAATAAATACAATGTTACTGCTACCCTGAGCTGCATGACATTAACATGTTTAATGCAAGAGACATTTGCTACATTGCAGCAAGATATTGTCTGAAAAAGAGATATTATTCAAAAATAAATTAATGTAATGTCACACAAAATATTCACAAACTTCTATTTTGCAGGTACTAGCATTTTGGAAGTTGATTTAAGACATTTTAACAACAATTACGGCCTTATTTTTTAATGAATTTGATGCCTTTAAAAAAATGTTAAGCATCAGCGGGACCTGTACTGACTTTCATCATATAACTGCAAATTCAGTCCACAAGTTATAATCATTGATTTAAAGTCTCTAATCGACACTAAAGTATTTTAAGAGACAAGCTAACGAATGGCTAACCTTTTCAATAAGGTAAAGGGAAGTGTCTTCATAAAGGTCTCTTCCTCTTCAGGTACACTTTTAACAATCTTGAAACATATTTCGTTTTTGACTTGTTGACTGTATTTTGTTTCAGGGTTACTGATACTGAGTTTGAGAAAAATGCTTTAATACTTTGATTCAAGGTTTGTTTTTAACTTTCCCTTTTTTACATCAAATTATTTGATTCAAGAGAAAGCAGTTTCTGTGCTCTGGAAAGGATGACATTGAGAGCTCTTAGCTGACGGCAGTCAAAACATTTTATTATTCTTCTGACCCTTTAGGGATTGCACTTTAGCACATTTTGAAAAGGCATTACCGCTTGAAAGATATCCATTATAAGCTTTTTCAAGGACTGAAGATTTAATAAAAGAAGCTCAGGCCAGACTAATAAAAGACCAAACAACTGGTGTGACTCGGGCGACTTTATTACGGCTCTGTTACTCGTCTTCCATTGTTCGCCACAAACAGTTTTTGTGTGTGTTTTCTCAAATGTCCTTGGGTTAAGAACTGACACCTAACATTAGAATGAAGTAAGTAGGGATGCCAGAAACTGACCATGATTGAATTCGAAAATCGGACAGACCTGGCGAATATTAATCGATTATTCGCCCCCCTCCCGGGAGAGAACTTTATTTATTTATTTTTTACTTAATTTGCACTTGTCAGTTCGAAGTACTCTCGAAGTACTCTCTTCTTTGAACGTACCGCGTTGTTCATCTTTAGTTGTGTTGTTCTCACTGTTCTGTATATCGCCAATAAATCAATCGCACGTGTGATGGAGAGGGGGGGGGCGGGGTCGGTGTGTAGCAGGCTGCAGAAGGCAGCAGCAGCCTGCACTCTGCTTCCTCCAAGTTTACAGTAAAACAAACTGGTGGTGTGACCAATGGCCATTTACAATTATTAATACTATTACTATTATTAGCATTAGTCTATATTTTGGTTGAAACTAAGCCAGGAAAAAAAAGATTTGAACATATAAATCAAATCAAATTTTGAAAATAATTTTCGATTATGGAGACTGTAACGAATATTCGAAAAATCGAATAATCGCTGGCATCTCTAAAAGTAAGGTCATTCGGCGACGTAAAAGGCAGTAAAGACCAAGTGTGGCAGAAGCAATTCATTTTTCCTGCATAGCTGAAACGTTCCCATAATAATGATATCACTGTTAATATCATAATTGAATTCGGTGTATTTAAATGAAATATTTGAAATGTGTGTTTATCTCCGCAGTGCTCCGTGGAGGAGACGATGCTTTTTTGTCCCCAGACTGTCCATCATGACGCTCTGTGATATTAAATCGTATGTGTTATCATTTTCATTTCTCATATATCTACCACAGCCTTTCAGATTGTGTGCGCGTTTGCAGTGACAGTCAGTGTTTAGAGGAAGTGCCTCCATTTCTTCCTGAACTTTAGTAAACCCAATTAATCAAGGCTGTACAATTTGGAGTAAGATATAATAATCTGCGATTATTTTGCAAATGTGATACGATTTGAGGGAAGGACCATTCTTGAAACATTATTCCCATTATCGTTTAATCATATATTATATACAAATGTTTTATTAAGCCTGTAGAATAGTTTAACGGCAGCACCACAATACTTCATTTGAAATGATATTTTGACCTATTTGACCTTAACAGAAAACGGTGTATTTGTATATTGCAATTGTCCATATTGAAGTTTTGATAAGATTTTCATTAATTCTGCAGCCCTAAAATTAAAGAGTCATTTTTTAAAAGTAATTATGTGTTTATCCTTTTTCTTTTACTTTTATATTTTTTATTATTATTATTTCTCCCTATTTTATATATTTGTTTTTTATTTAAATGTATCTATAAATGTACTTTAAATGTATTTTAAATGTATTAGATTTTTTGAATTATTTTACTTTTCTTATGTATAAAATAATAAGAAATTATTTCAGATTTAAGGAATCAATGAGGCATGTTTCCATGTTTTGTTTTACTTATACTGCCTGTATTTTGTATATATTGATTGTTGTGCTTTTATCTTAATGTGTGCGCATGTATAAATGTGTCTGTTGATCGTGTATATATAGGATATACATATTGTATACATATTTTTTTATATATTTGTATTCGGGATTGTGGGAAACGGTATTTCGATCTCTCTGTCTGTACACACAAACTGAAATATTGACAATAAAGTTGACTGTGGCTTTAAAGAAACAAGTGTTGAACAAACTAAATATAGGGAAAAAAACCAGGTCAATAAAAAAAGAAAAGGTAGAAACAATAAATGAAATGTGAGTGTGTTACCTGAGGCCGCAGCTGTTTGTTGATGTTGTTCGGGTCGAGGGCGAACAAGGTCTCCCGTGCTCCGACGTATAAAACCCTCTCGTGGTCAGACAGCGTCAGCATGCTGTAGTTGAACACTCCCTGAACGCTGAACCTCGCCATGCTGTCCAACACATCTGGAGGAAACACACACACAGGCATCGTCACATCACTGATTATACACTCGCTGCAAAGTATCTAGGGTTCCTTCCCACTGATCTGTTGACAGATGACAGAATCAAAGCTGAGAAGAACATTTCACACATTGGTTGACGTCTCGGCTTATTCGCACCAGCGAGCCTCGCCCACTCCACCGCTGCCACCTTTAGCTTGATGTCATCCATTCTGCTCGCTCTGTACACAGTCATCACACACACACATTTATTTACTTTATTGGGATCAGTGTGTCGTCGTAAACTGCTTTCAGACCCACTACTTGTGAGAGCTCCAATCTAACACCATTTACAGTAATCCAACATTGGTGAGAAACTTCAAAACAACCTGTCAAATATACCAGAAAAACGGACTGTAAAAATATCTGAAATGAAATGTTTAAATATGGAAATGAGGCATTATGGGCATTATGCATAAACTGTTCTCCTCAGCTTAGCATTTTTTTTTAAACACAATTATGCCATTTTTGTTCAGTCTAAACGCTCTCATCAGCGTCCTTTCAACAAGCCACATGTATTTTTCAATGGAAAAGCTTTAAAATAAACCCCATGCACCTGCTCTGGACTACAAAGCTGAACAGGAGAACCAGCAGCTAGCTTGTGAATAAAGCATTTAGGAGATAAAACGCAAGATAGCTCCTCCAGGAGTTGGTTGAGAGAAAAACAATTGATGGAATTGATGTATATTAGCCAGGTGGGCAGACACAAGAGTGAAAGGAAATGCTAATGATGAAACATTTGAATGTTTACAACTTGTGGCACTGCCCCCATGTGGCTAAACAAATCAGTTAACCCTCCTATTGCCTTCGTTCCCCCCTCCCCCTTACCTTGGTGTTCGCGGTCAAATTTGACCGGTCCTGTTTTAACTGCTATTACATTAACACAAAAACCATTAATCATTACCACATTTCATTTAACACCCTTTCAAACTGTAAGTATTGTATCAGACTACTGGTATACATGAACAACTGCAGTCAATATACAAAGAACAGACACTGAACATGTATTGTGTGTGCCAGGTGTGATCCATGTGGGGGGATGGGCACATAAGGGGGGAACACATCTAGAGTGTGTGTGTGTGTGTGTGTGTGTGTGTGTGTGTGTGTGTGTGTGTGTGTGTGTGTGTGTGTGTGTGTGTGTGTGTGTGTGTGTGTGTGTGTGTGTTTTATCTGATCCGGATGGTTACTAATTCCTTTTCTTTATGGCGGTCATTTTTGACCGGGAACACCATGGGTATGACTAAATCATCCAAAATTCAATGAAAGTGGTGATCAGCAATTTGATATGTTCAAATGTCTACTGTGAAGGATATCATGAAATCGAATGTAAAACAAAAATAGTTATGATTGATGAAAGTAGTAAATCGCTCAGCTTTGACCTGAAGACAACAGGAGGGTTAATGCACGTTGACGTTTTTGCAAGCAAGCCACTCTAGCTTTATGTATCTATTTTTGCAGATGGTAAACTAACTACATCAGTTTAAGTGGCAAACATATTAAGTTTGAGCCAATTAACACGTCTGCTGATATAGGTTTGACCACCACAGTAAAGTAACATCTTGTTCAATAATTGACATTTTATACTCGATAAGAAACAAAACAACAAATAATGAAGCTGTCAACACAACGTGACTGAAGTTTAAAAAAAAACAGCACTTTTTCAAACTAATTATGTCTTAATGAGTTTGTTGAGACTGCCCACGGTACAGCTTCAAGATGTTATTTAATGATTCCTGCAGAACAGAAAGCTTCCCAAGCTCCGTGTTTACTCTAACAACCTGCAGAAGAAGGCGGGCTGAAATGTTCCAGATCTGCATGTCAGAAGGGAGATAAGGATGTCGTCTATTTACAAAAAAAGCTGTGCAAATAAACAAGAAAGCAATATCGCACTTGCCCTCCCAGCCCTTGTTTTGATGAGCAGTGCAGTGACGTGTGCAGAAACAGACACTTTTAAAAATCTAACTGCAGAGGGAAGGCAGAATCTGGAGTTTTAAAGGTTATTGATGAATACAGATGGAGGCATAATCCAGCATCTGCACAATCACAATCTTTTAAATAATAAAGCAAACTAACGGCTTCGATCGGCAAGTGCTTTGAGTCTTAGAATTAGGTTTTTCATAGAGCCGAGAGTTTGTTTTCGTACACTTCTTCGATAGAAATCCAATTAAGAATGGTAATTTTTGAATTAAGAAAATCCTGTTTCGGATAACAGCCTAAATTGTGTTTTGCCTTAATTGGACTGGAGATTGTTAAAGGACTCCTACATGCATCATTAAGAGGAGAGCAGCTCAATCTGGGCTGTACAGGCTGCACAACAATACAGGGATTTAGAGGCTGACCTTATTGCAAATGGAAAATGAGATGCGACGTGGACAGCATGCGTAAGAAAGCTCATGAATGGTTTAAATCTGCTGGTGTGATTTTTTGAATCTGTGCTGCACATCCTGGTATAGATTGCATTTTAATAAAAGCCTAAATGAGGCTTTTTACTCTGATTGGTCATCACTCACACTGTTAAAAGAATATTAGCCTCCTTGTAAACCCAGTTATTGATCCTGTGATCAAACAGCTGAGTCCATGTGATTGATATTGGGTTTGTCTCACTTGTTGAGGGAGAGCCCGTGTTTTTATTGGGTTGTTTTTCTTATTTTGAAGCTTGCAGAGCGACACGAACAATCTGGAAAAAGATGATCAAAATGTTTTCCCTCCACGCTCCAATCTGCAGGGCTTGTGGAAAAACCAGAGTTGACTTTTCACATTTTTAAAAGATGCACCCACTGAGCTATTCAATCACACACACACACGAATGCAGGGCGCCCAATCACGCACGCACGCACGCACGCACGCACACACACACACACACACACACACACACACACACACACACACACACACACACACACACACACACACACACGCACACAGTTCAAATCCCCTGACTAGCATACAGACAGCTCGCGGAGCGGAGCAGACGAGAAAGGAGACAGAGAAACTGATGGTGTTTAGTTTTCATTATCCACACTTGTAGTGTAGTTCTCCCTCTCCTCTTCTTCCCTCTTTCTTTCTTTATCTGGGCCGAGGAGACAACGGCACATAATGCGATCTCATAACTGCATAAGAATATTCCCTTTTTTGTTTTTTCTAAAGCCTGAATATTTCCATTTCTTTGCCGTTTCCCTGACTGAAAATAGCAGCAGAAATCCGGGGAGGGATCGGCAGGAACCGGTGATTTATGGTGTGACTAAGTGCTCATGTGATGCTGTGGCCTAGTTGGGACTAAGTAGACTTATATACATCGAGCAGGCTCAATGAAGGAGCTGTGTGTGTGTGTGTGCGTGTGTGTGTGTGTGTGTGTGTGTGTGTGTGTGTGTGTGTGTGTGTGTGTGTGTGTGTGTGTGTGTGTGTGTGTGTGTGTGTGTCTTTACGAGAGATACATGAAAAGCAGGGTATAAAGTGAGCTTGTTACTGAAACTTAATTAAAGTCATTCAACCTAAAGCACATCTTGAAAGCTTTTTGCATTTGCTTTCAACTCCTTTTTCAAACAATGTGATGCCATTTATTCCTTATACAAAATACCATCATGGATTTCAAAACATCCCTCACCTGACATTTTTAGACCAAAGATGGCGCTAGCATCAAGACAAACAAAAACATTGGGGAGATATTATGCAGCTAATTTCCAAAAGCCAAGGCAACAAATTAAGGTTTTATTTGTTTATCCTATTTCTTTTATTGAATAGTTATAATTCAATGTTCTGTCCGCCAGACTACCAAACCGACTGGGTATGTAAATTAAGCTTTCTATTTCACATTTAGCAAGTTGAGCCTAACTGCGAAACTTATCAGCTATGACCAACAGCACTCAGATAACATTTATAGAGCTGTATACAAATCATATAAAAACAATATGCGTATTTCTAAGCACTAGCCAATCGAAACACACATGCTAAGTACATAGTGATGTGCATTATTAAGTAAACAAAGCACTCCAATGGAGGACTTACATGTTTTTGAATGTGTTACATCCAGCAAAATCAAATCACAGTCAGTGAAATGTGTTATGCAGTGAGATGTACAGAAGACTGTAAGGAGAGACCTAGAGGAGAGGAGGGAATAAGTAAGCAAAGGAAGGAAGGAAGGAAAGGGGAAGAGTACTGAGATAGTCAGCTTATTATGTGAGGAGCAGCCGTGTATAAACATCGGAGGGTTTGCACGGATGAGGGAGCTTGATGAGAGAGAGAGAGAGAGAGAGAGAGAGAGAGAGAGAGAGAGAGAGAGAGAGAGAGAGAGAGAGAGAGAGAGAGACGGCGTCCCCAGGGGAGAAGTGAGCACATCTGCTGTGTTCCACACAACCGGGCAAGAATACTCCAGAGCTCTCCCACACACACACACACACACACACACACACACACACACACACACACACACACACACACACACACACACACACACACACACACACACACACACACACACACACACACACACACACACACACACACACACACACACACACACACACACACACACACACACACACACACACACACACCGTGCTGAGGTACTTGGCTACACACAAATCGGTGCACGTCTGAACACGCAGAATACACAAGTTTATGGGTAAGCTAAAAGACACATTGCATTTGCACACACACACAGTCCTGAATGGCTCTCCAGGGTACCTGCTCAGAGACTCAAACATCTCTCACCAACAGAGGGAAAGTTTCTCTACCAGTGGCTTGTTTGAAGTGATCAGCGGCTCTCTCATCAAGAGGCAATACGGCACCAGGACTTACCATCTGCCACCACACTGTGGCAGCCCTGAGGCCACCTGCAGAGAGAGAGTGTGTGTGTGTGTGTGTGTGTGTGTGTGTGTGTGTGTGTGTGTGTGTGTGTGTGTGTGTGTGTGTGTGTGTGTGTGTGTGTGTGTGTGACCTAAGTGTGGGTTTCCCTATTATAGACACAAGACCATACACACCTGTGGTTCATGACTATGTATGTGCAAGTGAACAAGTGTTCTTTTTGATAGACAGTGCGAGTCCAAATGTATGTTTATTAACTCCATCTGCAGAGTTGAGATAAATTTGACTTTAGACGTTTGTACAGCTGTGGAGCGTCGAGCGCCAGGAGAACTAAATTACCAAGTAAGAGTCAGTCCCTTGGGGCCCTATTATGCTTCATGGGGATATACCTTTCCTGCAGTGTGTTATATAGATTGTTGATGGTCTGCAAAGGCTTAGCCAGCCAGAAGGAGTCTGCTGTTTTAAGATCCACTCAACCTCCTTTCAATGTGGAATCTTTATAATTCCCTGTTCACAATATTGTGGATAACATATACATTTATTTTGTTGGATATACAGAACTTATGGTGCATTAATATTTGTAGGAGTAGCTACAAACACTGAAGGCTAACAGCCTGTCTAATAATAACCAAATTAAAAATAAATAACAAGAGCCATGAACTGTAAAGCAGAATTGAAGCATATTTATTAGACTTTTAGTAAATATGCAGCACACAGAAAACCTTGTCGTTCCACTGTGTTCTGAAAAACATCAGCTCTGTATTTAGCACATGTCAGACATTTGAAAAACGTTTAAACTGGAGTTGTTTTCCATCAATTCAAGGACCTTCTGAGTGTGTGTGTGTGTGTGTGTGTGTGTGTGTGTGTGTGTGTGTGTGTGTGTGTGTGTGTGTGTGTGTGTGTGTGTGTGTGTGTGTGTGTGTGTGTGTGTGTGTGTGTGTGTGTGTGTGTGTGTGTGTGTGCGTGTGTGTGTGTGTGTGTGTGTGTGTGTGTGTGTGACGGCAGTTTGAGCTAAATTACAAGGCCTTTGATGCTTATAGACAACAGTTTGGGAGCAGAAGAAAAGAGAGAACATAAGCAGAGACGTAATGAGTCAAGCAGATGAGAAGTACAAACAACAGGGCAAATAGAAAGCATGGAGAGAAAGGGAGGAGGGAAAAGATGTAAAACTCAGAGGGCCTGAGCGAGGTCACAGCCACTGAAACAGAAACGATCAGAAATGGCGGCACTACAACACCTCTTCACTGACTGAGATACAAGAGGGTAACACAGACACAGAGACAGGCTTTGGATGTGAGTGGAGGATTGTGTAGGGTAGAAAATAATATATACAATATGTAGTTAACACTACAACCGCCAACGGGTACATTTTACCCGCAGCTGTTTTTTGATTGGAGCCTATGTAACTTTTTTTCAATAAAATATTAAAGTCTCCCGGTACGGTTCCTTATAGATTGAGAGAGAGATAGATAGATACATAGTTATAGATAGATAGATCGATAGATAGATAGATAGAGAGAGAGAGAGGGATAGGCAGATAGATAGTTATAGATAGATCGATAGATAGATTTCTACCTAAACAAAACACAAGTCTAACACCAAGCGTTTAAATCAGCACTGGTAGCGATATTTTATACTTCATGCTATCTCCACAAACTATATCCTATGAAAAGCTGAGATTCCACAGATGCTATTGGTATAAGTTTCATCCCTGTGCGATCAAAACTCACTGTTCTGTATGATAAACAAAAGAACATTTTACCTTGAAAATCAATAGCGGGTAAATTTGACCCGTTGGCGGTTTTAGGTATACAGCGACCTCTGGCGGTTCTAGTGTTAAAGAGACTGGCAATTAAGAAAAACATGTAGTTACAAAAAGGTAGGATGGAGGATGGTTTATTTGTTATACTGTTTTGCCCATATGGGATCTTCTGCTCTCAGAATCCATAACCATGTGTATTTTATTCAAATGACGTCTTATTAAGAACTATTTTAACAATAAAGACAATGAAGATGGTGTTTTTCAAAGTTACCAGATTATTGACCAATAGGAATCTAGTATTGAACCAAGCCTTGTAATAATATGTTTTAAATAATATTTTTAAATATGTATGAAACCCAACCACTTTTCAAACCACGCTCCGTAAAACTCTGAAAAGTTTTTTGAAGCTGCCATTGTATTTGCTGGCATTAGCATTATTAGCATTAGCATTAGCCCCGCGCACCAATGGAGAGAGAATAAAACACAAAACACAAAATAAAACATGGGAGCGGTGGAGTGATGAGGAGGTGTCGGCGTTCTGGCGATTTACTCGGAAGGCTTCAGTAGAAGCTGCTGGGAGTCTCAGCAGCAGCAGAAGAAGAAGTGACGTCAGTGGCTTCATTTGCGTAATCTTCCCTCAGGTTACTTAATCCGGTTTGAACGCGATCGGCTCTTTAGTTCCATGGGGGTACTAAGTGCTGGAAATTTAGTACGGCAAAAATACTTGGTGTGAAAGCGGCTAAAGACAATGAAATATAGTCTTTGTGAATAGTGTAAGTTGACTTCAAAAGTTCCGGGAAAACTAAAAAAAATAACAATGTTTGGAATCGCTGGAAACAAGAAACTCTAATCTTCTTAATATGCATGAATGACTCGAAACACACAGCGACAGATATCACCAGGGAAGCGAACAGTCAGGTATGATTTCAGCAGCTTGTGTATTGAGTGTGTTTAGCTTCTTTAAATGCAGCGAGAAGGACAGAACATGATTGATTTAGTGTCATAAACACGTTTTGAGGCTATGCGAGAAGCTTGTATAATGTGCAAAAATGAACTGGAATCCAAGGCAGCCTGAAGGAATGAAACCCAGCTGTAAGAGCATGTGATTATTTGCAAAGCAGTCAACAACTCTATTAATACTGGTGGCTGTTTGCTCCTGGAACTCCATGATAAGGGTATAATGTGCCTGAGTCCATGTTCACGAGTCTCACATCCCGTCATCTCGCTGTACAAACTGTTCAATTCAATAACAAATTGCCAAGATGTACAAAAGTGGAGCTGTAGTGTACAAAGTAATATCTCTGACATACATGGACAGGTATTTATTTCATTTAAAAAATATACCTTCATCCGTGCACTTGCTGATATATTGATTCAGTGACAAACGAGTTAAAGAGATTAATTTCTTGTGTTGAATAAATCCATAAATATTGGCTAGGGAAGTACAGTTTACACTTAAAAGTGTTACAAATGAATATTTAATTAATATTTAAACAAGGACAGCTTGTTTTGAGTATATTTGGCTTATAAATGTGCTTAAAATCACAGTTTTTCTGCTTATTTCAAGACATTGTTCTCTTTTTTAGCAGCCAGAAATCTTTCCTAATTCAAAATAAAGTTATGGTTTTACTTAAATCCGGAAAAAACCTATGAAAAAAGAAGAATTTACTTTTATTTGTTCTTATAATGAGACATTAGTCACTTTTCTAACACTCGGATATCTTTTCTAATTTAAGGAATTTATTTTTCGTATTTCCAGAATAATAATTTTTGATATCTCACTGTACTGGCAAATTATTACAATAACTTCAAATCTGTATCTACTCAAATCATGTTTTTTTTCTTGTTCTAAGATGTTTTCTGAATTGCAGGAATGTACTGTTTAAGTTTGATATTCTCCTGTGTACCATACATGCTGCAGAATGACAACATATCATCTCTGAGTCCTTGAAAGTGAACCACTGAAGAGTATCTCAGGGTCACGACACAGATTCTCAATCCAGCCCAGCCTAAATCAAACTGCGCCAGAGCAAACACAACTCCAATGTGAAGAGGAGGAGAAGGGGGAGGGGGAGGAGGAGGAGGAGGGAGATGAGGGGGAGGGGGAGAGCGCCTGTTGCTTCACGGCCCACTGCAGAGGTCTCGATCTGGGCCTGCTCTCTGTGATCTGTCCCATCAGCCTCTGGAGTCTGGAGTCCCTCTCTCTCTCTCTCTCTCTCTCTCTCTCTCTCTCTCTCTCTCTCTCTCTCTCTCTCTCTCTCTCTCTATAAAAATACACCCAGCCTCTGCTTATAGCTTCCAACCGCCCAGCCACTCACACACCAAACTATGATTAAAGCCCTATTTTAGGGAGCGCTTTGAAGCAGATGCCGACAGAGAGGCAGAGACAGACAGACAGAGGAGGCTGAGCAGCGCCCACACCGACGCAGCAGACCCTCATAGGAGCAGGTAGCCTCTTTGAAGCAATACAAAAACAACACACAAAGGCACACACACACACACCATCCCACGTGGGGCTTTGTGTGCCGAGCAGATGACAAGTTCACAGGAGAGTCAGGTGTACGACAGAATGAGAGCATGGATACAGAGAGACAAGAAAGAGAGAAGATATACAGAGCTACATCTGCACAAATACCTCCAGTCAGCTGTGGAGTCTCTCCTGTTGTAAATTAAGAATAAAGGAGATTTATGGGATTATTCAACACAAGGAATCCATGTGTTTATCTCACTTGTGACGGAATCAACGTGCCATGAAGAACAATAGCATGAACGCATATATTCTAAGCTGAATAATTAGGCGTCTCTTACAATACCTAAGCCCCTGTTTGCCGGTGACGGAGCGTTTGTGTGTTCTGTGCAGCTCCACAGTTGCAGTTTTTTCACAAACGGTCATGGCAATAGAGCGATACAATTCAGCAGAAATGGGCGAGAGAGATGAAGGGATGGGAGGAGAGGAAGTGGGAAAAGTGGATTAACACAGCAACGGAACAAGTGAGTCAGATGGGGGGATGGTTTTAGGGGGGGGGAGGGTTGGATGATGAAACAGCCTGCCTCAGTGGGGGGTCACCATTGCTGTCTTCAACAAGCAGAACAAATGGAGAGCTGGTTGATGCCACAAGTGAGCTTTTTCCATTCCAGCGTCATGGTTCAGTATGACTGGTACTAGCAGCGCCCCAGCTGGGGAGAGCTAGGCCTTTTCTGTACACACACACACACACACACACACACACACACACACACACACACACACACACACACACACACACACACACACACACACACACACACACACACACACACACACACACACACACACACACACACACACACACACACACACACACACACACACACACACACACACACACACACACACACACACACACACACACACACACAAAGAGAGATAGACGAGAGCCTGTGGAGCTCAATGGGTGCTGCTTGGCACTGGATTTGACAAAAATGACAAGTATGTTGAGATTCAGAGGAAGGGGGAATTCTTCTTCAAGACACTACAAATCTGTAAAGACTATGGAACAAGTCACTGAAACCCAGCATAGAAATGATAGAACACTGGAAATAATGTCAAAAAGACACAACATAATCGAGGTTTACACAAAGCCAGTGCTCGCAGAACACAAATAACCTTTTTTTAATAATATGAGATATCGCCATTGGTAAAGTTCCTTTTTAAAATGTATTGTTAACTAGTGGTCAGTGGCGGACTGGCCATCGGGACCATGAAAAATATGAAAAAATACATATCTACAGGCATGTAATCTATGCATTAAATGTTATTCATTATCTCATTAGGGAAAAACATGTCCTTTGTCTTGTAAATAAATCATGTTCCTGCTCACATAATAAACCATGTGCCTATCCTGTATATCATCAGATATAAAATGTCAAAAATCACCACTTATTCACTGTCTATATATATTTAAGATACATTTTGTACTTATATACTACATAGAATTGCTTTACATTGCTTTGTTCCTGTACTCTGCACAGTGTCTAAATGTAATCTTAACTAATCTAATATTTGAATCTTTTGCAGATGACATTACATTTCCAATTTTGTAAAGAAGCTATATGTAAATGAATCTCTCCGCCTGTGGGATAACTCGTCACTTTTGATTTAGAGATAAGGATCGAGGATGGCAGTGATTTTGAATATAAGGTCACTGCTTGCCCTGCTTCCACAGGAACGTGCTTTAGATGAGAGCGGACTTCGAGTGGCATTTTCATTTTAATCCACATTCCAGCACATCCGCTCAGTGTGACAACGCGGGGCGATGCAGGTCCTGACATCTGGTCCCAGCTGTTAATCTGCAGTGACCAATCAGCACAGGGTCAGGGGATGAGTGACACTCATAGCAGATAAAAAGCGGTGATGAATCTCCTTCCCCCCCCCCCCCCCCCTCCCTCTGCTCCATGTATCCTCCCAGTCACGCACAGCCTCTCTCTGCCTCACTCTCAACCACTCATTATTGTAATTGGAGGGTTTGGGGAGATATGGTGGAGAGAGACTGAAAAAAAAGAAAGGTTGAGAGGGAGAGAGTTTGTGGAGGTCAGAGGCCCGGCCCTTTTCCACTCTCTCCCTCCTCGCTGTTTTTCCTCTATCTTTCTCTCTTTCTAAATCAAGAGGTATGCATTTGGCTTTTCTGTAAAGATGCATGCTCTGCATCAAAGCTGGCGAGGCTTTCAAACAACATATCAAGTTTCCAAGGGCCCTATTTCTCCTGCTCTCTTCACCTCCCTCCAATTTCTTTCTCTTTTCTTTGTTTAACCACAGCTGCTGCTTTTTTTTTTTTCATAGTTTTGGCATACTGGCCTCTGTCATTGGGCTGGGTTAGCTGGAGTGTATGTGTGGTTGTGGGTGTGAGTATAAGCTGGGCATGAGAAAGACACAAAGAGAAAAGGAATGAGAGTAAAAGACAATAAGAAGGGGGAGAGATAGTTCTGTTATCAGCTGATGCATCGTCTGTAGTCAATGGAAAGGGCCAGGTAGAGGGCGTGAAGACTGCTTTAAAACCTATTGGATGCTCCAATCAGCTGTGACCAATTCAGAAAAGAGGACGTTAGGGCAGAGACAGAGTGGGAAAGGTGAAGACAGATAGAAATAGAAATAATAACCTTGTGTTTAAAGGAGAGGGGATGATAATAATCTATGTATGTGATTTTCCCAGTAGGCGTCATCTGACTGAGACTCGAGTCAGTCTTCTGTGTTAAACTAATATAAAAAAGACTGGCACCTCAAGTTTGACTCCATAACTTTTTTGAAAGGAGAACTGACATCTTACAAAAGTTGAATTCACAAGTTATATAAAGAAGAGTTTGCTCTATTCAGATACAACTTTTACAAAAAAAATCATATTTTTTTGCCAGGGTTCCCAAACCTTATTGAACATTTCCTTTCAAGGACTTTTTAATGAATATCCAAAGTCTAATTTCGCTTAAATTCAAAGACACAACACGGCATAGAATACTGATCAATGTTAAATACTGTTGCAGTGACCACTTTGGGAACACACATGCAGACGGTGGAATAAAGAATATTTTCTATATTAAGCAAATTATCTCTATTTTTGACAAAATAATGTAAATTCAAGCACTTTTTATGATCCGCGGCTTAAAAAGAAGGACTCAGTTTTCCCCTCTTGGACTCAAAAACATACAAGATTATAAGGGCGCATGATTTTCTGACTGCTATAGTAACGTATAAATTGTCAGCCTTTCTTGGTTTAAAAAACATCATCTGGCACAGCTTTGCACGAGGAACAATCTGAATGGTAGTCATGTGTAACGTCATTTATTTTGGTTAAATCCTCACTCACTGTCCATGTGTTATTTACATACTCCTCTTTTAAAAGCACAACAGGGCCTCTTTAAATAATACAAATGTGGGTAAACATGCAGCTCAAGTAGTCCTTAACTAATGTACCATTTAGTCCGGTCTAAATGACGTTTGCTTAACACGACAATGCCCAGCTGCTGTAGATAATGTAAGTATTTGGACATTTGGAGTGCCACGGACAGGATTATCCATCATGCCAGAAAGCATTAATATGGACTCAAATATTTTTGTTTTCTTGTCTCGTTAAAGGTGGGGTAGGTCATTTTGGAGAAACCGGCTCGAGTGCGCCAGAATTTGAAAATACACAACCGGAAAAAATCTGCCACTTCCTCACAGAGCCCCTCCTCCAACACACACGAACGCGCACATGACCAATGAGGGCACGAGATAAGTGTGTGCACAGATGGAAGGCTGACAGGCAGGTAGGCCATCCAGTTACTTTAGCCGGGCCGGCTCAGATGATTGGTCGTGCTTTTTACAGAACTACAGCTTCCAGAGATGACATTTTTTTATGGATTTTTGTCAAAGCACTTCAGATATTCATTGCTATCGGGATGTTAAGAGCATTCCATGGAATATAACAAAAAGTGTATCTCGAGCCGGTTTCTCAAACTTACCTACCCCACCTTTAAGGGATTTGTTTCCACCAAAATAACATTGTCACAACATCACCCATCCTAAACATTCCGTTTAATGTTTGCATGAGAAGACCTTTAGCAGAAACATGATCGAGGAAAAACTTTCAATTATGAGCATGAATATGAAAAGCAAACCGCATAACAGTGAAAAATAACTCCCGGTCCATGCGTGGTGTCCGTGATTAGACAAGTATGTAAATCTACAGCACTCATTAGCGGCCCTATGAGGGCCATAAATAATGTGTGTACATAAAACGTCTCATTAGGAGCCAACTGTGATTTCTTCTTTTAATGTTTTGCCATCCAGTAATGTGGCGTGTGCGAGGCGAGGAATGAAAGCCTAACATTCAAAATGTCACACTGTGACTTTTAAAGAATAAAAGAAGAAGAAGAAGAAGAGGTGAACAGAGAGGATGTTTTTGTTTCTTCTGCTGCAACCTCATGTAAGCCTTGTGTAATTGCTGGGCGGGGTAGTGTGTGTGTGTGTGTGTGTGTGTGTGTGTGTGTGTGTCTGTGTGTACATATTATCTCGTCAACCATCTCTGCCACACCATAACACACCCTATTCAAACACACACACACGTGCACACACACATTTCTTGCGCTGCCCCGTGCTCCAAATCCCTCAGACTGCCAGCCTAAGCAATACACACACACTCACACACACAAAGGGGGATTAGATAGACAGCCATGCAACTACACACACACACACACACACACACACACACACACACACACACACACACACACACACACACACACACACACACACACACACACACACACACACACACACACACACACACACACACACACACACACACACACACACACACACACACACACACACACACACACACACTCTCTCTCACACAAACACACACGCCCTTTATGCCCCCATTTTTTCTCTCATTTTGGTTTTGCATTGCTTGTCTTCTTGTCTCTGTCTTGCATACTCACACTGCATGCAAACAGCAACACACACGTAAATGTTGAATCTGTGTGTATATGCAAAATAAAGCACAGGGTGAACGGCCTGCGAAGTGTGTGTGTGTGTTTCTCTTTCTGTTCCTCTACTTTCTGTCCTTTTAAGGCGGTTAGTGACTGCCCTCTTTCTCTCTCTTGCTTTCCTTCCATTATATAGCTCCCCTCTCTCCTCTCATTCCTCCCCCCTCCAACCCCCCCCCCCCCCCCCCACACACCACTCTCTTTCTGCAGCTTTGTTTTTCCATTTCGTCTCCCTCCTATCTCCTCCTCAGCACCGAGGCGAGAGCCCATCCATATAAGTAGTTTCTAGCCAGTATTGAGCCTGAAAATCTCATTTTTATCCAACCCAGTGGAGAAATCTGTCAACGGGTAAGATCATCCCACTTGTTTCCAATGCAAATCAATTTACATCAAGATTCTTTATGCACTCAAGTGCCGCGCTGGAATCAAGTGTGAGGGAAGTGACGCCACCCTCCTCCCGTGTTTCATGACACGGCTTTTATGTTAGGAGGACATTTATGACAAAGAAGTTGAAGCTGCACTAGAAACGAGGGCAGTTATCTGGTCTCTACAGGCAGATTTATTCAACAGCTTATGCATTAAAATATTTAGAATTTAGAATTTTTCTGAGTGCCTTTTTGCTTCTTCCTTATAAGAGCATGTGCTGTCCTCGATTGCCTTGTCTGGCGTGCAACAGTTTTCTGGCCAAAGTGCGGCTGTCTGCCAACACTGGCTCTGCTGTCACACTGGAGCAATTCCCCACAGAGTATCGACGCCCTATCGATTGTTTTTACCCCCATCCTCAGCCCTCATCACAACACCAGTGACGACTGCAGCATCGAGGGATGAAAGGGACGCTGTACGGGAAATAAAAGGAGAAAGGGGGGATGCGTGGTAGCTGCATGAGAAAGCTACATTTGAAATATCTCCACACCCCACCAGCCGCCTTTCTCCTCAAGAGCGGCTGAAATGTGAGCTCTTTGTGAAAACGCCATAAGAGCATTTCGAGTTCACACATTGAGCCGCGACGAACAAAGCAAAAGAAAAGGGGGGGGGCGGGATAAAAGGCAAACAGAAAGGGCAGGGAGAGGAGAGGTAGATATGGCATGAAAGGGGGTATAGGTGGTACAGAGAGGTGAGGAAATATATCTGTATCCTCATATTTTCCCCTCTCTTTATAGTATTTCCCTAATCCCCAGGAGAGAGAATGCAACACTTCCCTTTTGAAGGATTTAAAAAAAAAAAAGCGTATTCCTTAGCTTGCAACAATTGGCATTGTTCAGTGAAGAAAGTCGGGCCCGGCTGCAGAGGAGGCTGAGATAAAGAGTGCAAAGGCAGCTGAGCACCAGGATTAGACTGATGTATTGTTTCACCAGGGGTCGATTACGGCCTCTTTACAGAGATCCAAAAGCATCCACCTCTGAGATGTAATGGAAAATCCTGCCTGGTTGTTTGTAATGGAATACATTTCTGCAATTACTGGTTTTGTATCAGATTTCGGAGCAGATAAATCGTTTCAGGACGAACTTAAAAGGATCATACCAACATCTGTAAATCCATTAAATCCGTCTTTAGGGGTTGGATTCGGCCGCAGGAAGGAAAGTAAATCTAGATACATTTTTTGTGTCAGATTCAACTTTGGTGGACATGCACATTCTGATGTTTTGATAGCACTGATCTTAAAGACAACAGAAAGCCTGCTGATCGCACATCTGATTTTAAGCGTTATCACCTGATTTATAGGCGTTTTCGTTCTTATTGCTGCTTTCAGAATACGTCATATTGGCCAAATTGGCTAAAATAACTACAACCAAAAGTATTTCTTTAAGTCTGGCATTCACTGCAAAGTTTCAGTGCCCCCTGAGCTCTAACCCCTCGAAAAGTCAGCATTACTCTGCTCACTCACCCTGGTATCGAACAGTCTTGCGTGGGATTGGGTTCCAGTTGAGACCAAGAGACTTCTCCCATCCAACCAGAAACACCAGGAGCAAGACCTTCGTCCCGCCCGTGGCTCCCATATCGGCTCCTATTGGTCGAGACTGCCTCTGAGTGACGGATGCAGGGGTCAATCGGCTGATCGGAGGGACTCGAGAGGGAGAGCAGCTCCTGGCAGCCTGCCGAGAGAAAGAAAAATCAACATCACATGAGCTGGAAGCACGAGTCACCTCTTTTATTGGCCTGCTTGTCTATCAGACAATTTCCTCAGTGTTTACAACTTTCCAATCAGAAAGCCACACCGGACTGTTCACACATTCAAGCTGCTCCCAAAGATAAACGTCTTCTTTTAAAAACATGGAGTATAAAATGTAACATTGTCACCAAAAACAACAAACAGAATTGAGTTATGCAAATCATTAAAGCCAACAAGGACACGGCAGTAATCAGTGAATACGCCTCAAGAGAACAACATTTGAATGACTTTAGGTCTGGAAGGATTCCTCTGTCCATCCCTCCCTCTCTATATAATAATCCAGCTATTGCTACTCAAAAGGTTCAGGAAAATAGCTTATCACTGCCCTCCTGTCAGGACGAACCGGCTGCATTATATTAAACTGGGTTATCAAAGTTAATTGGCGCTGGCAATGCATCAGACGCCAATGTGTCGGGGAAGGAATGTCGAGGCAAGGACAATCCAGTGTTGTAAATGAATTGGTTTATACCTAATGAACTTGTCAAGAGCGCGGCCACAGAGCGACATCAGTGGAAAGGATGATGGACTTGTTACACTGCTGCAGGCGAGACAGATGCACGGGGCCAGAGGGCGGATCGATATTAAAGGGGTCCTAATATGCTAATGTTTATGTTTCTAATTGCTGTTTACATGCTTTAATGTTCAAAAAGTGCTTTATTTATCTGCTCTGATTGGTTAGCTGGCCTACTCTGTTGTAATTGGTCAACCGCTTAGAGATGTCCCGCCTCTTAGTCCCACATCACGTCCATTTTGTTTTGCCAATAAAAGAGTAAGTAGAGTCCAACAAACGGGTCAAGTGGAGGCGTTTCAGGAAGGGGGGGAGTCTAAAAATACTTCATTACAAGTCCTGAGTACAACATGTTACTTTAGTCATTGTAAACAAATGATTATCAGCTAAATGTACGTGACGTATACAAAATAACTTATTATGCTAAATGGCTCTTTTAATACTTTTGTGTTATGGTAGTTTGTATAACTTACAAATACAAGTGTTTTCAAGTTGTTATTTGTCCTTGTGGAGCATAGTTTGGACATGTGTTGTACGACTGAATAGATTAGCTAAATAAAATGATATGTAATGTAATTAGTAATTTATGTGACACCAAGTAAACAATTGTTACTATATTGGTCAGATACATGAAGTGAGTCAAAACACAATATGTCCTTTTGAGCATTAGAGGAGTTACAGTATAAAGTACTCAAATTAAACTTTAGTACAGTAGTTAAGTATATTTACGTGCTAACTGTACCGAGATGCAACAGATGACACACTGTCATGTTCGTTTGACGCGTGTGAGGACCTGCAGGCACTTCAGATGTAACGGTGTCACATCGTCATTAATAATGAACTCAGTGACATCCATTAGTGCCATAGATGTGTTGAATCAAGATGAAACATGTCACTAATTAAAAAATCAACCGTGAGCAGCTTTATATAAATTAATTTAGCAGAGTGTTTAGGTGTGAAAATAACCTTTTTAATAATTGTTTTAATAACATTGGACTGCTGCCATTAGTAGACAAACCTCCATTTCCAACGATGCCAAATAGGAGATTACGCAGCTTTGAAAGACATAACATGTTCTGATTGTTTATATATAAATCTGCTAGTGCATAATTGTATTCATTCAAAAAATGTAGACTGATTTCAGAGTTAGAGGATCAAAGCAAATCCATACAAATGATAAATGACCTGTTTTATTTGACCGAGTTGTGAGATATTCTTAGGCAATGTTTTGAAGCTATAAAATGTGTTTCAATGGAATTTGTTTGTGTTGTTCGCAGCAGTGTAAAAACATCTTAAGGCTTCGGTATGCCTTAATGAACCTTGCGATGTGATGGATTGTTAGTTTCTATTCAGCATCCTCAAATTCCATCACTACCTCCTCCTGACAGCTTGTACAAATGCACATCAGATTTTATCCTTGAAGGCATTCATGGTGTTAAAGTTGCAAAATGGTACCCGAAAAATGGCCGATATCTGTGAATATTGGTTATCAGATTGTCTGTTTTTAAAAGGTTACAGAAATCGTCATGAGCGGGTGGACGACGTGATTTGGGCGTTAGAAATTGGGTGTCAGACCCTGTTCAATAATCTGATAAACGCCATGTTTGAAGCCCACCTTATCGACTAAACACTGTGTCCCACATAGGGTCCTTTTTCCTCAGTATCTCCAGCCAGGTTTTTTTTTTTAGTAACTGGAAGGGAAACGGTTTCGTTTAAATGTCATTTTTAAACGCTGCGAGCACCACAAGAAAATTAATGTTCACTTTTTCAAATGGCAAACACATCTCGGAGAGGGATATAAGGAGGACATAAAACCAACACCTATCAGCATGGCTAGATATAACTGGGAGTAGTAAAATGGAAAATGTTATTTGTTTTTGTATTATGGGTGAGATGACCCCTTTTATTTTAATGTAAGGTGACCTTCAGTAACTCACTGACCACAATCTAAAGGAAGTCTAATGACTCTGACCTTAATACTGAACTAAAACCACGGTACACACAAACAAATATCTTTCTTAATGTTTGTATTCTCACAAGGACCAGTTACCCTCTTAATTGGAATATAAAGGTGCAACAACGCACACACACACACATTGGAGAACGCATCCATTGACTATTAAACAGGCACAAAATGTCAACTATATTTACTCAAACCTGACACAGACAGAAAACACCTCTCTACATGTAGCACATTGTACATCTCCTACTTTCTCTCCCTCATATTCCCACAAGTGAATATTTAATTCCAGTTCTTGCACTTGACCTATTTGAGGATTGGCAGGGGAGGTAATTGAGATTTGAAGATGTGTGTGTGCCCACGTCCAGCAAATATGACTGTTATTGATTACACGTTTGAAGGAAAATCAGACCCCCACCCCCCCCCCCCCCCCCCCCAGATCAGATCATAGCGTGGTGCTGTTCAATGAGCGTGCTTAAACGCTGGGCTTGGGAGAAGGCTCTTCAAGCCTCGCAGTGTCGTCAACCAGCTTTATTGGATCGATGCTGGAGGCCCTCGCCGGCCAACGCTTCAGTGAGCTAAGATTGAGATGGAGATTGAAAGGAGGGGAGGGAGGGATGAAATAATTTAAAGGGAGACTTATGGAGAAATAATACAAAAAACACGTTGCGCTGAGAGGTTACCAAGTGGAGTGCGCATCCTGAAGGCCGGATTAAGTGGAGAGGCAGCGTGTAAACACTTCAGGGGAGGATGAGGAGGAAGAGGGAAGTGAAGGAGATGCAAGGCTCGTGACTGAGAAAATCCTCAGTGCACACCTCTCTGTTGTTTCCTCTCTTTGCTGCCTCTCGCTGCTTTTCTTTAATTCAATCTCCCTCTCTTTCCCCTTCTCTGACAGTCACCAGCAGAACAACGATATCTTTCCAAAAGCATTGAACCATATATTGATTTTCAAATGTAGAACATAATGGTATCATCATCTGCTTTCTGTCTGTCAAGGACGTTGCCTTTTCAGCTATTGTAAGTTGAAAACGTTGGTATTGATAGAGATATGCGAGACTCTCAAGGGACTGCTGCAACCTGCAAGGTCACATGACACTGGAGTACTCGTGTGGACTTGTTTGCTTGTGTACTTGTTCTGTATAATGGGCTTCATAGTAACAAAGCTGTTAACAGTAGTGCCTTTACAGATGCTTTCGCTGCAGGTCTTAGCATCAGATTTCACCTGCTGTTAGCGCCGCTGCAACACAAGATCACAAGGATCGATTCAATATCAAATTACACTTTCCGTACTGCTGTTGCATTATCACAGTATTCTTTAAGGGGCCCTTTTATGCACATTTCCAGGTTCATATCAGTATGTAGTGTCTCTACTGGGACATGTCTCCATGCTTTAATGTTCACAAAGCTCTTTATTTTCCTCATACTGCCTGTGCTGCAGCACCTCTTTTCACCCTCTGTCTGAAACCAGAGCCCAGTCTGCTCTGATTGGTTAACTGACCGGCTCTGTTGCGATTGGTCAACTGCTAAGAGATGTCCCACCCCTTAGCCTATCATGTAGTTGGAGCTCTAGAGGACCGCAGTGACGCGTCCTAAAACCCGGAAGTAAACTTCTTCCAATCATAAATCTATCGATTAGATTTATGATTTGAAAATTATAAAAGTATGGTAGACATGTGGAGATTATCCGGCTGAACAAAACGTGATCCGTCTCTTAAATGTGTGTCAACCACAGACCTTATTTCGAGCTATTTTCCAAAATCCAATGGAGAAATAGCATTGCGTTTTTGTCGAAGGAACCGGAAGAAGTTTACTTCCGGGTTTTAGGACGCGTCACTGCGGCTCTCTATAGATGCGCGAGTGTTACATAGTGATGTTTGGAAGTAGACAAAGGAGTCCAATGGAGGCGTTGTACATATTTACAAGCACACACACCTTTATAAACACACTACAGGAAAGGGAAAACCCCCAAAAGCAAAACAGTGTGCTTATTTTCATTATTGTCCACATTTTCAAATCTCCTAATGTGGTCCAGTGGTGGAAGAAGTACACACATAATCTACTATCCTTCACTTTAATTCTAAAGTACAATATAAAAAGCACTTGATTGCAAGTGAGAGCATCGATTCGAATTTGCTCTTGAGTAGAAACCATTTCAAAAGCAGCAGAGGCGTTTTCTTCCCTTCATCGTGATTCATTTAGCCGCTGTGATAGCGTGCAGCGGGGGATTCCATGCAGTGCCAATACAGCCAATTGAGCCATCCACCATAGAGCAATAACAATAAGCTGCAGATGATCTAGCAGCAGTATTGTTTTGTGCTCAATGTTGTTGACTACTTCTCTTCACTTGTCACCACAGCGCTGCTAGGGGGACTCTACTCTTTTTCTGACTCGTATGATGCCGCGTTGTGTCGTAAGAGAGGCGAGACGCAGCCTGGATTTCCCCCGTCGACCAAATGAACTCACTTGCTCCGCCTCTCACCGCGGCCTCTTTCAGGTCCTGCGGTGTCGCATAACTCTGCAGGCGGTATCAAATCATCCTTTAGCTGCTGCTGGTGTTGTTGTTGAGCCCGGTTCAGCTAATGAGCTGAGACTCGGCAGCCTAATAATATCAGTCAGCGCTCCACGACAGCGAGCTCATTAAAACATAAGGAGAAATAGGCCACATGTTCTGATTAGCTTTCTGAGCTCCTGTGTGTGCTTTGGCTGTGCTTTTTCTGTCATTGTAAGTGTAGGTGCCTGAGTGTGTGTGTTTTTTGTCAGAGTGTATTGGGAGGTAAAATGATTCCCTGTGGGGAGAAGCAAACCAGGGTCATTTCTTGGAAGGGAGCGGATGTTTGGGGAGGAAACAAGAGCGTTTTCCAACCCCCAACCGTCTGCCCTCTGTTCCTCATTGCTTTAAGTCTTTGCTTTCAGTTGTCCTCTTCCTGCCCTTCATTTCCCCTCCTATGCTATTTTGGCAACCTTTTCACACACACACACACACACACACACACACACACACACACACACACACACACACACACACACACACACACACACACACACACACACACACACACACACACACACACACACACACACACACACACACACACACACACACACACACACACACACACACACACACACACACACACACACACACACACACACACACACACCAGCTGATTTGTAGTCCTTCCAGGCATTGTTTGACTTTTAACCCCGACCTCTGACCCTTTTGTGGGATGGAGAGATAGGGCGATCACCTTCCGCCCTCCACTCCACTCTGACTATCACACTGGAACAGAATGAATGTCCATTAACCCGTAACTCCCCCCCCCCCCCCCACACACACACACACACACACACACACACACACACACACACACACACACACACACACACACACTTATGGACTAAAGCACTGCTCCCCTTCACCTCCCCCCTCCTCTGCAAAACAAACATAGCATCTACCGTCAGCTCTCTTCCTTCCTTCCTTCCTTCCTTCCTTCCTGCAAACCCCGCCCCCTCCCCTTTCCCTCCACCTTTTATTGCTCCGGGAGCATTGGAAAACACACACACACACACACACACACACACACACACACACACGCGCACACACACACACACACACACACACACACACACACACACACACACACACACACACACACACACACACACACACACACACACACACACACACACACACACACACACACACACACACACACACACACACACACACACACACACACACACACACACACACACACACACACACACACACACACACACACACACACACACACACACACACTAAACAGAATAAACTGGATCAAACGATTTCACACCTCGTGAACGGAGGGCTTTGTACCGCTCACTTTGAAATCATCATGGTGGGAGGTTGGAGCAGCATGGGTGCATAAATGGTTGGAAATGTACAAGCCATAATTCTGAAGATAGGTTTTTAACATTATATTTAACATCATTCATTTGAAAACATTTTTTAAAAAGTACATTCCCAACATACGTACTTATACTGAAAGCGTTTAAGAGCAATGAGAGCATCAGGGGACAATGGAACTCACTACTAGTCAAACAACTTATTATTACTTATTCCTTGTTATAAGAGTGTATAGAATATAAATTATATAGCTGTTATCTGTAAAAAATATATCCTATAAACTATTTACGGATTTTTTGTTTGAACAGTATCCTTACATTACATGTCACTTGTTAGACGCTTGTATCCAAAGCGACTTACATACTGATCCCAACACCAAAGCACAACCCACTGCACCACTCGCCTCCTGTGGCGATAGAGGCCCTATCTCTAGCAGAAAAGCCTGATCTGATAGTGTGATGGTATATTGCTGCCATCAATAAGGGAGGCTTTACAGGCTGGGGGGGCAGGGGGGGTCACAGGAGGATGAGTTTATTTTGTGCCATGTTTCAGCGTTTTCAAGTTAACCAAAAAATGACATTTTCCCAAACATAAGGAATAATGGCCAAATGATAATCTTGTAACCCGAGTTCACATCCTGGTGGTTGCAAATGTTGTCTGAGAGTTTCTGAACACCCCAGTCAGCCTTGGAAGAAGATTTATCATATGATAATTTCACCAATTTAGACACATTTTATACGGCGGAAATGTTTTGATCAGAGATCACAGGTCCCTCCAGAACGGGCTCAGTAATTTAAATCCAAGCACACATGCTGTATGTCGCTCCCTATGACAGCATAAGCTAAAGCTCTGGAATATAAATGTACAAATAAAAAACGGCTAGGCTTGAGACGACGCATTGAAAAAGAGATTTCAAGGTTCCGGGTTTTTGTCGGGAGAAAAATGGCCGTGGAAACAGAGTTAAAAAATATCATGTTAAAGAGCAAAATGTGTGATTCGTGGGATGAGGGAACTCAGGAAGGGCTTTTTTCTTTATTATGTATTTTAAATGATCATACAATAGTGCCGAGCCGTGCATTCAACAGCCCTTTATTGCACTGATTAGTAATTTTCTGTCCATGAAAGATGAACATCAGAGAGCTAATGGAGCAGACATGGACTCTCCATTGAGGGTAAACACATGCAAACACCCACGCAGCACACTGAGCATCTGAGAGTCTGTGTACAAAGACACAGGTGGACACTTAAAGCAGGTAGAGTGTGTGTGAGAGTCTGCTCCTTCAGCGCAATAACAAGCCTGAGTGAGCTTGCATATAAGTGACAGCATCCACTGGCGTATGTGTGAATATAGATGTGAAGAAATGGGCGTGAGGAGTCTTTTTGTTGACCGGCTGTGTGTGGATGCTTTGCCAGCAGGGTGTTTTTATGTTGCGCAGATGAAAGGCCGACAATCAAAGCTGGGTTTGATCAGCTGCATGCATGTGTGTATGAATACATGAGGATGAATGCAAAACAAGTTGCGTGTAATACCCCTTTAAAATGTTTGGCATCAGTGCGTGGGCCACCCATCACATTTCATGCACTCAAGCACATGATTTCCCTTATTTGCACACAATTAATGATTTTGCTAACCAGCGGCGGGGCATTACGCAATTCAGGCTAATGTCATTGACTTTCCTTTCACACGGTGATTGGAATTCACCTCCCATCCTAATTACCTGAAACTGAGGCGGAACGGAGCACCGCGTTCGACTTTAAACAACCTATTTCCACTTGATGGAAATGTCAAAGAAAAAGAAAACTCCCATGAGAGTTTGCAATGTAACATCTTTGCCGACTCGCCCACGCTACCGCCTCCCCCCCACCAGCACCCTGCTCTTTCATGTCCCTCCCCTGGGAGATTGTGCAGACTTCCAAATCTCCATCGCTCCTTTCATCTCTACTGTAACTCCCCCCCCCCCCCCCCCCACGGCCTTGTCCGTAACACGCTTGGCTGGTCAGGCGTGGTCGGCTTATAATTCTTTGATCGCTGCTCTGATCTCCTCCATCAGTGCCAGGGGCTCCAGCTGATTACAGATGAAATGGATCTTATTTGGACTGAAGCTCCGGGCCAAACACCTGCTCTGACCCGCGGAGCTGATAGAAGAGGAGGAGGAGGAGGAGAAGAGATGAGACCAGATAGACTGAAGACCAGCTAATCGGACACTGAGACCACCTGAGCCTTTGGTCTGTGGTGGAGAATTCTTACTCCAAACTATTGATATCTCAGTACTAACTTTCAACGACCCTATTTGATATGTTGCAATACCACTGCTCATGTGCAATATACTCTTTATTTTTCGAAACATGTATTAAAGAGGCCCTATTATGCTTCTTGGGGGCTTCCCTTTTCCTGTAGTGTGTCATATAGGTGCATGTAAATGGTCTGCAAAGGCTAAAATCCCTGTGTTACCTATTAGCTAGCTCTCCAACACATTGTACTTGATAGGCTAAGAGGAGGAGCATCTCGGAGGCGTGTGGCACAGTGGGTTAGTGCGTTGGTGATCCGATCAGCGGCTCATAGGTTCAAGCCCCAGTGCAGTCAGCATGTCGTTGTGTCCCTGAGACACTTCACCCCAAATTGCTCCTGCGGGGGTTGTCCACAGTATTGAGTATGTAAGTCGCTTTGGATAAAAGAATCTAACAAGTAATGTAATCTCTAAGCAGTTGTAGAAGAATATGTGTTTGCTGGTCTTTTTATTTAATATGTAACTCTACGCTTTTTCCATTTGCCTTTCATCTGCACTCTACCTTTGTTTTTGGAACGCAGTACATTTCCGTGCTGCAGTACGAATAAAAGTTTTCTGAATTTGTCCAATGTTGGTGCAGAAACCAAGCATATTCCCAAGATAAAATATAAACATATCATTTCTTTTCCAAGTTTGTATTGCTTCTGATCAAATATCAAAGCTGCACACATGAATATTTGATATCAACGAGGGGTTAAAATGGATGGTTGTAATTTGAAAGAGAGTTCACAGAGAATTATCACAGACTCTGCAGATGTTTCTAATCATTGGTTTTCAACACTTGGCCCAGGAGGGCCATGGTTTTAATTCAAGCCGTTCACTACAGCAGCACTCAGTGTGTCAGCCTCTGGTGAAAGGTGATCATCAGTAACATGAGATGATCTCCACTCTGATTGAAAAACCTCTAATATGTTATATTGTCCCATTTAGTTTGTCATATTAATAAAAAAGAAAGGCAATGTAATCTTCTTGAACCAGCTAAAGTAGGATGGCAACAGAAGAAATGCTACAAAAATGGAGTTAAGGAAAATGAACCACATGACTCTAAACTGGATGATATAGAATGATTTAAATAAATAAATTCAAAATATTTCAACAAACTGTTAAACTATGTGTCAAGCTTGTCCTTTCAACTAAAATAATAGATACATCATTCAACAACCTTACATGATCAAGACGTAAAAATATCATGAAGATTGATTTTCTCCCAATACCCCAGCTGTGCTTTGATTTCATTAATAAGTAAGTAGTCGTTTGTTTTGGCTAATTACAAGGGGTATGTATAGAAAAGGGAATGAGAATACTTTCATACCACAAAGAGAATCACTATCTGGCTACCTTTACCAGATTTCTCTTAATCCTTTAACCTGATTGTAGAAACCAGGTTTACTAGAGATGTTAGAAATAAGATTACCTCAGTAAGCGTACATTAACCAGGTTATAGGCAGACACACTGTCTGTGTTTTCCTCTCCCTCTGTGTGTCTATCCGGGTCTCCCTCTCCCTTTTTTCTTGTGGTTCGACCTTGTGCTGTCAGCACAGCGTATGTTGTGTCTGATGTGCACACGTGAGGGCGGGGAGAAATGGTGAAACCCTGTGTGCAGGCCCAGGGGATGCTGGGATGGCGCTCTGACCTTTCACAGAGTGTGTGTGTGTGCTTCTTTATAATCACCGGTCTATCAGCCTCACACACACACACGAGTTATATTCTCACTAAAACGTTTTTTTTGGTGCATTGTTACTGAATATAACTGCTGTACTACCACACATTCATATGTATGCATGTGTTCAAACTCACCCATATTTAATTTGGATCAAACACAAAACATAAAAGACAGGCTTCATTATATACACGCCCTCACACACACCCACACATCTCTAGTCTTATCCCTCACATATGTTCAAGCTGCTCCTCACACATCAGCTCACTAATCAAATCACTCCGGCAAATATGCTCCCCCCCCCCCCCCCCCCCCCCCCGGCCACATTCAGACAAACAAAAAACTGACAAAGTTTCTCTGTTGTATATCAAAGCTCATTAAAAAGCATTCACCGCTGTACGATTTAGCGGCGTAATCATCTCTGAATAATAGAAATGGCCTTATTGATGCCTGCGGGCAACCGACGTCTCATTTCGGAACAACAACCGCTGGGCGTGTGAATGCAGAACTCCGCGACACACACACTCCCACGCACACACACCGTCTCACTCTGGTTTCTCTCCGACTGCCAGTCTGTGAAACAATCGCAGTGTATTCCGGCTTAGGGAGACTGCCTATGCTCCTCGGGGGGCTAATTGTCCGGTGGCGTTGTTTCGCTTTACCTCCCACTCTCCATGTCCTCTCCCTTCTCTTCAGCGCCCGTCTTTGTGCTTTTCTTTTCTGGGGAAGAGTTCAGGAGTTCACGCTGAGCCCAGAGCCCTGGATCCCAGTGAGGTGCCACGGGGCAGAAAGGTTACACCTAGCTGGACTCCTATAGAAACAGCCCACACACCTTACGGGCGGTGGGGGGGAGGATACCTGAGAGAGAGATTAATAGAATGATAGCGTATAGGGTAGAAACAGCATTGAAAGGTGGAGAGACGACTGATAGGTTAAAGTGACTTTGTTAAGGTCATGCTTTCATGTAAAAAGTTTGTACTTAAAGTCATTTTTTTATACGTCAAAGTTTTGCAGCTTTCCAAGGAGGCTTGCCGTATTTGGAAGTTGGTTTATACTGTAGTGTCATGTTCTCTGTATGTACAGTAAGAGGGTAATGTAGCCACCGTGTTGTGACCCATTTATTTGTGGACTACGTTTTGGAAGTTTGTGTTTGGCGTTTTGACGATAGCTATCTTCTTTTTCTGGAACCAAAAGTGACAGGCTTTCCAAATGTTGATATTAACTTTCATGAAGTTAAAAGGTTCAAGTTTCAAGACCTACAAATGGACAGCATCCATTGGATAACAATGTGTGCTCGAGAGTTGTCAATCACAAGGTAGCCCCACCATAAGCAGTACCCCGCTTTATGGAGAGGGTAAATGGTCAGTATTTATATTTTCCAGTCTGTAAAACCCATAAACCACCTTTTACATATCAAAGTCAGCTTTCACACCCATTCATCGATGCGGCTTTCACACCAGCGCTTTTCCCATTCTAGGTCCGTGCTAGAGCTTTTCTGGTTCAGCTCCGGTTTCCCTTTTTCTGCTCCCGCTTTGTTCACACCGCCCAGAGCCGGGGCGGTACTGCGTCATGGCCTCATCGTTTGCGTCATGACGTAACCGTTTACGTGCCTGCTTCATAAAAGCCAAACCGTGCGGAAATCCCTCACATCGACAACAATGGCCGATTGTATTGAAGCGCTGTTCGCTTTGGTTATGCTCTTACGAAACGAAATGGAAGGCATGGGACGACTTTATAAACATCACGTGCGAAATTCAAGACTTCTTTGCGGTCTTCAGGAGATTGATCCCGCCCATGCCCCTGCCCCCGCCTTGACGTAAGAGAGACGTAAGCGGCACCGCCTCTTAGCTCAGGAATCTTGCTTGCTAGACGGACAATTTTTGAGAGCTGGAAACGAACCGGATTCCGGAGCTAAGAGGCGGCGCCGCTGCGGTGTGAACAGAAAAAACTGTACTTTTCAGGCTCTAGCTCCGAGCCGGCCCTGAAATCGCGTTGGTGTGAAAGGGGCAATAGAGGAAGAGGCTGCCATACAAGGTGGCACCTGCTTAGGGAAACTTGCATTCACACACAATTGGCCATGCAATCCAGAGCACATTGGTGTTGAGTATCCCGCCCAAAGATACATGTTGTCTGCAGTGGCTTTGGTCAAACCCCCAAACGTCCTATTGGTAGGCGACCACACAAACTCACAACGACAGTGCCCCCACCAAAACAACATTATTTGATTGTCTACTTAATCCTAAATGTAACCATCATTTGCAAAATCATTCTGTATTGAAGAAGACTTGACACTAGCAATTGCGACCATAAACTCTTAAGTGAAATATCTACTGAGGTGACAACTGGAATGACAAGTAGGTTCATTTTCTCATAGACTTCTATGAAATCTGACTTTCCATTAGAAAATAATGCAGGTTTTAGACCGTACCACATTTGCTTCACCATTACGGCTCGGAAATTGCTGTTTAGTCCAAACATAGCCTATATGGCCACAACCCATCCCAAACAGTGGAAGGTTCATATAAACACTCATTGTGATGCAACAGCACTGAGCTCTGCAATCTTGCTACGACACCGTTACCTGCTCTCAGCACATTTAACTCCTTCCCCCTCCTGCCCGCCTGCTGTATTAGCATTTAGATTTATCTGAGTTTAGACTGTTTCTAAGAATATGTGTTCAAGGGTAATCAGAAGTTTTTGCATCTCAGGCTCTGCTGTGGGACTTGTGAGCTCAGGGACGGACGCACAATGCCAAGCTTGTTTGGATTTTCCAGAGCATCACAAGTCCACATCCCCGAACTAAAATGTGTGTTATTATTCAAGTGAATCGCTGCTTCTTCATCGTCATCATTGTTCATGACGTTGATAGTGACATTTGTCTAAACAAGCAAGTTATTATAATCTTTAAACATAGGGACAACTGTTAGAAGAAGTGTGATGAGGCATGATGATCAGATTTAGAACAACTTCCTGCTTGAACTTTGACCCAATGCGACTGCTGAAATTACGTGTGAACAAGTTAAAGTGCGATAAAGGATTATAATGGACATTTCATAAACATCTTCAGTCAACTCTAAAGACACGACAACCCAGAAGCACATTTAGACACAAAGACTACAAACCCATTCCTCCAGAGACTAAACAAATCTGAAGCCTTTTGCCAATGTTTACCAGTCGTTTTGTAATGGTATCTTTTTGCTCTTTAGTCAAAACCCAAACTGCATTTTAGATGACTGAAAACAGAAGTTTTGTAAATCTACTTCCACGATAAAGATGAAGCATTTTTGCAACCGAAGATTGAGGACATGAAGAGTTCGACTACATTATAGATTTTCTTCAACAAGATACATATATATATATATCAACAAAAACTTTTTAAATACATTTACAAGTGAGACTAAATTTATATTTAGTAATATAATACAATCAATGTGAACCAGTCAACATAATATTTAGGGGATTTAAATGCTTTTTTGGGAGATTATTTGATTTATTTATTCAAACCTTGATTTAAAAGTTTGATCCACTGGAAGGTTTTCATTGTGAAACATTGAAATCGAGAAATTATAAAAAAACAAAACAAAGCAGTCAAAGACAATTGGACTAAATTAGGAATGAGTCATATTTTAAAGTAATAGCTCTACTTACAACAATTGTCTCTCACAAAAAGTAAGGAGAAATTGTTAAAATGAAGGCCATTGTTACATTATAATCCACGACTCAGACACCACTGCTAGTGTTTGTGTGTGTGTGTGTGTGTGTGTGTGTGTGTGTGTGTGTGTGTGTGTGTGTGTGTGTGTGTGTGTGTGTGTGGCCCAGCCTTCACACTGGCCTTGGCAGTTCTGCACTTGTATCTTGGAGATTTTCTTCACACCGTGCCTGTGTTGAGTGTCTAGAAATGCCTATGTACACTGAACAAAAATATAAACGCAGCACTTTGGTTTTTGCTCCCATTTTTCATGAGATGAACTCAAAGATCTAAAACATTTTCTATATACACAAAATAACCATTTCTCTCAAATATTGTTCACAAATCTGAAAAAATCTGTGATAGTGAGCACTTCTCCTTTGCCGAGATAATCCATCCCACCTCACAGGTGTGGCATATCAAGATGCTGATTAGACAGCATGATTATTGCACAGGTGTGCCTTAGGGTGGCCACAATAAAAGGCCACTCTGAAACGTGCAGTTTTGCTTTATTGGGGGGGTCTGGGGGGTCCGAAAACCAGTCAGTATCTGGTGTGAGGGTTAGGGTTAGGGTTAGGGTAATGTTGTGAATTGAGTGGCCTGTGTTCATCGTCCATGACATACGCCTGCCCATACCATAACCCCACCACCACCATGGGCCACTCGATTCACAACATTACCCTAACCCTAACCCTAACCCTAACCCTCACACCAGATACTGACTGGTTTTCGGACCCCCCCAGACCCCCCCCAATAAAGCAAAACTGCACGTTTCAGAGTGGCCTTTTATTGTGGAGCCTAAGGCACACCTGTGCAATAATCATGCTGTCTAATCAGCATCTTGATATTCCACATCTGTGAGGTGGGATGGATTATCTCGGCAAAGGAGAAGTGCTCACTATCACAGATTTTTTCAGATTTCTGAACAATATTTGAGAGAAATGGTTATTTTGTGTATTTAGAAAATGTTTTAGATCTTTGAGTTCATCTCATGAAAAATGGGAGCAAAAACCAAAGTGTTGCGTTTATATTTTTGTTCAGTGTATGTTTGGACCAGGCTTGAATCTCTCTTCCAGCATGTTACACTGAACACAAGCGACCACATGTGAGGACAGTAACACTGGTTTATAGTTAACATGTGCATCAGTGATGTTATGATTTAAGCAGACTGTGTTTTACCTGTGTAGCGCACCTGTGAGTCATCATCTGTACATGCCGTGCGGAGGGTACAAAACGGCCAACATCTTTGGCACGTGCTCACTAAACCCATGCACAGCTGTGTTGTGTTCGCTGCTGCTGGGAGACATGAGCGCCAACATGAAGCAGGAGGAGTCAGTGAGCTCTACAGCCGGTTAAACACTGAGTATTGAGGGCAGAAAATGAGCTTTTGGATGTATTTCAATGGTTGTAACACATCATTTGTGGAGTAGGCCCTTATCCCCTTCAGCCATTATGTGTTTGCACTGTTCATTTGCTGTTTTACTTTTTATTCATAAGCTTTTCAAATCCATAGAAAGGCAAAAGCTGTAGAGGAAACAAGCAAGAGACACTTAATGACTCATAATAAAGAAAGTGCCCTTGAGCAAGGCACTTAACCCGGCTATGTTCAATGTGCTCAGTGACTGAGAGAAGTCAGCAGACAGAGAAGGAGTTGAGCTTTTGGTGCCGGGCACTTCCCATCGGACAGACTTAGCAGACTGTGGTTGCACTGGGCAGCTCCCAGGAATGAATGCGCTTTACAGTAAAAAAAAAAAAAAAATGCAAAGCAGGACATGCTGGAGGAGCAAGTGCACACTCAGCAGAAGCAACCCCTTCCTTGGATGAATAAATGTACAAAGAAAAATCTGCCAACGACAGCTATCGGATCCAAGAGTGAAATCAACGGTCATCAGCTAAAAACGCACCTGGCAGGCGTGAAGTGCGGACAGATATTTGTGAGAGCGGAGTGAAAGGTGAGCGGAGGGAAAAGAGAGTAGTGGGCCTCGGTGATTTAACCCAGGGTCCATTAGAGTCTGATTGGTACCATTAGGAGGGAAAGACGATCCGCAGACGGTCAGCAGCGCTCCTCTGGCTCTACGTTAACCACCGCCTGCTCCCTACTTTGTTGAACACAGGAGCTGATCGATAGCAATGAGGAGGAAGGAGAGGAGGGGAGGAGGTAGCGAGGCGAGAGAGAGCGAAAAGAGGTCCAGGTTTACGGGAAGATAAGCCGGGATCGATAGGAAGACAAGAACTGCTGCCGCGTGGAGAGGGGAGATGGAGGGGGGATGGAGGAATGTGAGATGCGGCCGGCTCACACTCATCCACCTCATCAAACCTGACGTAGGGGAACTGGAGTGCAGAGACTCGAGAGACAATATACTGGAGAACAGTGGCCTCACGCATGATTACTGCAACAGCGATAATACACTTACACCTCAAGGGGAATGCATCACTCAGATCATGGCCAATGTGATTAAAGACTCTGAGAGCATTTCAACATAATGTGCATTATCATAGTAATGGTTCCATCAGTGCGTCATGCGATGATCGGCATGTTTTCAAGCTACTTTCTGTTCTTTGCTGGTTTTCATTGTTTGGAGTAAAGTTACCTACAGTAGAACTCTTCCCGCTGACGTTTCTGCAAATGTTAGTAAGTTAAATTTGTAATGCAAATGTGAATAATCTGATTTCTCAATCTTTTTTTTGCAACAGGCTTTAACCAACATGCACTTCATACAATGTTTTAAAAGAAAGATATTTTGTAACTCTCCTTTAGCATAATAAGGCTTGTGGTGCAGTGGGATAGTAGGTTGGTGTTCGGATCAGTGGGTCACAGGTTCAAAGCCCACTGCAGTCAGCATGTCGTTGTGTCCCTGAGACACTTCACCCCAAATTGATCCTGTGGGGATTGTCCACAGTATTGAGTATGTAAGTCACTTTGGATAAAAGTGTGTTTTTTATATACCTGTTGTAATTTATTGTCTTTTATTATGAATGTAGTAATGTGTTTTTATGTGAATGTAGTATTTATTACATGTACAGCACTTTGGCCCGACCAAAAATCGCTTTTAAATGTGCTTTATAAATAAACTTTGATTTGATTTGATTTGATAAAAGCGTCTAAAAAGTGACATGTAATGTAATAATATGATAGTAGAATTAACTATATTATACTTTATAATATTTAAAGTGGACCTATCATGCTATATTTGAATAATATAGTTTAGGGCCATAGCTATATAAGGCATATTTATACTTTTTATTTTTCAAAATACCAAACAGATCATGCATTTTAGCCATTCCTCATTTCGCTGAATTTAACACTGTCTTTGCATGGGCTGATTCTGTGAGAACAGCACCACCTACAGGCCTGGCATATGTACTACAGCGTCTCCAGCGCTTTCCAACGGCAATGTCCGTGGCTGTCTCCTCCTGATTGGTGGAGTTGGCCCAATAGCCGTAGCGCCACTTCTGTGACGTCATAGAAGTGTTCATATCTGGATCAGTCTGTATCAGATCCGTTGAAGCCCCTTTTTAAGAGATTTGGGTATGGAGGAAAATAGAGAGGGTTGTGTTTTCTGACACTTGGTGAGTTCCCCCGGGGACACATATTCATGTATAAAAGACGTACAAAAGTGCATTTTGCATGATAGGTCCCCTTTAAATATGTGGTCCTAGTGGGGTGTGACCAGGCTGTTATGTCGTCTTTCTTCAACAAGATACATATATATATTTAAAAAAACGTTTAAAATACATTTAAAAGTGAGGCTAAAGTCATGCAATATTTAAAAAAGTACTGTTGACATCAAAATACAATCAATGTGAACCAGTCAACATCATATTTAGAGGATTTAAACACATTTTTGAGGAGATTATTTGATTTGTTTCTCCAAACCTTGATTTAAAGGTTTGAGCCAGTGGAAGGTTTTTATTGTGAAATATAGACAATTATACAAAACCAAAACAAAGCAATCAAACACAAATGGTATGACCTACCAATGAGTCATATTTGAAAGTAATAGCTTACAACAATTATCTCTCACAAAATGTAAGGAGAAATTGTTAGTGGTTGAAACTCGACACTTCCTGGAGAATATAGAAATCGTACCAGGAAAGAGAAGGATTACAGAAAAAGGCACAGTGAGGGTTTCATGGAAAACATCAATGGACGGAGACAGGGAGTGGTGTCCATAAAATATGATCCGAATATTTATAAAAACAGACAAGGAAAGGAATAAAGCCCGTCTCTGTGCAGCTGACAGGGTTAGCTGCTGTTTGTGAATCCACTGAAGAATCTTATTGTAAAACATGTGCACTCCAGCGCTGACACCTGTCACACAGTACTGATGCACACAACCTCCATATTTCTCTCATTCCCCTCTTCCACCCTCTATCGCTCTCTTCATCTCGCTCCTATCACCCTGACTTCTCCCTCCCCCCTTTACCTCCCGCACGCTCTCAGGGTCTGTGATGGCACCCAGTCAGAGGAAGAGCTATTTATGACCGGCAACCAATATCCTCCCGGAGATAAGCACACACTGTGAGGGACGCCGATTGAGAGATGCAACCAGAATTATTCGAGAGAAAAGGGGATGAGTGCATTGTGAAAGAGGAACAAATACTCACAGAAAATATGGATTTAGGAATGAAGTTGTTCGAGGCTGTTTAGTCTTTGTGTGCCTCTGCGTTTATGTGCGTGAAAGTGGGTCTTTGTAGTCGTCGCGGTATATGTGTGTGATTAACTGCCTGCCTCTCCGCACTGAGCATCTCTGTGTTTTCCAACGTGGAAGCCGAGCTACAAATTACTTTTTCCATCAGAGGCAATTTACTAAAGTCTACCCGAGCTGGCAGTCGCTCCATCAAACAGACAACTGACTGTTAAGGAGAGAGCATTTCATGATAGACTTCAAACATGAGACACTACACACACACACACACACATACATATCACGTATGGAGATATCCTGCGTCGTACCTTGACAAGGGCACAGGGATGTTTTCAGTGGAGTGTCAGGTATGGATTTACAGCCCATGTTTCCGTATAGCTGTCAGGGAAGGCGTTCTGACAAGTTAATTAAAAAAAGATCTACCCTAAACACCTACACATTTAGGAAGCAAACATTTGAAATTGGCATAAAAAATGGCAGCAATGAGAATTTGCCACGTTTGAAACACTTCAATAAAAGATTAAAAAAGATTCCTACGGTCAAAAGGACCAATTATGATCCAATGTTCCTATGGCTAAATATTGTTCAACATTCACTCATGGTTGCTATTTTTTCAAGTTTCCTATTATCGGAATAGTCCATGAACGAAAGGACAGGATCTGGAAGTATTAAAGTTGGTTCACACGACTACGCAACCTTTGACACTGGGATGTATTTGTTTGGCTGAATGTGATTGGTTTGTGCCTTTAAGCGCGATGTGAAGAAAAAGTCCCTTTATTTGCCATGTTATATAACGTTATTTGTAGAGATGTCCCGATCCGATCACGTAATCGGGGATCGGAGCCGATCACGTGATTTTCAAAAGATTGAAAGAAAAAAAATAAGGGATCGGGATTTTTTTTAATTTTTTTTTTAAATACTTTAAAAAAAGTTTTTATTCAATGTTACAAAACAAAAATGACCATGTTCAAGTCTTAAAGTCATCCTGAGGCCTTAGTTTTGGTTTCAAATTACACAACATCATGTATGTGTTGCTTTTTTGGGGCTTGTTTTCATAGACCTGGTTGCTTATTTCTCTCAAATCTGGCAACAGAGTGGGCGCAGTGTCTAATTGTAGCAGTAAGCTAACGAGTACTGAAAGCTTTATTTTGTTTTGATCCAATGCTGCACAACTGAACTGATCCAATGCTGCTGTGAAAGAAAGAAGCTATATCCATGTTGGATAGAATATCCAATTTAAATAAAAAGGGACCACTTGAATGCTTTTTTTCTATTTTTTTTCTTAATGCATTGCATAAAGATCGGATCGGGAAAAATCGTTATCGGCAAATTGTCAAAATCAAATGATCGGAATCGGATCGGGAGCAAAAAAAGGTGATCGGGACATTCCTAGTTATTTGTGAAAGTACTGATGACAAAAACAACAATACTTAAATTAAATTATTCATGTGCAACTAAAAGACGATTCCAGTTTGCAAAGAAAATCACTTCAGCATATCATCATAATTCAAATGGTTGACAGAAAGAATGAACTTAAGAGCTAGTTTTCTTATCTGTTTGACTCATTTCCAGCTAGTGTCTTTTCACATTTTCAATCAAAGTATAAATATAACGTGGACATTATCTAAAATAAAAACATGTATATATATATACACGCATATTTTCATGCATTTTGACTAAAGCTTGTTGGAAGTCATGATTGAGTGCGAAAAAACTTAATGTACTAAATAGTTTGCCAGTGCCAGAAGAGCTCTCCTTCCCCTTCCCCTTCTTTCTTTCTTTCTTCCTTGATTTCCAATTTTTACCTTCAAGCTAAAAATGTCAGCCTCACCTTTACTCACACATACTCACTGTGTGATTACCCCACAAGCGCAAACACACAGGTACCCAATACCTTCAGCCAATCCTGAAATAAATTCGGAGAAATCTGAAATCCAATATCCTTCACCAAAATCAACTTTTTGTTAGATTTCTCTCTTATCTCCCGGCTCGTGCTTCTCTGTCCTCTTCCTCTTTGTCTCGTTCCGGTGTAATTTCTTTCTAGGAGTACCTGAAATTGTCTATAATTTCCACATCCTGTGTTGACAACTTCCCCCCCTCCACCTTCCTTCGCAGTTTTCCTTTCCTTCTTATATTTACTTTCTTTAGATTTTTTGATTTGACATGCCCTCCATACCCCTCCGCCTGTTTCCCTCTGTTCTCCTCCCTCACTCTGCCAGGCGAGCTGTTTTCAGAGGAAAGCACAAAAAGATGCTGCTGTTTGTCTTCTCCACCCTTTGTTGTGTTTTCACTTTCTTACCTGTTTTTCTTCTCCTCCCTCGCGTATCCGTGGGCTTTCTTCTTAATCTTCCTTTCAGTGAGTTCGCCACTTCGTGAATGTTGAACAGAGACACTCAACTCAGATGAAGGTCACATTGGGCTAAAGTGGAGAAGAAGAAGAAAAAAGGGTAATTAGTGACGGGGGTGGATGTTTGTCCATGGAGGATTGGAAAAGGCTGCTTTAATCATTCTAATGTCTCTCATGGAGAAGACCTGGCAGCTTATCTGCATACACTCATGTTACACACAGTCATTGTCAACCCTCCCGATTTTCGCGGGAGACTCCCGATTTCCTTGCCCTCTCCCGGTTTCCTCCCGGGGTCATATTTCTCC
>NC_136909.1:8311216-8313716 GCF_949606895.1 Notothenia rossii | reverse complement strand
ACGGTACAATACGCTACGGTACAATACGGTACAATACGGTACAATACAATACGGTACGATGGACCATGACCACGGGCTCAGTGCAGAGCTATCCAATACGATACAAAAGATACGACGATATATGATAATACTTAATTTTCAGATCAAGTCTGACATTTTTTTGCATCACAGCAGCTCAATTTGCAACAAAAACGTAACTTAAATTTAACATAACGATACAATTATTGAAGAACCTTTAGCGTACATTTGGGTCTTGAACATAATGTCCATGATTGCTACAAACAGAAAAACACTCACTTGCATGAACGGAAAGCTTGTAATGTGCAACTACTTTAATAAACCTCAAATTAAACTGGATCTAACGACTGGCATCTTCTGTATTTGGCCTGCGTACGATCACTACAACCAATTAGCTGTGTATTAACGGCAACTGGGCCAGAGGACATTGGGCCATGTTAATAGCCATCATAAGTGACATTTCGTGATCACTTCAGTACAAGAGGAAAAAACCAGAACTACCAGCTTTAAACTTCGCAACTGCAGCCCACGGCACAGATGCTATCAAGGCCTCTGGCGCTGTAGTCAATCAAAACACATGGAGCACATTTTTTGGCAGCGCGAGCGACAGGGTTTGGATTCCTATTGTTCCCGTACCAAGGCAAACAAAAACCCCTTTGAATTTGCTGGTGTCGACAGTTTAAGTGATTGTGATTTTGTTCAGTAAAGTAGGACCTTCCCTATCATCCACTCATATCCTGTGTTTGCCTGCGTTGGGTGCTCTTGGCAAAAGATACAGGTTTGAGCCGAGGAGCTGCGATTATTATTCTCATTGTGCCAGAACACACAGGAGCCGCCACGGACACAAAATACTGAGCAGCTCCTGGTGTGTGAGCTCCACTGAGAGGGAAGACAACAGAGAGAAACGCTCACATTTGTCGATACATCCACAACACATGCACAAGTGCTTTATCTCACAGGCACGTACTCCACAAGATTTGGTCTGTTTTAAAAGTTAAAAAGGGATGAAAGTGCAACGAGTACAGAGAGAACATTAAACTGCATTATTATTCAATTAGAGTAGCAATAATTAATCAAATGACAAGGACTTGGTCAAAAGATGATACATTAACTCTAAATGGAAGGATCTTGTAAATGAAATATACGGGGGGAACAATAACCGTGAAAAGTAATGTACATGTGAAAATAAATAATGTGTGTTATTCTTTTTATTTATTTTTCTGGTTTATTGATTTATTTTCTGTGCATTATATGTTTTTTAATTATTATTATTGATTTTTTCTTATGTTTTTATGTTCTTGTGCATGCCCTGTAACATCTAATTCAAAATAAAAATGATGGAAGTATTGTTGAGCTTGGTGTAGGTGCACGAGAAGAGGAAAGCGGTGTATTAAGAGTGAGTGAGCGCATGCGTCGGGGGTCTCTGTGTGCATGCATGTATGAGACATCTGTTTACATAAGTGGGAGGATGTGATGGTAAAGCACTGGTTTGGGGCCTGCGCTTTTCAAAACAAGGCCCAGGGTGGTGAGGAGATTCATCTCAATATTTGTCTCATAAAGGAGTAAAGCCAAACAGACCGTTCCTGCTGAGCCGCCCTTTGATAAAAACCTGCTTTTCACCGGACCACTTTCCCTCCTCATTCTGCTGTTCCCACCGCACGCTGCATTAGTGTCAAAACACAAGTCAACATTTCCATCTTGTGAAATGTCAGATAATGATGTGAATGCTGGAAAAGTGCTGCTTTCAACTTCCCTGTGTTGGTCCGCTCTTAAAGGTCTCATCGACTCCGCAGGCAGCTGTTCTCAGCAGAATAAACCTCTGATAAAGCCAACGTACGCTTCCCGCTCAGCACCAGAGGCAAAATGTGAGACACCAGCTATTGAGAACTTGTATTATTATGCAGTGAAAGAGAGAGACTTCTTTTTATTAAAAGGAGACAAAACAGAACAACAAGTAGAGTGTGTGGTGGACTGATATTTGTTAGGATGCCAGAACCAGGACTCCAAATGAATGCTAATGTTGCTTTGTGTCGGCTGAAATGGTAAACAATCAAATATTTGATAAATCATGGTTAAGAAACAAAGTATTAAATACATTGCTAAGGGATATAATTGAGGTTTAAAATACTGTTTACTTATCATGCTTTCTGTGTGTTGTATAGGTTTTGGTGCATGTTTGTTCTCCAAAGGATACAATCCCAGATAGCTGCAGATTCGCGCTGCTTAACGTCACTTGGTGAGCTTGAATGAAATTTCAATAAAAATGCAATAAAAAAATTAGACAATCGACCATTTCCTTTTTGATCTTCTAGCCTCCATTTCCCATTGAAGCCACATCTATAATACACATTCTTTGCTTCATTTGTTGCAGGTTGACACCAACTCATGTGACAGCTGAGTATCATGACCTTCACGCTTGTCAGAGAAAAACATATTTGTCTGCATGAAAAAAGAAGCATTCATTAAAAGTATTCTTCTTCCT
>NC_136909.1:8298716-8306216 GCF_949606895.1 Notothenia rossii | reverse complement strand
TTTGCAGCCCAAAATGTTGAATGCAACACGTCCATGTATCTAAAACAGCATCTAACCAGAATCACAAGTATTTGCTATTGACCATGTCTGCCTCTTACGGCTGATCCCAGACCAGTGTTAATTTCGTCAACGAAAACTATGACGAAAAATGTTCGTCAACGACCTTTTTTACATGACTAAGACGAGACGATGACGAGCTAAAAATAGATTCTTGATAACGAAAACTATGACGAAATGTATATTTAGTTTTCGTTGACGAGACGGGACTAAGGTGTTAATGGTGGACTAACGGACATTCAAAATGCAGCATATTTTCCCCCAAGTGTCCGTCTTGTCTGTCAAAATGCATCTTACGTTTCTAACTTGCAATATCATTATTTCCGCTCTCTTCACTCCAGAAGAGCGATCTCCCTGTGTCTCTCTGTGTGCGGGGGGCGGGGCCTAACAGACACGCTGCAGCGGACACAGAGATCTGCCGGGGACGGAGAGTATAGAGACACATTTTGACTAAAATGTAATTTTTCATCGACTAAAAGTTGACTAAAACGGTTTGAGTTTTCGTCGACTAAAACTAGACTAAAACTACGAAGGATAGGAATGACTAAAATGTGACTAAAACTAATAACCATTTTCGCCTAAAGACTAAATCAAAATTAACACTGTCCCAGACATGGAAGCAGCTGAACTAATATCAGCAGTTTGTATTTAATAGTCTGTGCTTTCTGTCTCTACCAAAAACCTCAGGAGTACAAGACTAGAACATTATTCGATCGGTAAATCAAGAGTACTGCCTTCAGGTTAAGCTCCCTCTTCACCTCGACAGTCAAGAAGCCAGGTTTATCTATTTTACGTCGTGACTACTCATCTAATTTTTCCTGGAGCTCTCTGCATCCAGAACACAATGTGCCAACATACTGTTCCATCTAAATAAATGAAGAGGCTGAGTTGTTTCCATGCAGTGCTAATGCCCAAGTTGGGTTCTGTTTGGCATATTTAGTATGCTAAATTGATATTTTGTGCTTGGATGTTCTGCTGAAGTTTGGGCTTCTGTAGGTGGCACTCGTCTCCTTTTTAAGCTCCAGTGACTGTCACTGTGATCCTAAACAAGGTGTATCTTCTTCTAGTTATTCCAAACAAACTGCTGTTGCTGCTGCCAAATACTAGACACAGTACATCCCATGATTCTTCTTGTTCCAGATGATTCTTCACGGGAATTAATTACATAACACCGAGTGTTTGCTGCAGGAAAGCTCCAGTAAAACAAACACATGAAAGCTTTAAGAACTAAATATATGTTAAATCACAAGTGGGTTGCATCCTCTTTTCAAAGGGTGTGGTATTTATACATCAGTCCCAACATGGAACAAAGGTTTTCCTGTTGTATGCAGTAAGTTATATATTACACGATGTACATTCTATTAAACTATAAAGCATGCATAATCTTCAAGGGATCTCAGGAGCACAACATGTGACACATCTCAACCACAGCGGATTGTCTGTAAACACCGAACAGCTGGTAAATCTCACCATTCGCTCTGGTTAGGCTGCATTTAACATTCGGTTGAAAAGCAATTTCTTTTTCCACCTCGACGAAGCTGTTTTTTTTAGTATTTGTGCTTCTTTTGGATGCCGCCGAGTGGAGAGATGGCAGTGACAGTGAGGGAACAAACATGGCGCTGCCTGCTGGGTTTGAGATCCCAAAACTATTTTTTTAGTTTGGGTCAATGTTCTGGTGCATCCCTACAGAGACAAACAACTGAAGTGTCTGCAACCTCTCAAGGGAGAATATATTAATTATTGCACCATATACTCGCGTTTATGTATACATTACATAGTGAGATGTTGTTTCAAAAATATTTCAAGATTTGATTAACTGGCATTAAAGTATTAGAGTACAAACAAAATTCAACCATAATTCACTAACTTTTCGCAACCCCCCCAATTCCTCAATAGCTATTTTGAGGTTAGCTGCTATGCTAGCTGCTTTACTAGCTTCTATGCTAGCTGCTATGCGCTAATAACCATACCTGTCTATAGACAAGTTTACGCGCCAAAACACGGGTAGCGCCATAACCCTACACAAATGCACTTCATTTCCGCCGGAAGTCTTTTGCACAGCGTCTGTCGGTGTAAACCGGTGTAAACAGTCAGACGGGCACTGGTGTAAACACAGCGATTTCGATGCTAACAGTGATGCTAGCTTGGGAACACGATTCTACTTCTTTGACTGGAGATGGCGTTACTCTCCCCCACCCGAATTCAGTGCAAAACTGGGAGGATAACATGACGACGTGGCCCAGCATAACGTACAGCAACATTTGCTCCTACTTCGTTCAATCCATGGCAATAGATGGAAAAGCAATGGACAGTCTGAAGGCATATCATAAGGCTGCGCACATTCTACTTTGCCCACATGCTCCCGAAAATTGTTGACGATTTTGTTGAGGGAAGGTTACAGTTCTGCAGTAAATATCTCAGCATTTTAAAACCAAAATAAACTGCCTTATTTAGGTCATGCCCACAGGAGCCAACAGTTGTCTGTTGTTTACATAATGCACAATTTACATGATCTCTTTATGCTGTGCAATATATCATATGTGCCTGTACTGTTTGAGTGAAAATAAAGTTTGATGTAATTTAATTTCATTATTGCACTGTTATTGCATTATTGCATTTCATATGTTCCTTGGAGTGCTACAATTTCTTTTAACACAGTTCATCATTCATATTAAGCTCATACTGTACATAAATAACACTGAATGAATTAATTGTTGAGAGGAAACTAAAGAAATGGCTTCAACAAGAAAGATCACATGTTTAATCCTAACAGGTATTACAAATTAAAATATAAAAGCAGCCCACACAATTACATCACTATGAAAATATTCATATATAATATTAAAAAATACAATGCATGCAGTATTTGTTGTGTTTATCTGTATTTAATGAACAACATGGCTGGGTGCTGGGTGCTGGTTTGTGGTCGTAGCACTCTCTATCTAACCACTCGTTCAGGTGCTTTCTCGAGTGATTGCAACCAACTACCGCACACGTAGTTCCCGAACCACTTTTCTTCATGTTGTAATTGTTATATCCTCTTTGTCTCTGCGATATCAGTGCTTTGTCGTCACAACGGAGCTAGCTAGCAAAACAAACCCAGTCCGCCAAAACGGAAGTGCATTGCATCGAAGGGAGGAGTTCAGGATGTAGAGCGGAAACGGCTCAATAACTTGTGTATATGACAGTATTCAGTCCTTCCACTAAGCTAAACTGGGGCCAATCTCCATTTCACTGTTCAGTAAGACTGCAGATAATGATTGATAGCAGTTACATCACCGCGTCTCGAATATTTTCTAACTTTTAATATAGAATAAAGTACATTTTGGTTTATAATGTTCTATTTTTGGACAAAGCAAAACACAAAGATATTCTTTAAGTTGAACGTATACTGACAAAAAACAATACGTTTTGTATAGTCTGTAGAATACAATATGTACGCTGCAAGTGCAACACATACACAATTACTCACATTTAGCTCTTAACAAATATAGTGCTTTCTGTGATTTCAATATTGCACTAGTCCCTATTGCGATTTAGCAACAATTAGAATCAACTGTACAGCTCAAATGCCCATCCTTCATACTTTAGATGTACATTAAACAGTCGTATGGATATAGGCATTTGCATTCATCTCCCTGTTCTGCGTCGCGCTGAATAGTAAACAACTGGCAGCCAGGCACCGTGACCGACAGAGATTAGATCATCTCGTCATGAGATCACTGTGGGCAGCTAGCCAGTGTCTCCATTTGCTTTGAACTTTCAGGACTGCTGGAGATGAAACCCTCCACTCCGACTGACTCACTTTACATCTTATCCATTTCCAATGTGAGCCTAACTGGATTCAATGGTGTGGTAATGGACAGACAGAAACCGTGTTAAAGTGTAATGCTACCTGTTAAATGCCCGCCGTTCGATATGGGCAGATTTCTCGCCTCATAATGTTGTGGAGATAAATTCCCTCCTTCAAGTGTGAGTGTGGAAAAGAGATGTTTAGGCAGGGGAGAAGCACCGTGATTTAGATTTTTAAACGTTGATATCTTTCAAGTGAAGATAAGATCGTCAAGGCTTTAGCTAGATATTCAGGATTTAGAAATGTGACTATTAAAATGCAACATACTAGTTTCAGTGCTCTCTACGCAATTCTTGTCAACTTGTAAACTCTCTGAAACTGCTTTTACATCGTCATGTGACATCAAATAAAAACCGTACAAATGAAGTTCTTTGAGGTGGGTTAGCAGCTCCTTAAGGCAAGTTTCACAGCTGGCTTTTACAATCTAACAGCCCAGAATTTTCAGAGCAAAAATCTTTACTTCACCGTCATCCCAGATGGAGACTCAATCAAATCTGCTTGATATTATTCTAACCAAAACATAGAGATCAGCTTTTTAGAAACCCGTTATTTATTCATACAAACTGTCATCACATGGAGCTTTGTCGCTGGGAAGCTTTTTGCAACTTTCCATCGACTGTCACTAATTGCAGACCATTTTGAATAACATCAGCACAAACAACCCTGCCTCTGAATAAATGCACAGCTCACAGGGGGCTGACACGTGCTGCCAGCCCTTGAATCAAAAACTCAGCAGTCAATTTGAGATGGAAAAAATGTCTTCAGTGTCTTAAATTAAAGCCACATCTGCCCTAAACTGAACCCTGTGGGGAGCTGAGTGTTCAGATGGACTGGCAGCTTGCAAATGCATATTAAAAAAGATGGGCTGAATTCAAGACACAGCATTCTTTTCTATCACATTATCTCAGAGTTAGGAGACATATTCAAAGAAAACGATTTACTTAAAGGTAACACACGGAATGGTAAAACCAAAATACTTTGATACACAACGAAAGAAAAGTAGATTTTAAAAGACAAACAACTCTCCAGAATGAGTGAGAAAGTGTTTCCTGGCCCTTTAAGTCAAGGTTAAAGGAAATAACTAGGTCATTTTGTTGCTGCAATGGAAAAACAAAAGCGGCAGGGTGCCTGGGTGGAAAACAGGGAGGGGGGAAAATGACAGCGGTAAAGAAATCAAATAAAGTCAGACAATAAATGAAGTGCAGAGGAGGCCCGTGGTCAACGAGCAGAAGTCAGAGCACCGCTGGCGACCGCCTCTGGCTTTTTTTATATTCAGTGTGTCGCTTTCCTATATGTCTGCATCACTATATCTCACATCGTCTGACTCTCTTTCATCATCTCAGAGTCTTCGCCCTGTATGGGTTTTCTCTGTTCACTCATTTATTTCTCAGCTCTCTCTTGCACTTTTTGACTTTCTCTTTTTTTCCTGACTATTGTCTCTCTGCCTCATTGTGTCTCCCGTTTCCTGTCGATTGAGCCGCCTGACACTGCATCTCTGTCTCTATACAGACAATTTCTTTCAAGCAATAATACTTTTAGAGGAATACACTTTTTAAGCATTTCTTCCAAAGATAAAAAGATTGAGACCTCCATGATTATTATATTGTGACTGGAAGAAGGGAATATTTCCATTACTTTGCACACCATTTACATAAAAAATCTATATAGCACAGTACAGGAAATGAAAAAAAAAAAAAAAAGAAGCATGATGAGGCCTCCTTAAGTGCAGGTGCATGTTTTCTAGTCTGTTGATTAGCCCAAAAAAATCTCTTTCTGCGCACTGTAAAGGAAATACACCTACAATAGAATCACCACGATGGTAAATCTGTACATACAGAAATAAAAACACAGTTTTTGGTTTTGTAACATGCTATTCTCTTATATTCAACAGTTTATATTTCCACCTTATACTTTCGTGCGTTGCTAGTTTTGTGTTTTTTACTTTAGCTAATCTAGCCGATTCCCCCTGCTCAAAATCCTTATGCTACGCTCAGCTAATAAAGTCCAAACTAAATGAGAATACTATCAGTCTTATGTCACTCTCTGAAAGAAAGATTTATTTTCAAACCAATATGTTGAACTATTCCTTTAACCTTTTCAAGTTGTTTTTTTCTTTCTCTCTCTTCCTTAGGCCTGAAAAGTGTCTACCTGAGCAGTCCTCCCATTTAAATGAATGATGAGGAAGTCACCAATCCCACGTTCCCTGTGCTAAAACCAATACGTCGATAGGCCCACTTTAACTGCTGCCACTGCAGGGAGCCAACACACACACACACACACACACACACACACACACACACACACACACACACACACACACACACACACACACACACACACACACACACACACACACACACACACACACACACACACACACACACACACACACACACACACTGACAGAGACACACATTGACATCTTCATAGTTTGCTAAAAACACCCTACTGCACTTCTCAGGTGTTTGAAGGTCTTTACCAAGTATTTCTTGTTCTTGTGTTCTTAAAAGTGTGTGTGTGAGTCTGTGTGTGAGTATGTGTGTGTATACTGTATGTGTTTGTGTGGGAGGTGTGACGCAGTTTGTATGACAGTCCAAGAATATGTGAGAAGGCAGTGTTTATGAATGTGTCGGGATGATGCAGCGCATGTGTTTGTTGATTTTTCAAAGCACACACACACACACACACACACACACACACACACACACACACACACACACACACACAGACACACACACACACACACACACACACACACACACACACACACACACACACACACACACACACACACACACACACACACACACACACACACACACACACACACACACACACACACACACACACACACACACAAACACTTTGTGAGTCGGTCTTGTGTGTGTGTGTGGGTGTGTGTGTGTGTGTGTGTGTGTGTGTGTGTGTGTGTGTGTGTGTGTGTGTGTGTGTGTGTGTGTGTGTGTGTGTGTGTGCATATCTTAATCTTCCAACTTAGACAAACCCAGCAGAGGTCCAATAAACACTGTTAATAAAGTCTGGCAAGAGCTCTATCTGTCAATATATACACACACACACACACACACACACACACACACACACACACACACACACACACACACACACACACACACACACACACACACACACACACACACAAATACTAGAGATATATAATTAATAAGACTAAAGGGGATGCAGACACAAAGCACTTAGACAAAGGCACATCCTTTCTTTCTCCCTCCTCACACACACACACACACACACACACACACACACACACACACACACACACACACACACACACACACACACACACACACACACACACCAAGATGCACGCAAGTTACCACACACACACATACAGACACAAAGAAACAGTCACACACACTCAGATAAAGCAAATTCACAGACACAAAGAGACACACACACTTTTAGACACAGAGGAAGACACACACTGCGACAGACGGCGTGACGAGCGACACAACCCTCATGCGCTACAAAGTGCTGAGGCAGCATGCTGCGATGGCGAACGCAGCTCTAGAGAGGACGGTTTTGTGCGATACACAATACGGGAGACGTTCAGCAAA